>NC_142290.1:38270978-38600978 GCF_965620075.1 Prunus avium | reverse complement strand
AAAGATGATGATCCATGTACTAAATCCTGCAAGAAATGTGTCATATATATAGAATCTATCTATGATCTATCCATCAGGTCAGCTGGGATGGAAAAAGAAAATATTTATAATTAAAAAAATTGAGTAAATGGAGAGAGAGAGAGAGAGAGAGAGAGAGAGATGGAGAGAGATGGATAGAGATGTGTGATGGACGTGTGTGCCATATGGAAGAGTACATAAATGAATGTTCTGGAGAGAAAGACACCTGGAAGAAGGAGAATTGAAAGAGAAGAGGGGGCCCTGGCCCCTGGCTTTACTTTCCTGCCTTTTTCCTGGGCCGCTGATGAGAAAGCATCTGTGGACAGTGCCCTTCTCTGTGAATTTAAGTGAGAAAAAAGAATGGAAGGGCAAGGGCGGCAGCAGCAGCAGCAGCAGCTGACAGAGAGAGAAGTGAGCACGCACCGCACCAAGGTATATGCTTTTATACAATTGCCTGCGTTTGTGTGCTCACTCTCTTCTGTCAGTAGCTTCAAGCTTGAGCTTCCCCTATTTTACTTTACTATATTCCACATCCACACACACACACACCAAGAGAGAGAGAAAGAGTCAGATCTGAAACCTAGCTATCCGCTCACATTCACATCCATACATATTACATACACCCCCACCCCTTCACTTAATTTTCTTCGCAAACTATACATGTAAACCACATACCAACATTTCAAATCCCTTGATTGAACGAACAAGATCTAGGGTTTCTTTTATATATCGACCTAACCCCGCATAAATAGTTAACCCTTTTTACATGTTCTGTCAAAATTAAACAAAAAGTATGCATCTGCGATTTTTCTATAAGAAGAAGTAACTCCTTTTAAAGTAGAGAGCCAAGTTATCTTTTGTTTTAACAATTTGTTCCTTCCTAGCTAGCAGCAGCCTAGCTCACTCATTAATTTTTTTGTTGTTGGTTGCACACACTTGCACTAGGTAGCGGGTTTGCAGGTATGATGAGCTCAGCGCGAACACACACACACACAGACCACCTGCAGGGCCTTTCATGGATCGTATTTGATGGTGTGACAGCATATATTAATAAAAGAGATGAGATGAGATGAGATGAGATGAGATGAGATGAGAGCATAAATAATTTGATTAACAGATAAACAAATCAATATAATTGACGGTGGAGAGGAGGGGATGACGGAGATGAGGGACAGATCGATGGTGATAAATGGAGGAAAGAAGAGAAGACAGATGTAGGTTTGTTCTGGGTTTTTTTAAAGCTTTTTTGACAAGACCTGTTTGTTTGGTGGGAGAGTTGATGGAGCAATCTTTCTCAGATCCTCGTCTCATTATATATCCATCCAATCCTCCGACAACTAAGTACCATTAGTAATTATGCATATATATCTACAGTAATTCAATTCCTAAACCCGACCCCCCAACACACAGTTCAATTCTCTCATATGATGTTGAAGGAGAAGAAGAGGGAGGGAGGGAGAGAGAGGTTAGAGATGGTGGGTGACGTATCGAATTGTACTGCCTTTGGTAAATCAATGGCAAGTAACAAGACTTGCTAGCAGTAGTTTGATGATGAAATTGATCAAATTGAAACTAAATGCACTTTAATGGTAAAAGTGACAAACTATAGCGACATACCAAAAGTTATTTTTTGCCGTTTATTTTCAAGTTATTGATTATGTAATCTTTACCTTCTTTTAAATAAAAATGTTATATATAGTATTCTTAAATAATGATCTTGTTCTTCACCAAAAAATAATGGTCTAGGACCACGTGATTCAGACCAAAATAATAATAATAATAATGATCTTGTTGATCTAAAAATCTTTTTGGTCACGTGTCAATTACTTAAGGCTAAAAGTCGGTTTTGGTCCCTGTAGTTTGGTACTTCAACCACTTTTGACTATATAGTTTCAATTTTGTCAATTTTGACCCCCTGTAGTTTCGTATTTGTAACAATTCAAGGACAAGTTAATATTCTTGTCAATTTCTTTGACGATGCAAAGGGCAATTTCGTCAACCCAAAATCCTTAAGCATAAAAGCTCGTATGAAACTCCCCTAATTTCATAAATTGGTCATTTGGGTTTAGGGTTCTTTAAAAATTGGGATTAATAGTTGAATTTCGAGCCCTAATATGAAATAGAGAGAATTTCAGACAAGCTTTTAGGCTCAAGGGTTTTGGGTTGACGAAATTGCCCCTTGCATTGTTAAAGAAATTGACAAGAAACTAACGTGTCCTTGAATTGCTACAAATACGAAACTACAATGGCAAAATTGACGGAATTGAAACTACATGGTTAAAAGCGGTTGAAGTGCCAAACTGTAGAGACCAAAAGTGACTTTTGACCATTACTTAATAATAAATTAATGGAGTAGGCCGAGCGGATTTGGTAACCCATTGTGCGCGGCGTGCAAGTACCACGGTCAGACTTGGTCGTGGGTGCGCTATTGATCTTGACTTTTTTTCGAGCGACTATGGCCGAAATAGGAATATATTATTGGTCGTAGGTTCTAGGCCTTGACCACAAGGCCTTTAGAATGAACATGTGGTTGGATAATGTCACCGAGCTCGATAGCTGGGTGGTGGCATTGGACTTTGCAACTCATTAAGTTCAGATTTCAAGAAATGCGGATATCTGGAGTAACCTGGATGGATGGGATGGTGCAAAGAGTTAACTTTGAAAACAAAGAAAAACTTGTTGATATATAAAATGAACGATCGAAGTGGAGATTGCCCACAAACTCATAACGATTTCTGAGATTTTTCTAACAAGAGTTATCCTAAATCCTTAAGAAAAGCATTGAAAAGTAGGAATTACATGATAAAAAGATAAAATGGTGCATTTGAGCAATCGTTGGGCTTGGTTTTGTTTGATTGGTGTTGAACCCTTATTTCTTTGATTTTGTTTCCATTTATAGACCTCGCATCCCTCTTGGCAAAAAAATCTTGGTCATGCTCTGACATGCGTCCAATTAGCTATGTGGCTTTCCTGGCAGGCTTTTACTTGTGATTGGTCAATATGGGCGGTGGAAAAGGCGATTCTTGGTGGCTTGGGCGATGCTTATTCCGATTTTATCTCGATCCCAGAATCTTGCTCTCTCGGCGAAGCAAGTCACTGTTTACTCCCACAGTGGGGTAAACAATCCTTCGGTTTGTTTATGTGGTCGAGCTTATCCTTGTAGACTTGCAATGTCACAGGGCCCATCTTTCCCAGGCCCATGAGCGAAAAAAATCTTAGTCTAAACAGATCTTAGTTTGCAAAATGCATTTTATTGTAGTTGTTGTTGTTTTTTTTTTTTTTTCCCCATAAACAACTTTTCACTATAATTAGAATTATGAATATGTATGACTGCCTATGTTTGTATCCAAATTTATTTTATCTATCAACTTCTTTTTTAACCTATAAGGAAAATGCTTGGGATACCAACTTGTGTACCAACTCTCTAATAGAGCGTAAGACCCATTGTATTAGTGGGCTCCACCTATATTAGAGGGTTGGTACACAAGTAACAAGTTGGTATCCCTAGCATGACCCTTAATATAATTGATATTGGGAGAAGTGGAGTTTTGGCTGGGAGAATTTCCACCAGCTAACTTGACTTATTGTGATCGTGTCAATAGGTTAAAAAAGCCAGTCGTGTCTTAGACGATCTGAAAACGAAAAACGAGCGTTTGCCAATGCCAGAGACTAATTGGTATTTGACCAATATTTTTGGTGGGGTCTGGTTCTCCATGTTGATGTGAGGTAGCTAAGGGAAAGAGAATGGAAAGGAATCACATCCTGCAAAATGCAAATGGTATTGCGTCAGACGAGGGGAGACATGATAAAGACGTGGATTAAAAATCTCCCTCCCACTTTCATCATGTCATCATATCATCTTTGCATAATGCAGATGCTACTGTATCCACATATATATATAGCCATGTATGCATTATTCCCATAATAAATTACTATTTACCTAATCACCAGTCACGACAACTCTACTTGACTTATATAAGATTGGCCACGGGTGTATTCGTGGTTTATCAGGAAAAGAACGTTGTGAAAACACAAATACACACGACATGAAATATAACCTAAAAGCCTGCGCACTCGTATTTCCTTTATATTGTTAATTTTGTTGCTATATATAACTTAGTTTTCTTTTTCTAGGCATGCAAACTAGCTATATTCAAATTATTGTTTAAATTACAACCCAACTACCATCCGTCAGTGTCACAACCACTTCTACCACAACTTTGCCATGACCACTGCTATCACCACCATTGTACACTCCCACTGTCGCCGCCTCCACCACAACCAACCCTTTGCCACCACCTTACCACACCATCAACATCGCACATGATGACATTCACCTTCTTCATCTCCATTGTTATCAACTACCACTTTTTAAACAATGAACTTTATAAATTTTATAACGTAAATTTCCGTCACTATTGAATTCCATAGTATATTTTAAACTTATTTATCTATGTAGAGTTCGTGTTTATAAGTGTTTTGTCATGAAGTGGCTCCAAACTCACTGTTGCCCCCACATTCCAAAATCCATTTCCGTAGGGTTCAATATTAATTATAAACATTATAATTTGTAAAAGCATCTTCAACCGATATGTCAAATAGCCACATGGATATGAAATGACAAAAATTGGAGGTTAAAGTTGCTACAATCGAGTAGTCAAATCCTACATGGATTTGAAGGCAGGAAGAGATATGTCAAAAATAACATATCAAAAAGCTTGATGTCAAATATTATTTTAATATTTTTTTAATCATGAACCCCACTATTATTTACTCTATTTTAAAACTTTATGCATTGTATGGGTCCCATTTGATTTTAAAAATATAATAAAATAATATGATATTTGACATTTTGAATGGAGTTAAATTTTTTCCAAAGTGTCAAATTGTCACATAAGCCATCAAATTCAAATTTAACATGAGATGCTCTAAGGCAATTAACCCCATTAATTCCACCTCAAGAATTATCACTAGCATAATACCACTTGTACCACTTGTACCACTTGTACGCATGTCATTTTACCCACGATTATTATCTCTTCATCTTCCACCACTGACGCACAACTTTAAAATGTGATGTGATGGACAACCTTTTGTAGCTAGCATTTACTTGCGTATAGTTGATTTTGCCACATTCCACGTGGAACTACTAAACCCCTAATATTTCGAGTGTACTAATTAATAGTGACAATTAAATTATCCAATAAAGTTAGCACGCGCAGTTACTTCCATCAAGGATCAAGTTCCAATTCATCGAGGATTAAAATCCAACATTAACTCTTGGTTATTGTGCCCCAATATCTTGAATCCAGATGATGCAGATTGGGTTTAAAAATAACTTCTTATGAATTTCATAGGCCCAACCCAACCCAACCCAACTGACCATTAAAGAAAGAAAACAACAAAACAAAACAACTGGATTTGAGTTCGTTTGGGAGTGATTCTGAATAGGCCAAAAAGCCTTTCTATGGAGAATTAGTTCTCTAAATAATCATTTTTAGCGATTTTAAGTGATTTAATAAAGAAGCACATAGAAATTGCTTTTGCTCATAATCACTTTAAGTGATTATGTGGAGAATCACATCAAAAGTGGTTCTCTCCATGAGTGATTCTGACCTATCTAGAATCACTCCCAAATGAGCCATTTCTAGGCCCATGTTTCACTGTTTGCTTGCAAAACCTACTTGCAACTCACAATATCTAAGAGAGCCGCAAGGCATACGAACGAAACAGCAACTGCATCCAATTCAAATTAATACACATGCCTGAAATACAAAGTCGCTTTCTTTCAGAATCAGAACGAAAAAGAACGCCAACACAACACAACTGAAACTGTACAAAGGGCACCAAAGACGGCTCAAAAATTACTGTAACTCAGCCCTAGCTAGCCGCAGGCAATCATCATCCATCCTTCCAAAAAAATATCAGACAGACAGACAGATGCGAACATAAGCATGCATAATGTTATAGTAAAAATTTAAAGTTCCATGACATCAATATCAATTAACAATTGATCAGTTAGCTTGATCTCACATCCTTAAATTTCAAAGGATGCATGTTTAGTATACCAGATGAGAACCTACTTAACCCTATTCCCTGCAAAAGCTCAAACAAAAACTTCTGAACCATTTGAAGGGTGAACTATACTATGATCGAATGCGAAGAAAGCACATCGACATCACTGATTTCCACTCCAAAGAGCCTGAAACATTTCTTCTGATCTGCCAGGAGGATTCCATCTTCATCTTCATGAATATTTGGGCTTACAGCTTCAACTTTAAACTTATAATCCAAATCCATCATGCCTCCATCATTCCTAACACCATCATATTGGTAACTATTAGCATTATTCTCAACCAAACAGCTCACATCATTGTTTCGACCACCATCCTTTTTAACTTGAATCATGCAGAATGAGTGAGGCTGTTCCTTATAATTACCGTCCCCTGATTGCTTGTACTGGCATTGCAAGAATCTGATAGTGTCTTTGGCCTGCAAATCGTGTGTCCTAACAAACCTACTCCAACCCTTGGTGAATACAAAACTCTTGCTGCTCTTCCAAAAACAGAACCGGAATGTCCATGACCTCATCATCCTATCATAAAACGTCAGCTGGCTGGAGCAACTCTCCACCTTTCCTCTTATGGCTTCAGAAACAGTGGGAAAGTAGGTACACGCATACTTACTTGGTATCACAAGTCTATTGAGCTTACCCACATCGCTTGGCGTCAGCTCTTTTTGGAAAAGAAAGTCTTCCAACAGCTCTCCCTTTCCGTTGCTGCTTTGTACCCTAGCTAAGCTGCCAAATTGAACATCAGCCCCCACACTCTCAATTCCAGACCGGCTTCTTCGAAATTCCAAGAACTTGGTCTGGTAGGAACCATCCTTGATCATGATGAGCACAACTTCTGTGGCGTACTGATTCTGAAAGTGCTGCTCTTCAAAGGTGGTTTCTGTCCAAGGAAAGTTGCGATGGCAGTCTCTACCCCTAAGCTTGAGTGCAGCACTGTCATAACCCATGGCTGCATCAATCTCAGAATTGAAAGTGCCAAGCCAAACCCTTTCGTGATTAGCATATATTTGGGCACCCCAATGCCCGTTTGGCTGCTCAACAACTCCTTTGAACTTCTTAGACACACGCTTACAAGCACCATCTGTTGAGTCATTAGCAGCCAGGCTTGAATCTGATACTCCTCCTACAGTATTCATTTTCATCCCACTGTTTGAAACAGCGCTTGACATGCCCTCTTCCATAATATGCTTCTGCAGTCAAATAGGAACTTTATGTAATTCAACCAAATCAAGATATATAAATAAATAATTAAAATAAAAGTAGATATTCTACAACATGAAGAATATCAACTAATATACATATATAACAGGATACAAAAAAATGTCTTCTCAAGGCAGCCAATTATTATTCAGATGGTAAGATGGAAATATCTACTACAACTGTACGGAAGATAAGGTCACGCAGATGCTAAGATGCATGATATAACGAACAGTTTAGCATGCTAAGTCAAAAGTTAAACAATGATACTGATGCACTACTTTTCCAAATTCAAGACCAATCAACTAGCATTCTATTGTGATTAGGGTTATACACTATTTTAAACTTTTCAGGGTTATAATCCATTTATCCCATTCTCTTCCTAATTTCTCAACTCTCCTCATCATCATAAAACCCAAAAATATATATCAGACCACCATTTAGTTATCACCAATCAAGGCCAATTGAAAGAGTACCACTTGTTCCAAAAATTGTCTTTATGCCAAGTAACTTAAGGGATTTTGGTGGGTCTCAAACCTAAGATAGGCCTTGAGGAAAGGTGAAATCGACCACGACCACGACCACTCCAAAGACATAAAACTCATATGAAGCAAGACCAATATTGTGATACGAAACACACATACATGGAAAGCATCCTTCCAACGCAGCCAACCTAAAACCCAAAAGAGAGAATAACTAAAACGAAATTCTATCATTTTTATTTGTTACAAAAATTAAAGCCTTTCTATTTTCTTCTTGCTTTTATTGCATCAGCAAGATCACGTATTGAATGAGCATCTCCTTATTCAATTTCTGAAACAGATTAGCAGATCTTGTGACTTTCATCTTAAATACATTATCAGTTTAAAGATATAAGAACAGTACCTGCAAATTTATTTTATGTAGAATAGTATTGAGTAGAAACAAGTATATAATGGTAAAGAAGAGATGGTTAATGTTCCTTCATAACAAGCCGAGAAAAAGGCATGTCATGCTTACTAATCCGTAATCAATTTCTGAAACCGACAATGACTCAAAGTTCACTACCAAATCAACTTCTCATGTTCCGATAATAATAAAAATTGAAAAACTAGGAAGAAAAAAAGAGAGATCATCATCATCTACTAGTAACCAGGCCGTGCTGCAAACTAAAGGAAAATTTCTCCACCCCATCCCCCCAAAACCAAGGAGAAAAAGAAAAGGGGATTTACAACCAAAAAACTTAAAAGAAGAGCATTAAACGAAGCCATAAAAACAGAAGGCAACAGTGATAGAAAAAAAATCAATAAACTCAGAGTATCATGAATATTAAGGAGATTACAACCGTTACCTTGTTGATTAACCTGCTGCAAATAAATGGAAGCAGCAAATAATCTGTTGCCCTTGAAGCCAAAACAACAATAAGTACTTCCTATCAAAGTAAAAAAATTAAAACCAACAACATATATGTATAGGAGTAGTGTAAAGAAGAATCAAAAACTCTATTTGGGCCAGCTTATACAACTGAAACCCTAAATATTCACCTTGTTACCGAAGCAAAGATCTTACGAAAAAGGGCAATAAAATCCGAATCCAGGAAAATCTGGTAATTGAATAAAGAAGTGACCTGAATAAGGAAATTTCTTCAACTTTGAAAGTGTCATTAATGACACAAGAAAAGTTGAGATCTGGCCAGATGGGGAAACAATGAATTCTCTCCATTTTTGGCACCGCGCTGATGAGTGAACCACAAGGGTTTATGTTTCCTCTTTTGAAACCGAGCTTCCACCGCCGCTTTGAGAGACGGACGAAAACCAGAAATATACACAACAACAAAATCGCCATATAAATATACATTAAAGAAATTATTAGACCCGAAAAAGAAAATCAAATCGGCAAAAATTACCATAAATATATATACGAAAGAATTTATGGTCTGGGTTTTTGAGAAAGTACCCTTTTGAAGTCGTAGATAATAGTTTCTCTCCAGGGTTCAGAAGGCACCGTTGGAAAAGAAAATCACAGCGAAATATGCCCTGACATTTATCAATTTTTGTATTTAAAACAAAAGATAAAATTCAATAAAAAAATTATCAGACATATATCGGGTTGCATTGCATGGTCTAAAGAGACAGTGGGGGGGAAGAAGAATAAGAAAGAAGAAGAGGAAGGGTTTTGATTTTTGATATTATTCATAATACGTGAGTGAGGCATGAACAATGAACAATGAACCTGGGTTTCCGTTAAAATATGAACAGTAGTAGATAGAGTGGATAGGGAGGAGGAATTAGTTCATTAGTTTGAAGTTTGATTAGCAAAGGACAATCAAAAGTCACGCTAATTTCAAACTCCATCATTACATCTTATCATAATAATCATGATAATGGTACATAAGATAATTATTAGGATTAAATATATTTATTATTATAATGTGAGAGGGAAACAAAAGAAAAATACGGTCTGGATGTCTCATGATATTGTTATTGTGTTATCTATTGTAATACATGAATATATATTTTTATTTCCAAAAATATATTCTTTTTTTTATTCCTCAAAAAAATATAATTTTAAAAATTAAAAAAAAACATATGTAGGTGCGTGTGAGTTTCCTTTCCTTTCATTATTGTCGCTTTTTGTATGGTAGTCCCTTCACCATATCATCTTGCAAAAGATAAAAGAGGTACCCTAAATTGATTCAAGGGTACGAAGGAGGGGCTCTTTGCCTGGGAAAATGAATGAAATATAAATATAAATAAAAAGCAGACAGACGATGAGAGAGAGGCATAATACATATAAATGAAATGAAATTCGATTCTGTTATCTTCTTGAAAGAAAGAAAGAAAGAAAGAAGGAGTAGACCTGGAAGAAGGTGGAAGGGGAATAAGATGGGCGAGAGGGTGGAGGAAGAAGATAGACGCAGAGAAGAGAAGGACAAATGAATGAAAATGGAGGGCTGACAGAAAGAGAAGTGAGCACGCAACACGCAAAGGTATAGCTTTATACAATTGCCTGAGTGTGCTCACTCTCTTCTGTCAGTCATTCTACTGTCTCATCACCTCTTCCTGCTCTCTCTCTCTCTCTCTGCTACATAGCTTCTTCTTAGGCAGGAGGGGTCTTCCATGGCCGATCTTATGATCTTTTTTTCTTTGGTCGAAGGTCTTATGATCTTTATACGGTCTTTGCAGGTGTGTATGGTGTGCCAACGACTGTACTTTTGCCAGCACAAAAAGGCAAAAGAAAGGCTGAAAGTGACAGTACTGGTAATAATATTAAATTATATAAAGAATAATGCTACTTCACTATATTTGTATACCACATTTTATACTACATTATATTTGTATACCACATTTTATACTACATTATGTGGTAGATGAGGTGGACAACCGTATATGTATGTAGGAGGAGAGTCTCTAGAGAAACAAAGACAGAGATAGAGATAGAGATAGAGATAGAGACAGAGACAGACAAAGACAGAGTAAGACAGATGATGGAGGATCTAGTACCAATTCCAAATTAAACTAACGCACGACGACCAACAAGAGTTAGAGGTCAGAAATCCATTTCCACTGCTTTCCTAGTTAAACCCAATTTACCACGTTTACATTTTTTTTTTTTTGGTCTGAATCGCGAGGTGGTTCTGGATGGGCCCCAATTATGGGTGGCACTTTTAAGCCTTAACCACAATCCAGACTAATCCCCGCTCACACCGGATCGGCCCGTAAGGGCTAAAGTGCTGGCCGAAGTGGTGACTTCATACGAGAGCAGGGATCGAACCCTTGACCTCTCTTAAGGAATGAGAGTGCCGAACCACTCACACCAACCACCTTGGTTTACCATGTTTACATTTTTCATTCATATGCTTTCCCTTTTTCTTTCTTTTTTTTTCCCCTCAAATTTCTGTTTGTTTCTCTTTCTGGTTTATATGTTAATTTTCTTTTATGGATAAATTATGGCATGGCTATCAAAATAATTACATTTTTTTTCTTATTTTGTATATACTAACACATGGATCATGATGGGTGTTTGAATGATTTCAATTTCTTACTTTTCATGCATTGACTTATACATAAGTAATAAAAAATATTATATGAGTTCTACGTTAAAATGTGTGATCAAATATCCTCAAAATGTTTAAGGAGTAGTTGATGTGATTCTAATTTCTTATTTCGTAATTACTAAGTTTCACGAATTCATGACTTCCCTTTTTCTAATAATAAGTAGACATACCTTAAGGATTTAGAGTTGGATATCTACATTGAGTGGTGGTTGGTTGTGGGTTTCATACATTAACATCTAAAGTCACATCCATTCTAACTATGGGTGCAAGTTGAATTGGAAATTCCGATTTCGACTGATTCCAATTTGGAAATTTATGATTTTAGCAAGTCTAAATCAATTCTGGTATTCAAAAGTTTCGACAAATTACTGTTTGAGTTTTTTCATATGAATTTTCAATGTATAGCCAATTTTAACCTTTCAAACCCTTGGATATGTTTTAAATGTTCAACTATTTTGTAACATTTTCCAAAAAAATTCCGAAATATGTAATTTTCGAAAATTCCAAGTTTTCCAAATCGGAATCGATGTTGAAATTCCAAAATTGTTTGGAACGAAATTGGGAAATAATTTTCATTATGATATATATTTTTTTAATTGGAATCCTTGATTCCGATCCGATATGTTAACTTCAAAAACCAACTCCTACCTATGCGAAAAAACTTACATGTAATGAGGATAACATTGTTTTGCTATTTCCGACCAATAATACAATGATATGTGGAAAAATTATCTTACATGTCATTGCACTATTGATCAAAAATAGCAAAAACTGTCCTCGTTACATGAGAGTTTCTCTCCTATTTCTGACTTCACCCTAATTCTGATATTAAAACAACTTATTTGATCACGTGATGTGTAAGAGCCAAGAAAAAAACTTTTTCTACAATTCCTTCCAGTTTCTCCCACTCGGCAGTCCTCTCTCTCTCTCTCTTAAAAAAATCTTTTCAATATTTGATCATTATTAAGAAATATTTATAGGGTTGAATTTTAATAATTTACAATCAATCAGGCTTTTATACAAAGATAAGAGAGGCCCGCTTGGTGGGTTGGACTGGACCAACCCCATTCAGTCTTGTTCGTACATACAAACCCAAACCCAAACGCAAACTCCCCTTTCGCACTCCGTTTGTTGCATTGCAGTCACCGATTTCACAGCAATTCAACAAAACCAGAGGTTTGTTTTCCTTGCTTTCGAATTCGAATCGAAGCCATGGCCACGGAAGCTTACGCGGCACGAAACCCGGATGAGATTCACACTGACGTACTCTCTAGTTCCAGACAAGCTTGCTATAAGGTCCTATTTTATTTTCTCTCTATCCGTTATTTTTTTGTTTGTTTTGTTTTTTGTAAATGTAAATGTGCATGCTGTGGATTGAAATTGGGGTTATAATCTGCAATTGTGTGTATTTGAAAAGGCTCGAGACGCTTTCTATGCGTGTTTGGAGAAAGAATCGGACAAAAAACAGACTGAAATCGCGTCCAAGGGGCTGTTGTACCCAGCTGAGTGCAAAGCTTCGAGGGAGGAGTTTGTCAATCACTGCCGTGCTTCTTGGGTAAAATCCTCATTCTCAAGTCTCAATCTCCATTTTACCTTTTTGGGTTTCTTGGACCATAATTAATGTAGTTATAGTTTTAGTTTTAGTTTCTTGGGTTTATTTATTTGTTTGTTTCTAATCGCGGGGGTTTTTGATGGTGTAGGTTAAGCATTTTGATGCTCTTTACTGCAAGAACAAGAGTCTGAAGAGGCTTTTGGATGATAAAGATTCGAGGAGAGGTCCGTTGTCACTTCCACAGCCTTACACTTTCAAGCCTACCACCAGTAGTTAAACTTTTGGTTTTGATGGGTTAGCTTAAAATGTTGTTGCTCGTATTGGCTTTGGTGATTTGTAGTTGTACAGGCTTCAGCAATAGCGAGATATAGAATTAATTGCCTAAAGCTTACTTCTGATGGTTAAAGATTTCATATAAAGGAAAACTGTAGTATCACTTTCTGATCTTATTTTCATGGATGGAATGTCGATGCTTTAAGATTACTATATACATTTGCACTTTTGTTTTATCACAATACTGCTATGATTCTATGCATTAATTTTGACTCCTTGCTGTTATGTTATAACTATACTAGGAATACTTGGGTGGGAGTAGGATTGCTTTTAACATTAAAACTTAGAAAAACGGATTTACGAGAAACTCTTGTAAAAAATAATCGAAGTGAATGGAACCTTTATCGATTTTGGCAGGGGTATAAGGCTTGACTTGGCCCCTGAAGACAGAAGGAATCATCCTGCTGAGTTACTGAGTGCTTCCTTAGTCAGTGGGAGAGATCTATAATGGTTTTAAGGCTTGCAGAGGTGGTACAATGTTAGAAAGTTGTGAGTCTTTTGGTGTGTATTTATGCTTGCTTGAATAAGAAGCACTGGAAAAGAAATCTGTCTATCTGACAAGATGTTTCTGGTAAAATTTGATTGTATTAATCTGAAGGCTCACGCTAGTTGTTATATATCTCCTATTGTTCATAAGTTTGATGGTCTTGACACACCTAAGACATCTAGGCAATTGCAAGAATGAAGTGTTGTCAATGCCATTGTTCTGATTCCAAGCTAGTCATGGACCTGGTGGTAAAGCTTTGGGGAGTTGGTTTATATATGTGTTGCTGTAGCCTATAAGACTGTATGCATCTTTGCGAAATTGTTTTCTCCTTGGTATATGCTTTCGAAGTAGACTCTAGGTAAAATTGTTCAACTATTCCAAATGATCGAAACAAGCTAAGGTGGAAAATGATCTCTTATCCAGCTACCTTCGTTGCTAGATAAAATTGCTTGGCGTTTGTCTTGTGGACATTGTATATTTTGGTTTGCATACTGAAGAATTGAGATAGATAGCTCATAATCAGGTGTTGTGACGTGTATAGATGCTCTACAGATATAGTTGAAAGAGTTGAGGAGGGTATTAGCTTTTGATATTGATAGTGAGATGCTGGGAGCTCGTTTGAACTATTTTGGAGGAAAGAGGAAAGGGGTGGTGTTGGGGTACTGCGCGATCATGGCAGTGTTTTGGGTTGTCTGGGTAGAGAGAAATAGAAGAACTTTCGAGAATAAATTAGAACGATAGTGCTCAGTTATGGGACAGAATCAGAATCAGACAGTGTTTTGGGTTGTTTTCTTCTTTGCAATAAAATTTCGTCTCTTTTCAAAAAAAAAAAATTATATATATATATATATATATATTAGATATGACCAGTTGAGCTTGAGAGGTTAAAAATTTCTGTTTTCTCCTGCCAAATCTGAAGCTTATTTACGTTAACTTTTGTTATGGAAGTTCTGATATGAGTTCACACTGTGAGGCACCATTTTTCACAATCCATTGAACTGACTTTCACACTGTGAATTAGCTGTCTATATGTTATGGCATTTTCTCAGAATGTACCCTAAAACTTAGTGTGATGATGAAGAAGACAACCGAATAGGAGCTGACAGCTGAAGAGAAATTTACTGCACGATGGATTCAAACTAACCCAGTTTGACTTGAATGCTGGGTAATTTGACCACCTTTTTCTCTAGGGATCACATTAGAAAACCAGCTAGCTATAAAGGAAGAAGAACCCACAACTCATATTAACGACTATCAACCGCATAACCAAACCAATTAGACAGTTTTGTTAACTTGTTCAACTAGTCAAATTGATCGGTTGGGTGTGGAATTAGATTGCATTTCTAGCTAATGGTTGGACAGATTTAAATATTGTATCATCAGGGTTTCATTTCATGTCTGTCTTTTAAGTTGTTTTATTATTTTTTCTGAAGTAGTTAGGTCTTTGCCTTGCCTTCATTGCATGTACATGTATCTTATGCACTGCAATCGCATTTCTGTGGAAACATCAATCAAATGAAACTTTGTATCGTGAGACAGGAGGAAGGTACGGAGAAAGGGAAAGAGTTTGAGTTTGTCTTGAAAAGGAACCACTAAAACTTGTCCAAGTAAGTACTTTGGAAAATGCAGCAACAATTTTCAATGTCATTTCTTTCTGATTTGCATACTGCTTTATTTTAATTAATGAACACCCCTGTGTTGTTGTTACCCAAGTCTGAACTAGCACTCTCAAAAATATATATTGCAATCTCTTTGACTGGCATACTTTTAGTGGATGGAGTTATGGGCAGGAATAAAATAAGGGAATAATAGTATTTAGTATTGGAGGGTCAATGTGTGAATGATGAAGTGACATTAAGTAGTGGATTGCATGTCTCTTAATACTCTCCATCCATCATCCATGATCCATGTGCATCATTCAATTTCATATTTGAGGAGATCTCGGAAGAAGATCAAACCTTCAAATCAATTGTGCCTCTCTCATTATCATATGAATCAATATCTTAAAGGGATTCAAACTTGATGCTGCTCATGTTGTGTTATATATCAGTTTTGTTCATAAGTTAGGTTTCTCTTAAATATGTCACCAAACTCTACTCATTATTTAAATAAAGTATTAGAATGTTTTTTTTTTCTTTCCTTTCTGCCTAGAGCTTCTTAGTACTTGTTCTAGCAGCAATCCTTTCATTTTCTTATTATGGCTTCTTATGTGTCATCTCAACTAGCACCAAGTATGTCTTTCGGATCTGCTTTTGTTTGTTATGGATTTCTTTCTTTTCTTTTCAATACACCCGATATTATCTTAATCAATTAAACTACAAGTCTGATGTAGATTAAAAGCGAATATAATTCACTGCCTTGCTATGTTTCCAAGGTCGATTTAAATCTATTCATGTGAGTGGCCCTTTTTTTATTTTATTTTTTTCAGGGAATAAATATATAGAAAGCGTTATCAGAGATGTGCCCCATTGGGCTGATGAACGGTTTTTTCTTTTAGTTTATTATTATGATTATTGAATGAGAACAAAAAAGTTAAAAATTAAACTTCACAATGACATTTTAATCTGAGATTATGAGTTCTTTGTTACATGGTTGGAGAGCTGGATGAACGTAGGCCTTACGTCAGGTATATGTTTGGTTACTGTGGGAGGGAAGCGCGTGTCACTCGCTCTGAGAAAGCTGGTGGTGTGGGATCCACCCAGACGACAACAATGGCAATACGGCGTCGTGTTATTCGCACGCTTTGAATCATCAGCGCACAGAAAGTTAGCCTAGCACTCGTGTGGGATCATCTATACCGGAAGATGATCTCCTCAACTAATTTGATTTTATCATATATATACTTGTCAAAGAAGATATTATTGTTCAAAAGAAAAGTCACTATTAGTTTTTGTTGATTTATTCATTTTTAACTAATTATACGTAAGCACGTTTAAGGACCCCCCCCCCCTCTCTCTCTCTCTCTCTCTCTCTCTCTCTCTCTCTCTTTGAGAGGTGATTAGTGATTAGTGATTAGTGATTAGTGATTAGTGATTATTGAGTTTGAATAACATGATTAAGCAAGCATTGGTTTGGGTTAAAATCCGAGTCTAAGTTAGTAGGTTGCCTAACCTTCATGGACGGAGCGATTTAGGGTAACCAAATATGTATGTATATATATGTTCCATTCCATTTGACCCAACTTATGTATAGAATGATTATTCACTTTTTAAGGGAAACACAACAAAAGGTACTTAGGTTATTTGCTTGCTTCAACTTGAACCTAACATCCAAGAGACTACTAACTTTACTCTTATTTTATTATGTTTATGACCAACAAACACTTAAACTAAACAAAATTAAGAGTTCACGGATGGTTTGGTTTGTTCTTTCTCAGCTACCTATAATAAACAAACAAAACAAATTTTGGCATTGCGTTGTCATTTTTTCCTACAACAAGTCTTTGGTCTTACCGTCTTACCGTCTCACCAAGTGAAGTGACAATTCATCAAATAATAATAATAATACTTAGCGCCTTGTTGAAAACTATAATAAGACACTCAGTTGACCAAAAATATAATCCACGTTGCAATAGTACTTATACACTGTCATACTCCCAAGTCCAAAGCACATAGACAAAACCAAGCCACAAAACAAACTTTAACAAACAAAAACAAAACCCAAAAGCAAAAGTCACCACCGAAGCTTAGCTCAGCCAGCTACTCCTTTTATTTAGATAATAGACACCTTTTTTATCCTTAATAATTCCCTCATTGTTATTAAAATTCTAATCATTTCATAATAACATGATTGTGATTTTCAAGATAAACATGCTCGCATTAGTAGTACTAGTACAATCAGCAGGCAGCCAACCAACTTGCAATATTAAACAAATTAAAATACCATGAAAAAACAACAAGATAATATTAAAGTAAAATTAAAATAGAGAAACCCCAAAACCCCTTTTAGCAAAAGAAAAAGGATTTTATCATTTATGGGGGATCATCATCTGGTTCTGGTGGTGTGTGAGTTAGCTTTACCCAAAGTCTACGCAAATACGGCGTCGTCGTGAGGCCTTATTTTCGTAGACTTTAGATTAGACGGCCTTGGAGGAGAGTCCCACGTCACTATGTGTTTTCATTTGTCGCCTTAAAAAGTAAAAACCAAAGCCAATAGGGTCGGTCACTCTCAGTCGCCGACACTTGACGACATCGCTCGTCGTTCAGGGCTTGGAGACGGAGGTCGCGTCTTTAACGGAACCGTCGACCCCACCGTTACCCATCGTGGCTGACTGGACGGTCAACACGGACATGCTGGGTGAGGAGGGCACTTCGCCACCGTTGGATGCCATGACCGCATTATTATTATTGTTGTTGTTGTTGTTGTGGATGAGGGGGTTCCTGGTGTGACACGTGGCAGTGGAGATGGCGGTTGCCAAGGAAATGGGCATGAGGCATAGACCCTTGCCCTGGAGGTACTGCATGGCGGATCCCATGTCTTCCTCCATGAGCTTGGCAACTTGGTGCTCCGTGACCGTCATGCTGTTGTCGTTAGATGAGGAGGCCGTTTGGTTGCCGTTAGAACTCCGGCCGCGGGTCCCGCCATTGGCACTGGCCTGGATACAATCACCGCCTCCCTACAGAAACGACCAAAAAATTAAACAATTATTTTTTGAGTGTGAAAGGGAAAGGATACAAATTATACAATACAAAGCCAATTCTCTCTCTTTCTCTCTTTCTCTCTTTCTCTCTTTCTCTCTTTCTCTGTCTGTAGGTTTGAAAAGTGAGAGGGAGAGAGCGAGGTGGAATCTGAGAAAGCGGGCACGCGTGCTGCTTTTGTTTTGTCGTTTTGTAGTGATGGAAAGTTTGGGGCTTTGAGTTTTTCAGTTGGCTGGCTGGGTAATGGGTAATGGGTAATGGATAATGGATAATGGGTACTTTCCTTTTCCTTTGGGTAGGTGAAATCAGGGAAATGTGAATGGTGGATTGGTTCTTCTTTTTCATCAACAACAAAAACACCACCACCTAAGCAGATTTTCCATTCTCTTTCTTCTTTTATGTGGAAAGCAAAGCATCATATGTTTATGTTATGTACATGGGTCCAGTCCAATTACCAATTGCTATGATAAAAAGGGTTTCTTCATTTTAATTTACCTCGGAGGACACATCAGCAACAAGAGGAGCAACAGCAGCTGCACCGCCCAACCTGCTCATGCTCAGAACCTACAGGTTGCGTAAACATAACAAATTCACACCCAATTCCCAAAACCCAAAACCCAAAACCCAAAACATACTTTACTTAGAAATCCTTTATTTCATTATCATTATCTAATCCAGCAAACAATGTCAACTAGGGAATCTTTCTTTTGGCTTTAATTAAGAAATAATGAACTCAGCTCCAGATAGGAAAGGATAAAAAAGAAAAAACATAACCTTGACTTGGAGCTGGAGGAATTTTACATAATCGATTATCTCATCCAGCATTGAAGCTTTGTCTGTCTGTCATTCCAAAACCCACATCAGATCAATTTCATTACATTATTATTGCATCCTAGAATCTCAAATCTTTTTTTTTTTTTATATATATATAAAATATAAAAATATGCTAAACTTATTTAGTTGCGGTCCAGTAAGTATGGCTTGCTACTAATACAATATAACACCATTAAATAATATTACTCTTTTTCTTTGGTCAAAATTATACAAGAATGCAACTATAACTAACTATGCCTAACCCATTCGCCCTCAAGTTCGTGCCGGACTAGGGCTCGGGACCAACTTTCCCTTTTTTTATTTCTTTTCTTCAGCTTCGTTTTCAAATACGCACGGAAGGATGATTCAATATTTTTCCTCTTCTTGTTTTTGTTTTTAAAGAAAAAAGAAAACAAAGAAGAAAACAAAGGTGCTACTGGAACATGACTTTGTGATGCAATCCCTTCCCTATTATATGCGTGACACGTGTCTACTGTGATGCCTCCTCTCTCCTCCCCTTCTCTCCCCACAGGCCACAGGAAGAAAAATGAGTATAAATCTGACTGGAGCGTCAGTTTACAGAACCGGAGGTGTCCCACTGGGGAAATGGGAACTCAACAGCTTCAACAAATATTTAATTAAAGGAATATTGATACTGACCCATAAATAACTAAACTATTCATTTGAAAAGTAATTAATTTACCTTGTTGGCATTCGGAACCAGCTCCTGCAAAGCCTTCATTCTCTCTGCGATTCTCTCTCTCCGTAACTGCAACAGCACCACCCCATATGTTTCACTCAGATCACAATAAATTAAATTACAAACAAACCAAGAAAGAAACAACCCAACGTACTCTTTCAGCGATGCTGTGTGGGTCAGTGGCTTGCCCTCTCCTCGCCCTGACTCTGGGTCTGGGTTGTGCGGGTGCACCCCCGCCCCCACCCGAGCCACTCGCCGGACCTTGGTTCATCGCCGCCCCTGGACCTCCATAGTTCTGTGCCTGCAGCGAGCCTCCCTGTATCATTGAGGAGAAAATCAATCTACTAATCACTGCCACAGAAGCCAATAGATCATAATCATTATTGAATAAATAGAAGAAAATAGAGCGGGAGGGCAGGCCTGAGGTTGGTGAAAATGCTGATTGGGAGACTGAGTAGTAGCCCCCCCATGCAGTGATCCAGAGAACCCATTGAACAGGGCTTGAACAGAAGAAGCCCCCTCACCTCCCTGTACAAATTATTATAATATAATATTATCGCCACCCCAGCAGTTCGAACTATTTTTTTTCTTCTTTCTAATTTACATTTATGCCATCGGTGTTGATTGGCGAATTCAGATTATATACAGGAAGGAAACGAGAGCAGAGGCGATAATTAATTAAGTAAGTTTGACAAAAACTCACCATAGGATTGGGAGATTTAAAGGAGGAGGAACCCTCGACGACGTCGTTGTTGGAGCGGTCAAAGTCTCCGTTGCCCAAAGACAAGGCCATGGGAACGAAGCTAGAGTCGGCGGACGTTGATCTCGACATCATGAGCTGGTGCTGGAGCATCATGGCGGCGGCAGCAGCGGCGGAGGCGGAAGCGGATTTGGAGGCACCGGCTCCAGCGCTGATCTGCTGGCTGCGGAACTTGGTGGCGAGGTTGGCGGAGTCATCGTAAGTGAAGACGACATTGTCGGAGTTGGAGGGCGGCGTGTCGTCGGCCCAGGAGCAGGAGGAGGGGCCGAGGTTGGAGAGCATTTGCTCGAGGAAGTCGTCGTGGGAAGCGGAGTCGAAGTGAGCGGGGGAGGGGGAAGGAATTTGAGGATGCATCTGAGAGTGGGAGTTGTGGAGGTGTGGCCTTGAATGAGAATGGGAGTGAGAGTGAGAGTGAGATTGTTGTTGAGGAGGTTGAGGTTGAAGTTGAAGGTGGTGGTGGTGGTGGTCTTGGAGAGAGAGTTGGGAAGAAGGTGAAGAGTTTAAGAGAGAGTTCATATCTTGCATTTCTTTGCTGCAAGGCTGCATATGTATATATATATATATATATAATTATATATATATGATTATATTAATGAAGATAGAGAGATAAATGATTGGGGATTTGGGAAGTCAAATTAGAGGAAGAGGAAGATGAATTAAAAAATTGGGGGGTTTTAGGGTGGAATTATTGGAGGGGGAGGAGAGAAAGGAGAAAGCATTTGAGAATGGCGAATTCGGGTTGGTGTGTTTGGATGATGAGAATTGAGAAGAAAAGAAAAACCCTGGGCTTCCGTTTGGAGGGGGAGAGAGAGAGAGATTAAATAGAAAAAGTAGAAGAGTTTGTCTTTGTTTGTGTTGTTTGGGAGTGATTGTTGTGAATCGTTCGTGACTCTGTCTGTGTGTGGGGGTGGGTGGGCCTTTTGGCTTTTTGGGCTTTGGCATTTGCTCAGACTCAGACACACTGGTGGGAGACTCGACTAGTATATGTATATCTCAGACTACCACATCAATTGTGTCGCCTTCTCTTCTTTCGTTTTTTCTCTTTTTTTTTCAATTTTTTTTTATAGCTTTTTCTGCTATTTCTACTTTTAAAAACAAAATACAAAAAATTTATTACGCAGAAAATAATGGTTAAAAGTTTGATTTTTTATTTTTTCAATAAAGTATAGCTCAATTGGTTGAGCAACATGTTACCGAGTTACCCTAGTTGGAAGAAGTCTTGTCTTAGTAGGAAATAAGTAACATTTGTTAGGGTTTGCCTTTGCCATTCTTGTCATTCATGTCAAGTTCAACATAGTGAATCGTATGGAGGAAAACTAAATAAAATGAATCCATAACTTCATTTGTAATTCAAAGTGAGTTGGGCTTCAAGTTGTATATTTGTTTTCACTATCTTGTTATTTTCGTTTATATTTTTTAGATTTTCTATATTGCAAGAACCTACTTTAAAGATGCGTTCTTCATGTTTGTATTCTGGGTAATAAATCTTTACTGTTTCTCCAAAAAATAAAAACTTAATAGCTCATCAAATAATGTGAGAGATGAGATTTTCCATACGCATTTAATAGTGAATACCTTGGAGTCACACTCACACACAATAAAAAAGAAAAGAAAAAAAAGAGCAGAAACATAACTGTATAAATCCCAATATGACGTGTTCAAGATTCACATCAGAATTCAAAACAAGGACAATGTGCAAAGAAAGATTACCCAATGGAAATTGGAATGGTTACATATTTTTATTTTATTAAAATAATTGGGATTTGGAATTTCAACCACTAAAATTAAAAACTAATGCTAAAGCTTTGTTTGCTGAAAGCACGACCAGTGGATTCTAGTGTTGAAGAGGGAGATCTAAAGCAGTGATATGCTGAAATTGAGCAGCGCTGTGATTTGTCGTGGGTTCTCTCATCTTTAGTTGTTGTTAATTTGACCCCATATTCATTGTATGTTGCATATTCAATCCCTGCCCCCTGCTAAAGGAATCCCAATAAATAAATTGATTATGTGGTTCAAAAATAAATAAGCATGATTTGTTCCCCACTTCACCATAATTAACAAGACATTATTTGTTCGTTTTTTGTAATGGAGAATGAATTACTTGATTCACAGAAAGACTTGACATTTCAAATGCTCCTCCTAATTTGTCCTACAAATCCCAATTGCACAAGGCCAAAAGAAAAGATGTAGGTATATGTCCTTGTCCTGCTCCAATCACATCCCCACTTTTCTTCAGCTGAGATAGCCTGTCTTTACACCTCACCTCACACATAATCTCTCAACCCAATCCCTAAACCAAATCATTAAACATGATTATCTTCCTGCCAAGCCCAATATTAATAACTAACCACTTTATTGCTCTTTGGGCTTAACTAATCCCTTACTTAATTATCATGGTGTCATACAGATACTTCCAGAAAAACAAAAACATAAAGTTTGAGACCAATGCAAAAGCATGTATCTTTTTTCCCTCTATGTCTATATGCTAAATTATATTCCAACTCCCTTCTATCAATCACTCAAATCACCCCCAAACGGAATTCTAAGCCAACTTTGATTTGATCTGGTAGATAATTAGGAATTCGATTTGGCATCTCAAATTTCAAATGCAATCTTCATTATTATTCACTCTTCTTTTTTTTTTCTTTTTTTTCTTTTTTTTTTTGGGGGGTGGGGGGAGAGACTGACTGTGCATGGTTGGTTTATTATGATGCAGCGCAGGCAGCATTGGTTGGATTGAAGCTTGTCTGTTTCCAGGTTGCATACATGCCTATCTGTTTCTAATTAACCCAGGAACAAGGTGAGAAAGAGGCTTCAGATCAGTTTTCAACTCATGCATGCATTCATTCATGGCCACCTCTGACCTCTTGAATATATTTATATATTCAAGTCAACTTGAGGAACTTGTACTTAAAATATTTGAAGTCTTTAGATGTCTCATGTCTAATTAAACAACAAGAACATGAATGAGCATATTCCACCCCTAGGAAGAGGGGAAGTGGGGAAGGGGGTTAGTAGGCATGCATTTCATCTTTTGGTTAATCAACTACCAAAATGTCTATGTCTAATCTAAGCATGCATTTCATTAACCAATCACAATGGGCCTAAGTGCTTTTCCATCCAGATTTACTTACCAGATAGCATTTCAAATTAGTTAGTTTTGTATCAGTGAAAATGACAGAGATAAGTTTATGAATTAGGATATAATTGTTTAGCTAATCAAATGCTTAACACAGCTACGCACGAGCATTGACTTGTCATTAAGGACAAGGCTTAAGGCAGCCTCAAGGCACCACGCAAGAATCAAAACACCATTTTTATAGCTAAGATAAGATATGTAATGATGCTGAATTATCAAACTACAAAGTAGTGCAAGTCCCTCAGATCTTATTAACAAAGCTTCCAAATTCATGGGCTAATAACATAAGCTAATTGGTACACAAGAGAAGCCTAAGTTCTTGCAAGTGCTAAATAAACATCTGGTAACACATGATGCAGATGCAGCCCCATTATTCTCCTTTCTCAACTTCATTTGCTGAACTAGTCACATTTCTTATAGTCTGCAGCCTAAAATTCCACTCAACATTTTACTAATCTGCTCCCATATTTAGTAGCTGTTGCGACTATCAATTCTTTATCAACACTAACCCATGCTGTAAGAAGGTGTTGGCAAGTTGATCACAGTCGTCTTGATCTTGGTCATCATGTTGATGCTGTTGGTGATTCCTTGTGACCCAATTCCACTGTCCTTTATACCCTGTCAATACATCATTCATAATAAGTATTCACCAAGATGGTGGTCTTTTCTTGTAAGGAAATGGTGGTATTTTCTTGGAAGGAAATGGTGGCCGTCAAATAAAGTAAACTAATTAATTTTCTGGAATTTTAAAGATTCACCTGAAACGGAAAATGATCCGGTCCACGAGCAGGTGCAGAGTTTATTTGAACCGTTCCCGTCTCCATTGCATCACCAATCAAAATGGCCTTGTTGATGTCCTTTGTGAACACACAGCCCTGCATTTTACCCATGTCATGTGTGTGTCAATATTTTATTGGGAAGAGAGAGGTTAACTGTATACTTCAACTGTGGCAGAAGAAATCATCATTTTTGTTACGGCATAGGACATCAGGGTATGCAAGTGGAGATACCGAAAGAAATGTTACCTGGAGTCCAAAATTGCTGGCATTGCAATGGTGGATTCCTTCTTCTACAGAAGTAATCCTAATAACTGGCAAAACTGGACCAAATGGCTCTTCCCATGCAATTCTCATATCAGGCCTGACGTTATCTAATAACAAAGGCCAGATAAGGTTGCCATCTCTCTTGTACTCCTGGCAAAATGTTGCTCCTTTCTGTTTTGCATCCACAACTAACCCTTCGATAAAATTCGCTGATGATTCTGAAACAACTGGAGTGATATCAGAGTTCTCCTCTGGTGGTCCAACAGTTAGTTTTGCCACCCTTTTGTTCACTTTCTCGACAAGGGCATCAGCAACAGATTCCATCACCAAGACAACCTTAACAGCGGTACACCTTTGACCACTGTTACAAATGTGAGTACCAAGCGAGTCAGAAAGAAATCTCATTAGTTGAGTACTATAGATTGCACCAGAAAGAATTAGACTATGTAATTGCTACTCTGGTGGTGCCTTATACAAGCATAAGATACATAATTAATTTCCTTCACCTGTAAGAAAAGCCTCCCTTTATAATGTTTGCTGCCACCAAATCTAGGTCGGCATCTTCAAGCACAATGCAGGCATCTTTACCCCCCAACTCCATCTGAAGAGGGATCATGCCTGCCTTTTTTGAAATTGCAATACCAGTATCACCACCAGTGAAGCTGAGAAACCGGGATTCATCAGTAAGTAACGATATATCAAGACAAAGGAAGGGGAGTCTATTGCAGCATCAAAAGAAAATAATCTGGGATTACCTTATACAATTCACTCCAGGATGCATGGTAAGGAAGTCGCCGATCTCAGATCCTTTCCCAGTGACACAACTAATAAGGCCTTTGGGAAAACCAGCCAAGTGAAAGCAATGAACCATATGGAGGCAAGAAACAGCACCCTAGAAGAAATTTAGGGGTATGATTCAGTCTTTCAGATCATGAAACAATATTTTCATCGAGTGTTTTAGACACAGTTTTTTAATGCTGTTCTGTACTTAAAAATACATTTTTGCAGGAATTTACATCGTTCGAAAATAAAGGCCAGCTTCCTCCTTTCTGGTTTTTCATCATACTACTACTGAGAAGTTATGTGTGTGATCAAGAAGGATTGGCGAATTACTCAGTCTCAAACACAATGTCCAATGATCAAGTAATAACCGCTGGACCAAAGTGTAATTCCATAGACTGGCAATACCTGAGTTGGAGGCTTCAGCACAAGGGAGTTTCCAGCAATGAGTGCAGGAGCAATTTTTGAGACAGCAAGGTTGACAGGATAGTTAAATGGTGGAATGGCTAAAACCACACCAAGTGGAATCTGCAATCAAAATACAGTTGCATTCAATAAAACTTATCATAAATAAGGATAATGATGAGACCTTTCAAAATTATATCAATTTGAATAAAGAGTAGACGGTTAAGGTAGACGTGCGTTGTGATAATTAGCAGGGTGAGAGTGGATAAAGATAGCAATTACAGTTTGTAGAATTCATGACAACATGGCCAAAGAAATTGAGAAAAAGTAGCTGCAACTGCTGAGAATTAAAGCAAATAATAGAAGTATGGTGGTTGGCGAAGGAAACAAAAGGGAGAAAAATCCCATAGATGGTTTCAGAAGACAGTGTGTGTGTTAGTTTCTCACCTCTTCAATCTGTCACAAGTATCAGACGAAACGTGACACAAACAGATAATATATTAATATAGCATGACGGATAGCAGCTCCTTTTCAAAAGATGAGAATTAGTTTAATGAGTTCTGAGCTCAGGCCTACTGAGAATTATTTATAGCAGACAGTTGGAAGTTACAGACACCAACAATTTCTGGTGGAAATTTGTTTTAGGCTGACATCATCTTTCCTTTTTTTCCATAGGCTTAATGCTTACATCATCAAATCAAGCTTTTCATGCATATTTCCAGGACAAACTCATGAATTCAACAGTAAAAGGAGAAACTAACAAGAATAAGTAGTTGAATTGAAAGTAAAGATACCTTGGAAGTGAGGCAGTACTTTGTTCTGTCATTTCCAGGAAAACTATCAGACACCAAGAACTTCCCTTCTCCCAGAATCCTAACCCCTTCTTCAGCACAGTAAGACACCAAATCCCCAGACCTCACAACCTTCATAAAACCCAAGATTCCCATATCAATTTCATGGAAAATCAAACAGAAACGCATTTAGTTTGTGTGCAAAAACAGAACAAGTTATACACCTCTGTAACTGCATCTTTAGCAGGTTTAGCAATTTCTTTAACAAGGGATTCCGCAATTGGAGCTTTGTGCTCTTTCAGGATAGAAGCAGCTTTATGAAGAAGCTCAGCTCGCTTCCAGAGTGGAGTCTTTGCCCACGACTTCTGTGCAATTTTCGCAGTTTCCATAACCTTGTTGACCTCTTCTTGTGTACAAGCTGTGACAACCAAACAAAGGGTAGTTGTAATTTTGTAAAACGAAACAGAGAAAACAGAGCAACCATGCAAAATTAAAAACCAAGACATGAACATGATGATTAATCAAAGATGACAGATGATCACCTTGAACCTTGTAGTGAACCTTTCTTGTAGTTGGGTTGATGATGGGAACGAGTTTACCAGAAGATGATTTCTTCCACTCTCCATCAGCGTAGTACTTGTAAGCCTCTCCATCCAATATCTCTGAAAACAATCCAGTACCAGCCATGGCTGACAAAGGTTAGAGCTCAAACGACAAAGAACCAACTCAAGAATTGCTCAACTTGAGCGTATGACAGCCTCTTTTTGGACTGTGCAAGGCAGCAAAAGAGAGGCGTATGTGGAGCAGTGGAAGATGAGGGAGTGAGGGAGTGTGTGGGTGATAAGTAGTTTGGTTTTGGGGTTGTGGTTTGGTGGGATTTGTGAGGGTGTTTATATAAGGGGAAGGTGAGCCACGCTTTGTCCAGTGAAATGGGACAGAGGAGGAAGTCGGTTAGGTGGTTCAAAGGTTGACAAGTAAGCTTTTACTGCCTGCACATCTTCCTTTATGGCAACGCTCTGTTTTTTTAATATCAGACGGTTAAAAAAAGACTCAAAATTTTAGTTAGCCTCGTGCTGTCCGCGACTTATTGCATATATACAAACTCAAACAAATTGAAACTTTAGAACACTTTTAAGCCACACAATCATTTTTCCCTTACGATTTTTCACCAAAATGGCTAGACTTTTAGGTTACCTATTATTTAAACCGATACACGTCTAAAGTTTTAGTACAGCTTTTGGGGAGCTCCTATAAAAGTTTCACAGCCACCATCCTCCTTGTTAAATAAGGAGGAGATTTTGAGTTTGATTTTCACTGATGAAGCAAAGCGTGTTTGAATTTGTAATTTTAAGAAAATGAAAGACAAGGAAGAGCTGTTGCATCTACTTCGAAATGCACGCATGCATGAAGTTGTTTGTTTGCAACTTGTAAAAAATTATCTATGCATTTATAACGCAGATGAGTAGGAGCTTAAAGGCTACCTGAGTTGGCTTTGCATGAGCTAATTCGAAGGACACTGTGGTTGGCCATATATGAAGTAGGTACACCACGGTTGCCACCTACCTATATGAGTTAAAATTATGAAAGGGAAAAATAAAATTAAACATGAAGAAATTGATTAGATCGCTTCATATAACAAAACAAAAGAAAAATTAGAATGTATATATATATTCTCTCATCCGGATGTCCGCACGTTATTATTTTCGTACTGATGCCATTATAAACAGGGAAAAAGCAGGAAAGGGTAGTAGAAGCGTCTGCACGATAATAACGTCCGAACGTTTGTATATATATATGTGCATGCATGAAGCTTGCACTCTTTCAGATTTCTAAATTTAACCAACCAGGTATTACTATTACATATTCACTGAATAATCCATGATTATAGCCATAATGACGAAGGAGGGCCAAATAAAGCAAAGCTAGAGAGAGAGAGAAGTAGAAGAGAATGAGAGTGTAAAGAGTAAAACCTGCTGCTGATTAAGACTGAAATGAAGTAAGCCTTTTGAATCTAAAGCATGAAAACTGCAGAAAAGCTGGGACATTCTATTATTCTTGAATGCTCCAAACTTAAAGCATGTCTTGAAACCGAAAAATAAGAAGTAAAAATAAAAAAAATGAAAAAAAATGAAAGGTTGTCTTTGGCTTAAGATTAGGTGTAGTAAGCTAACTGCAACCTAAATGATCGGCGTTGGTGGATATATGTATAACTTGGTAAACTACAACTTGTTGGATGGACGTGTTTTACGGAGAGCTCAAATTGGCCTCAACTGAACCACCAACTCCCTGGTTTCTGGAGGATCGATATTCACAATCAGGGACGCACCTTTAGTTCGGCAAGCCTGGGCTATAGCCCAGGTGGCTTCTTTTTTCCAGCCAAAAAAATAAAATTCTAGCTCATCCAGGGACGGACCTTTAGTTTGGCAAACCTGGGCTATAGCCCGGTGGCTTCTTTTTACCAGCCAAAAAAATAAAATCCTAGCTCACCCAATTTAAATAGCCTAGCCTCATCTAGTTCTTTAGCATGTAGTCAATAAAAAGAGAGAGAATTAGGTTTATGAAGTTTATGAGGATTTTTTTGGAATTTATGAAGTATCAATTAGGATTTGCAATTGGGGCATCAATTTCAGTTTATGAATTATGAATTATCAAATAGGATTTGTAATTGATTTTATTGTTCTTGCTGTATTTATTTTTATTATCAATGAATCACATAGTATTATTGAGTTTTCTATCTACTTACTACTTATTACTTTCAGTTTATGAATTATGAATTATCAAATAGGATTTGTAATTGATTTTATTGTTCTTGCTGTATTTATTTTTATTATCAATGAATCACATAGTATTATTGAGTTTTCTATCTACTTACTACTTATTACTTAAAATTAGGCCATTCCATTTTAAAATCCTGGGCCGTCGTCCCTGTTCACAATTAATGTTTTGTTTTTTCCTCCTCCTCCTCTCACTCTTCATTCATACAGAATGAGAGAGAGAGCGCATGCAGCTTCACATTTGTCCACGCGTTCGGCAATCAGAATAATCTGTCCAGCATTTGTTCACATTTGGCAATAACGTTGTAAGCAATTTTCAACGCGTTCGGCAATCAGAATCATCTGTCCAACATAGTTTCCTTTCGCAGACTCGATGGAATTGAAGAGTTGCATGAGAATTTGGTTATAATTAAACAAATATATTGTAGCAAAAAATATCTGTTGAAAAAAGCAGAAAAAAATGAGAATCCGAAGCCAAAAACTGTGGTTTTAGGCTTGTATTGTAGAAGCCTCCAAACTTTATTTAGATCACTTTATCCTTTCTTTATGGGCAACTTATCCCTACTAGTTGCTTGGGTTTGGAGTTCCTTACAGTTTTTCACATGCAACGCAAGAATGGGAGAGAAGAAGGAGACTCCAGAAACGAATGGGTTTCACAGTCAGTCAGAGGCACGGCCGAAACGTTTTTTTGAGTTAAAACCCCAAGTGGACCCTCAACCTTTCCAAATACTCGAGCTTTCAGTTTTAGGCCGCTTATGGGTTGTGGCAACTTGCAAAAGCCAAGTCTTTTTCTTCCTCCATTGGATAAAAGGCTTATGTCTCTTTAGAAGGGTCGTTGAAAGCTAATGTGGTTCACAGGTATTCCTGGTGCAGGTTCAACCAGTGGCTTGAGGACACATTGCACCGCCCTTTATGGACCACTACTCCATAGCCTGGTGCATATCACTTAAATGTTGTCCCAAAGATAATTAGAATAAATAAATAAAAAACCAAGATGATGCCTATTGCTTTTATCACCAAGCCTTAGGCTGAGAATGATGAGTTTCCACATCATGGTCTGGTCTGCGTTCAGAGGTTAAAGGGCTGCTGCTAAAGATTTTTAACCATAAAGTGTCTGAACCTCAAATCTCTTGAAAGGGCATGTCATACAATCATAGCGTGATCCTCATCACTATTGAAACACCCCATTTGCATGGTTAACGAGAAACCCAAAATACAAAAAATGCAAATCACTAATGAAACCACACCAAAAATTACTTCATTCAATTCAAGGATAGGTTAAGACAGACAAATCATCATGTTTCGAAAATCAGAGACGACAGTTACTCAATTCCACTTCTATAAGTTTGGACATGCCACTGATGATATCATAACCAATATTAAAAAAGGCTTAAGACTACCTAAAGAACATCATCCCCAAATCAAAATGGGGCTGACTCTCCAATATCTTCTAGTTTAATGGGACTTCACGTACTCCTGAACAACATGAAGGCCTTCTGTATCTTCCCCATAATCCTGCAAAACAATAGACAATATGATTAGGAGACAAAAACCATACGAAGAATAATCCAATTTAGCATGTGATAAAAGCATGTATGGTGGATGAATACAAACCTTCCCTAAGCCAAATTGGCAGAATAATATAGTTATTAAGAAACTCATCGAAACAAAAGAAAATGGATAGAAACACAAAATCATTGATCTAATTTAGTGAATCACTAAATTTTGATGGATTCATTTGTCTGACCCATATTTGTCAGCAACATAGGTTCATGAGACAACAACAGAAATGCACACAAATAAATGTTTACATACCTTCACAACAACGCAAGAGCAACCAACAACCTTTCTAGCCTTTCCCTCTGAATCAATCTTACAAAGCTGTGAGAAGAATGTTTAAAATTAACAATAAGTTGAAAAAAGAACATAAGCATTATCAGAAAGAAAAAAATTAATGTGCCCAAAGGGAAATCGACACAAGGAAATAGAGTTTGAAGATGATAAGCAAATTGACAGACATTTTTTATTTATTGGTAAATAAATACCCTCTAAATGGAATTGTTACTAAGTGAAGATAATCGCATGTGTATAAAAACAAGTGGATTAATTATGGAGCTATGGAGAAAGAGGGCAAAAGGAGCAATAGAGAGATAGAGGAAAACACCCGAACAAGCTAAATAATTAACATCAGCAAACAAGTACTTTGAGGCAAGAACTAAAACTAACAAAACTGCTTTATGTCAATTGATTTTTCACTTACACCAGACCATTCTCCAAGAGTTTTAGCACTAGGAATTGATATCAATTTAACATTATGGTCAGCACATAGCGCCTTGACCAGCTTGACATAATCAGCCTGATCGCAGTCCTCAGCTAACACACAGAGCTGTGCAGCGTGCTTCTCGATGACCTTTGCACCTTCGTGGAGTCCACGTGTGAGCCCACCATGAGCCAACGACTTTCTCAGCACAAGTTGCAATGCTGTCAAAAGGTCCATGGGCTCACCTAGAGCTGGAGCAGAAACAGCAGCGGCAGCAGGCTCAGCAGCAACAACAACTTCTTCTTCTCTGTACAAGCAATAAATTGACTTGACATTAGACATACGCATGCAAACCAAATAAATCCTAAGGAAATCACAACAGAAAAAAAAAAATTAAGAATACTGAAGCACTATCCAGTCAGTGAAATATTAAGGGACCAAAGAAGCTATCATAAAATACAACTTGCAAGAGCTTCTTAATTTTTCTTCTATAGGGCATACAGCATAAAATGCAGAACAAGAGCACAGATCCTAGTATCAAAAAACACACAATCTAAAACATAATTAACTAAAGTAAGCCTTCACTCACTCGTCCATTACATACGCCCACAGTCCAAAACAAAAGGTCCCTAGAGGCACCCAACTATAATTCAGCGGTTTGCCACACATTCTGCAAATCTGGATCCAAACCACACAGGTCTCACAGTACTAGACCAATAACATTTATCCTCATTTTGATATGTATCAAATTTGTGAAAGGCAGTCTACCAGTTAAAAATATAAATTTAGGCTACTTCTCAGGCCAAGTAATCAGGATCGCACTTTGATCTCTAAAAATACTCACACCCTCCATTAAAATAAATATTCCATATGTACAGTGAAAATGAGTATGGAGAATCGGAAAAAGAAATATCTACATACCCTGACATTGTGCTTGTCTGTTGAAATTAGAGGCCCTGGTTACAAGAAAATAACAAAAACTATGTCAGCCATATAAAAAATTTCGGCAAAAGATAAAATTACCAGACTTGCAAGCTCCAACACTGAAACCTAAACAAGTCTTATAGCAATAAAAACCTACAAAAATATAACACTAGTAGTTCTGACTTGTAAAGGAATAACTAGAGAATCTTAAAGAATTATATAGATACTTTGAGCATGGTTAGTTTACTTACTAAAGTGAACTTTACACACCGATGATGCACAATAACCAGCGCTTAGAATAAATACTATGTCAAATTTGGTGCCCACGTCAAAAACAGACAACCAAAGATATACAAACACACACAAGATGTTAACGCTAGTGCTAAAACCCTCGGACATGAAATGTTACTTGGAATTTCCAGAAGCAATTTTGTAGCTTTCATGAAAAATCACAGAATGCAAAATGCCCTTCAAGCCAGTTTCAGATTTTAGACAATTATTAATGCCCCATTCATCTTTTCTGCTTTTTCATTTTTCAATTAAAATTCTCAGCGGCCACACATAACTTCTAAACCGAAACGTAGTTGTAGAAGTTAAATAAGAGGAAAATGTAATCAGACGCACAGAGAGATAAGTGCTGACCTTGATGATGGTGGAGGTTGTGGTGAGGTACAGATCTGAGAGCCGCACTGCTATTTGCTGCAAGAGAAGTGAAAGAGGCCGACGGGGTCGTTCTTATAACTCACACGACTCACACGAGAACATAGATGAACCCTAAAAACCCTACTTTCAAATGACTATACTACCCTTTTCCTCCTTTTTCCTTTTGGGTGTCTATTTCTTTTTGTTTTTCCAGGATTTTTCTTTTTACTTTTGGTTGGAGTCGGTCTTCAGTCTTAAAATATAATTACGTAATATTACAAGTTGGCTAAAAATAAACACAATCCTAAAAAGTACTAATATAACCTAGGGGGTTTCACTAAAACACCCAAAATGGGAGCTGAAATTATAAAAAAACCCAACACCCAAAACACTTTATAAACACACCCAAAACTCATCATTACACACACTCAAAACTCATTTATAAACACACCCAAAAAATATACAATTGTTGATTTTGGGTGTGTTTCTATGTTTAAATAGTGTGTGGGTTTTTTTATAAATACATGCCTAGGATTGGGTTTATTTATAATAATCTATATAAGCTATCAAGTGTTAGTTGAATTGACCTAAGTTGTTGGTGTGCTCCCAATTTCAAATTCTCATGATACTCATACTTGGGGACCGACAAATTGGAAAAACAGCTTTCCCTCTCTCTCTTCTTAAATTTTGAAAAAAATAATAGTATAATAACATGTTTTTCAATAAATCATGGCAAAAAAAATAGAATTGCAGTGTGACTTTATGGTATGTTTACTAATTTGTAATCGGGGTGATGATGAATTAAATTGTGGAGGAGTCAAAATTTGGATTCCCATTAAAGATGTTTAGGCCTAGTTTGGGATTGCTGTCACTTTTTAAAAAAGTTGCTTCTGCTGTGCTTTGAAAATAATTAGCTGTAAAGTAAAGTAGCTCCACGTTTGGTAAACAATATTTTTAAAGTGATGTTAGTACAAAAAGCAGTCTACAAGCGTTTGGTAAATTTTAATATTAAATTGTTGTAACTGTGAATAATGACTAAAATAAACATGATGTTAAAAGTGTTATGTACTAATCATGTGGTGGTAGTTGTAGTGATGGAGTGGAGGTGGTGGTAGTGATGAAGGTGGAGTTGGTGGTGGTGGGGATGGCGGTTGTGGAGGTGGTGGTGGTGGTGGCGGCAATGGCAGCATGGTGGTAGTTGTAGTGATGGAGTGGAGGTGGCGGTGGTGATGAAGGTGGAGTTGGTGGTGGTGGGGATGGCTGTTGTGGAAGTGGTGGTGGTGGTGGCAGTGGCAGCATGGTGGTGGTGGTGGTGTTGGTTGTGGAGGTGGTGGTGGATTTGGAGGTTTTGGAGGAGGAGGAGGAGGAGGTGGTGGTGGTGGTGGAGGTGGTGAATGAGGTGATGGTGGCAGAGGATGAGGAGGAGGATGTGGTGGTGGTGGTAGTGGTGATGTTGGTTGTGGAGGTGGTGGTGGATTTGGAGGTTTTGGAGGTGGTGGTTGTGGTGGTGGTGGTGGAGGATGAGGAGGAAGAGGATGTGGTGGCGGTGGTTGTGGAGGTAGTGAATGTGGTGGTGCAAGTGGTGGAGTTGGATGTGAAAGTGGAGGTGGTGTCATTTTTTTAAAATGAATGATGGTATTTTGGGAATTTAAAAAATTCATTAAATGTTCATATCTGCTTCTTTTGAAAGCAGTTTTGAAAAGCAACTCAGAGCCTGCTTTTAAAAGCTGCTGTCAAAAGGCCATTGCTTTTAAAATAATTGGGATATTTTTTTTTTACCAAACACCTTAAACTGCTTAACTTTAAAGTGAAGCAAGTTTTTGACGAAAAAAAGCAATCCCAAACGGGGCCTTACTCAACTATATGGAACAAGGTAGGAATAGTACAAATTTATTATAAGTTGTTTACTAAATTATCATTCATCTAAATTCCAAAGAGGTTAGTTATCCATGAATTAGAATACCACATCACACTTCAAGAGCCAAATTCCTCCAAAATCAACAATTGAGTTCCTAATTTTGTGTGAGCCCACTTGCATTTTATTTCATTTATATGAAATAAACATAAGAGTGACATAATCGAAATACAACTTCTTATTTTGATTTCGATTACGAATTAGTAACATGTTATATAGTTTCAATTAAAAAATGTAAGTTAAACAAAATTATTAACATGAGAAATAAATTAGAGCTAAATTAAGCTCAAAATATTTTTTCTAAAAAAGAAAAAGAAAAATATTTGTAAATAAAAACTATTAACATGGTTTGCTAAGATAAGTGGTCGCTAACCATCCTTTATTTTTTGGTTGAATCTGAAATACATTCAAAGAAGAAGGACATCGAGACCAAACCAAATACATGAATTGTTATAATTGTATCCTTTTTTTCCAAATTATATTTTTCTTTATATGAAGGTTTTTGAAATTCTTTTCGGATAAAAGTATTTTGGAGGTTTTGTAATCTTTTTAGCAAATAAATATAAATACAAAAAATAAGCAAAGACGCATATGGATTTTCCTTTTTCTTTTAAATAGCACCACCCTTTTCTTAATCAAAAGAAGACAAAAGCGTCACCGACCCAAGCTTCAACCAAAAGTATAAATCCCCAAATTCCCTAATCCATTGTGATCCTATTTCCAATTTCCGCAATTCCCCTCCCAAGCTTCAACCTTGAAACCCTGATTTCATAGTCCGTAGAAAAACCAGAAACACGATGCATCCCAAACTTCACAATTTCCAAATCTTCCTCCAATCTCCAGACCTCCAAATTCCGACCCAAACCATAACCCTAGCCCCAACTCAGACCCCAACTCTCCGTCACCTCAAGCTCTCGATTTTCTCCCATACCCTGCCATCGCTTTACTTCACCCTCAATGGTAAACCCCTGAACGACTCCACTCCACTTCTCGATTCCCAAATTACCCCTCTTTCTACCCTCGTCTTACGTATTAGAGCTTGCGGAGGTGGCGGCGATGGCGGGGCCACGGGGGCCGAGTCCCGCGACTGTTATCTCAAGATGTATGCTGAGAAGAAGCCCGATAAGGTTGACCCAAATGAGCAGAGGCTGTCGAAGTGGCTCAATTGCTCGCTCTCCAACGAGCCCTTGAAGGAACCGTGCGTGGTGGATTTTCTTGGGAATGTGTTTAACAAGGAGGCTCTTGTGGAGGCCTTGTTGGGCAAGAAGGTGCCCAAGGCCTTTGGGCACATAAAGGGCTTGAAGGACATGATCACTGTTCATTTTTCCCCAATTCCTGGGACTGAATCCAATCGCCGATCGAGTGCCGCGGGGCCACGGTTTCAATGCCCTATTTCTGGAGTGGAGTTTAACGGTAAGTGTAAGTTTTTGGCATTGAAAACTTGTGGGCATGTACTCAGTGCAAAGGCTTTAAAGGAGGTAAAATCCTCCACTTGCCTTGTTTGTCATGTTGGATTTTCTGAGGCGGATAAGATTGTGATTAACGGAAACGAAGAGGAAGTTGTGGCGTTGAGGGATAGAATGGAGGCTGAGAAGGCGAAAGTGAGAGTGAAAAAGATGAAGAAGACGAAAAATGGGGATGCTGCTCCGAATGGAGAGGACGGTGTGGGTTTTGAGGCCTCGCGGTTGAGCGGTACCAAGCATGGCATTGATGTTAAGGCTGTGGAGAAGGTGGAGAAGGCATCAGCAAATGTAGAGGTACATGGGAAGGTTGTGAATGGTGGGGATAATGTGAAGGGTGTGAGTAATGGTGCGGCAAAGAGGTTCAAGGCTGTGGATATACCCCCACCTAATGCTACTAAGGAAGTGTATGCGTCTATATTCACGTCGTCAAGGAAGTCGGAGTTCAAGGAAACATATTCTTGTAGATCTCTCCCACTTGGTAGAAACTAATTGATGGTAAGGTCGAAGAGAATGTAATACTGTCTTATTTTTAATTTGAATTTTCAGTTTTTATTGATTCCTATTTTGTTATAATTTGAAGTTGATCTTTAATAGGAAACTTTGGCTTGTTATATACTCTCATTGGCTGTCTTGCTGCTTGGTAGCAAGCATAATTCCTTGATGTACAATATCAGTTGTGAAGATAGGTTTTTTGATGTTGATGCTTCAACTAAACAAGTTTTACTTGCAACATTAACACTAATAAAATAAGAGGTGCATAGTTTCATATTTTTACATTTTTGAAACCCTTTTTTTGCATGTTTTTATATTGGCGGTCGTTCTTCGCTTATGCTTTGTGTAGTATTTAAAGATTTGACGTTCGTAATATCATAGTGACAGTTGCCTGAGTTGTATAGTTTTATTTACCGAAATTTGAAGTCGTGGTAGATTTGTGAACAAAACATTCAAAACTTGCAGAGTACCTGAGCTGTTCCACACCACTTTGCACCTTTGGTTCCACACCACAAAGTGGTGTTTGTGAGCTGTGGGTTGTTGAGAACCTCTATATCTTGTTCTTTTGATTGTTTTTGATTGAGCTGTTGGGCTGTTGAAACTTGGGGAGCCTGGAATTGAGTTCCCTATAGTCTCAGCTGCAAATCTTACAGTGGTCAGTTCGTTGCACCAAGGGAAGGCTTGCTAATAGCTATAAAATATAGTGATCGGTGAGAATAAAGCTAACTTTGAATGTGCGTGGATGAGTGGTGCAGCATTCCTGATTAGGTTTTTGAGAACATGTTAGTATCTACCTGCTGGTTTAGTTTGCACAGTATTTAAAGGTGTTTCTCAATCAAGGATATACAAAGTTTGTCAATTCTTAAAAAAGTGATGTGTTGCTTAGAGATTGAGAGCATTTCAGCCAAGTGTTCATGTTGTGTGTCACTGTAAAAGTCTATAATATGCAGTGAAGATGATTGGTGCAGGTTTGTTTGGATGTGGGTTATCTTCTCATGTGCTTCTCATTTTGGCTTTGTTGTTGTCACGATAACGAGACAGAAGTATGTCTCAAGAAGGTTTTATGTTCTGTGAGAAATGATAATAGATAGATGAACAGGGGGATAGAAAATCCAAATGCTTTTTATTGAGATTTGAACTACCTTTCATCTGTTGCTACCAATAAAAGGTTTCTTCGTTTCCTTTTTGATAAGAAAATACTTATACTAAACAGATGTTCTACCCAACTGAATTTACTGGACCGTATAAAAGCCAGTTGGTACATAAACATTGAGAAGTGGAAACTTGAATAATAGCCAGTTGGTACATAAACATGAAAACTTGAATGCCATGATTTTTGTAAAGTAATAACATATATCTTAACTAAACGTTGAAATTTTGATAAGACGAATGCTCACTCAATGATGAACTCCCAAAACCAAATTGAAGTTTAATGGAAACTGAAGTCTCAGCATCTTCAACCACCACTGCGATGCTGGTTTACATGTCCAACTATTCCAAATAACAAAAGCATAGTTCTTTGTTGGAAAAGAGAAAAGACAAAAGACAAAAAGAAAAAGAATTAAAAGGTAAACAAAATGAAAAAGAAAATGGAGAAAAGGAGGATAAAATGGATAAATAAAATAGGGAGATTCACTATTATACCCAATCTAAGAGCACAAATTATTAAAAAAAAAAAAAACCTATATGAAATGGATTTTAAAAACACACCTAAAGCCCATTTACAATATAACAAAAAGGCTTTTAACTTCTTTAAATTATAAAACTGTCATCGATTTCACAAAACCTCATTTTAAAAAAAGCCTAAAACACTCAATAGGGCATAAAAAAAATGTAATAATCAAAATTAAATTCAATAGGGCCAGCTGTCATTTTTTGGGTTTGTTTATAAAAATTAAATGGTACAGGTTTTATCTATATTATTAGTGCTAAGAATGAATATATAACCAAATATCTCAATAAAATACTAGGTTTTGTATATATAAGCACCAACTCATAAGTAACGCACCAGTTCAATCTTCCTGAGCTATTCCTTGCTGTTACAAAGTATAAGCAAGGAAGGCTTACAGCGCTTTATCACAAAACGGCGTAAAACAAAGTCTTTATTTTTAGACTCTCATCCCTCTTCTATAAAAACCCATCTCTCTTTTCCAACAAAACCCTCGTTTTCACACCCAAAACCCCCAAATTTCCCCGAGAAACGCATTGATTTCTCGGAGAAAATCTTCATCTTGTTCCAACCTATTGTACCTCGGCGCATCATTTCTCAAACCGAAAACGAGAATGTCATAGTCCTTGATTATTGAGGTGAGTTATCGTAACTTTGATTTCTGCTTTTCTTTTCTAGGTTTCGATATGTGGATTTTGCTCAGTATGAATTTTGAGATATGGGTTTTGGTTTTCTTGGTTTCATTTGCAGATTTATGGTTTTTGCTCTTCTTGGTCTTGTTATTTGCATAAATTTGTGTTCTTCCTGCGAAAATAAAATGTCTTTGTTGACGAAAAGCGATTCAATTCACATTAGGGAAGTTTGGAACGATAATCTTGAGAAGGAGTTCGAATTGATTCGTAAGATTGTAGACGATTACCCTTATATAGCTATGGATACAGAGTTTCCGGGTATCGTTTTGCGGCCTATAGGCACTTTCAAGAACAGTTTTGATTATAATTATCAAACCCTTAAGGCCAATGTGGACCTCTTGAAGTTAATTCAGTTGGGTCTCACATTTACTGATGAGAACGGGAACCTTCCGACCTGTGCAACTGACAAGCACTGTGTGTGGCAATTCAATTTCCGCGACTTCAACCCTAATGAGGATGTGTATGCCAATGACTCCATAGAGTTATTGTCACAGAGTGGTATGGATTTCAAGAAGAACAATGAGAAGGGTGTTGATGCTGTTAGGTTCAGCCAGCTACTGATGACATCTGGTGTTGTGCTGAATGAAAACGTGGTTTGGGTGACATTCCACAGTGGCTATGATTTCGGGTACTTGCTCAAGCTTCTTAAAGGCGAAACCCTTCCGGACACACAGACGGGGTTCTTTGATATGATCAAGGTGTATTTTCCTACAATTTATGATATCAAGCATCTCATGAGGTTCTGCAACAGCCTTCATGGTGGGTTGAACAAGCTGGCGGAGCTGCTAGATGTGGAGAGAATTGGTATTTGCCACCAAGCTGGTTCTGATAGTTTGCTGACTAGTTGTACGTTCATGAAACTGAAAGAGACTTTCTTTAGTGGGAATCCTGACAAATATGCTGGTGTTTTATATGGTCTTGGTGTTGAGAATGGATATAATTCTCATTGAAAAAAGAAAAGACTGGAAATATTAATAAATAAATAAATGATTTGGTAGACTACATGTGTGTGCCTGTTGCGATTTCATCATATTCTGTTATATTTTCTCCTCCTACTATTTATTCTGCTAGATGTTGAATAGCAGCCATTGCTAGAATGAGCTATGATTGAAGTTCCATGGTCTTTCTTAGGGTTTGCACATTCTGCTGCTGCTGAGCAGCACCATAGTGTTAATTGAAAACTGACAGTTTTCCTCAATGTTTATCCTCCAATTTCACTCGTTCTTTGTTTTTTGGAGATTACTGGACCCAAAAAGGAAAGTGAATTATACTGTTAGTGCTCATGAGATGAGACCTTGTTCTTCCTAAATTGCTTCCCCTTTTCTTTCAAGTTTTTAAGAATAAAATGGAGCCCTACTGTACTTTGTTGTGTGTTATAAAACTTACAAAGCTTGAAAAGTAAAAGATAATAATGTCAGTTTAGTGTCTTTTCTTCTGCAATTCACTTCATGGATCTCTTGCAAGAGTTTCCCCGCCACCAGCACACAGGGATTGTTTCTGGCTTTTTAAGCGTCCTTTATCAGAATAGGAGTTAGCAGGCCTTTGGCAGTAGTAATTATGTGAGACATCTCATTCTCTTAAAACTGCCTTTTACTATTTGGCTGGCTGCCTTATTCGCTTCCATTCCATCAAGTCCTCAAGGTATTTTGTGTTTATAATCAATCATACTGAAATTTATGGTCCTTGAAGCATTAGTGATACTATTCTGCCAATGGTTGATGACTAATACGTTTGCTTGTTGACTTGGATATGCATTTCGTCGGCACATGGTTTCTGTTAAGAGTTATCAACTGGCATGTCGTCATTGCTTTAAATATCACATTCCTCTGAGATTTGAGGCTTGAAAAGACAACCAAAAATAACGATAGAATTCATTCAATTCAATTCAGGGTGAAAATAAAAGATATTTGAAGAGTGAAAATCTGTTTGCATCGTACAAGTACATTGTTTCTGCCTGTGTATACATGATTCAAGGAACAATCACCAAACTAATGCCTAGTTTAAATTATTGTCAAGTTCATGGCTGCAAGTTTTCACTAGTCCTCAGTGCAGAAGAATAGTAATGGGATTCAAGCTCCTTGAGGCTAGCAGCTGCCTCCTCTCCGATTCTAGCCAACATCTGGTCGGTCTTCTCAGCCTGCTGGTTTAACTCCACTATTCTTTGCTCTACATGGTCATTAAGGGAGGCAAATCCCGAAAAGATTGCCGTCTGCTTCAGTTCTGACACCAACTTGAGCAGAGAATCAGCTGCCTGAACCTGTGATCATAGATGAAAGGCGAATGACCAAACAACTCAGTAACCAACTAGGAAACATATAAAGCAAGCTTGCAGTAAACTTAAAGAGGAGCTCATTTGATAAGGCCAGACAAGAGTAAACTGAATAGCAAACAGTCACCGCAAACATGATCCTAACTCATCAATTAACAAGAGCAGAGTAGCCACTCCTTTTGTGAATCTCTAAGCAAATTGATTGATGAAACACAGATTATGAAATTGGAGCATCTTTCACGTCGCATGCATGGACCTCTGTTTATTTAACAAAACATTTCTGATTTCTGAGTTGTAAGTTTATGAAGCAAATGAATAAGATCAAACTCAAAGTGATAAAGTTTAACAATTATACTTGCTTGAATTGAATAGGGTTTAGGATCTAAAACAAAATGAAATAAAAATAAATCAGAAAGCAGGAAGGAAAGGAAAAGGCTTGACCATTCTGGCTGCACGCATCTCCATCATGAAAGCTTCTTGAGAGTTTCTAACAGGAGGATCGTTCACCTACAAGCATTAATAAGGTTGGTTGGCATTCCCCATTGTCAGTAATTTTTGTTCAATTTAAAGAGAGAGAGAGAGTGTGTGTGACCCTGGAGACGTTGACGAGGGAGCTGAAATTGTCGACGATGTTGGCGATGTCCGTCTCCACTCTCTGCAGCAACGCCTTCTGCTTCTGAGCTGCTGCTGCCGCCGCAGCAGCAGTGGGCCCACTTCCCCCACCTCCCAATCCGCCACCTGACGCTGCACCTCCCCCCTTATTCATTCTTCTCTCTTTCTCTCGTCCCTTACACTGCATATAAATTATTAGGGTTATCTACTGTAGACGTCCCTGAACTTGGCCCCCAGTTGTAATTGGGTCGTGAACTTTTTTTTCGTGCCAATTACATCCATTAACTAAATAAATAGTTCCAATTGGTTCTTGCCATCCAACTTTGTCAATTTATCCGTCAAAATGAGGGATAAAAGAGTCTTTCGAGAACGGATGGAACAGAACCACAATCCAAAAACAAAATCAGATGAAAAAAAAAAAAAGAATACGATGGGTTTTCAGAAAGGGAAATCGACATAAGGTAACGAAGTAAATGAGAAAAACTAGAACAGATTCAAAAGAAAGATGAAAAACCTGGTTGCTCCTTTCCTTGCCACAACCCAACCTCTCTGATGATGAATAGGAACTTTTCCTAGGGAAAACGATGACCCTCTGATTCTGGTACAACCTTCAGACCAAACCTGATTCCCCAATTGACAAGAAAGAATTTTTAAGGCCAAGATAAGAAGAAAGGAGAAAGAAAGAGGAAGGAGATGGAAAGCTGAGCTGGCGCGAGGTTAAAGACAGAGCAGAAGGTAAAGGGTAGAGACATAGCAGAAGGTAAGGAGGAGGGGGAATGGGGTTGCGGGTGGGTTCTGGGTTCTGCGGGTTGGGAGATGGGGGGTGGTTGTAGGTTGGGTCGGGATCTGGGTTTTGAGAGGGTGGGCTAAGGAGGAGGGGGAATGGGTTGCAGGAGAGAGGGAGAGCTGAGAGAGTGGGATTTGGATTTGGATTATTTATTTTTAAGTTTATTTATTTATTTAATTAAAAAAATTCATTTTTTTCAGTTTTTCTTTTCAATTTTTAAAATTTAAAATATTTTAATTAAAATGGACGGTTTTAGCCCTGAAATTAACAGCCAAATTGACGGAAAGACTCGATTGGAACGGATGAGAGAGTTGGATGACCTAATTGGCACGAAAAAAAGTTCACGGAACCAATTACAACTGGAACCACTTGCAACTGGGGGCCAAATTCAGGGACGTCTAGTTAAAAAAAAAAACCCATATATTCTCAAAATTCATAGAGAGCAAAACCCACACATTCAATTCAGTCGAAGAAATCATATCATAACAGAAGCAGAAGTGAAGGGTGCGAGAATGAATGGCTCGTCTTGGGTTTGACAAGTGAAAACTGATGGGTCGATGGGTCGACCGTCGACGTCCAAAATGGGGAAAGTTTCTCAGGAAAGTTTGATTAATTTGCTGTCAAAATTTTGGGGTTTTGTTTTGTTGGTAAAAGAGAGATGGGCTTTCATGTCGTTTTGGAATAAAAGCCTTCTTTTCTTTGCTTACATTGGATTGGGATATATTTTTTTAGTGAGATAGATTTTATGGATATATTATTAGGTCGTGAGATCGGTTTCTCCTTTTTCATCAAGTTTCTTTTTTGACCAAAAATAACCATGTCCTAAAAAATATATATATAATTCAAAAGCCAGCGGGGGTAACTAATTAGTTGGTTGAGTCTTTCCACTTTCACCCATGTGGGTAGAAGTTCAAAACACTCAGGCACCTAATAAATATTTGTATAAATGCCCTTCATGTTTGCTTGTACTCAAAACACATATAACTCAAAAAGTTTTCAACCTAGCTTCTCTTTTGTGTTTTGGGCTGTTTAAGCCTCCATGTGAGAAAAGAACCCACTAGTGTAGTAGTTTAAAGTAATTGCTCCAACAAGCAATCCTGGATTTGAATCTTAGCATCTGTGTTGTGTGTGTGAGTTCAGTGTATTATAGCCCCTCTAAATAGGAAAAGTTCTCAAAAAAAAAAAAAAAAAAAACCTCCATGTGATAAACCAAAAAATTAAAAAAAGTTTTCAACCAGACGTGGTTTGTTAACCATTTTGAGGATAAAATGAGGCTTCTTTCAAGACAAGGCCAACAGTCATTCGAGTTCCTATAAACAAAAATTTTCGCAGAAAATAAACTGTTTTTCTTTGCCTACTTCTTTCCTTGTTTAGATGAACCACACTTACAATAGTAGCTACTTTCAAATCAGCATCGAGCCATAGCTTACAAAGTGAATTAACCAATGTGGGAATTTGAATTGCCACAAGTCTGATTGATAAGTTTAGAGGTGGAAATTTCATTAGCTTGACAATGCAGCTGTAAGCTTCAACCTTCTTCATTGTACTATGGAGAAGCACTGGGTAAACTATAATGGGATAGTCTTGCCACGAGCATCAACCTAACCTTGCTTCTCTTCGTAGTACCTTGCAGAGGGAAAAGAAACAGACAAGATTATAATACAAAGACTCAAATGGAACACTAAATCTAGCATAGTGGACTTTCAAATACACAGGCAGGTGAACCGTGGATGTATAATTTGCAAGTGTACTCACTCCCATTAACTGAAAATTCATTCTTTGTCGTTTACAAGAATAACACGGTAAAAAAACACCCATCTGCCTGTGTATGAAAGATTAATGTAAATAATAATCAGTCACCTCTTCAGCAAATTTTATCAAAATGGTTGTTCGAGGTCGTTGCTGACCCTCCACTGGTACAAAATGAGCTGTTACTACAGCTGGAAAACCAGCACCGTCCAAAACACCCTTCATAGGAGAAGGAAATGCCAATCAGACCTTATAAGCACCAGATAAATCAATTAACAAGCAAGAAAGTACCATGGAACTTACCCTTACAATTCCAGCAACAAATGCTCCACAATTAAAGGTTCCCATGTCTTTTGGAATCGAAATAAATCTACAACCCAAAAATTGTGTATTAGCTGGATAACCAAAGCCTAAGAAACAGATAACCAAAACCTATAGATCCAGCTAATTGTAACAGTAGGAGGTATAAACTATCATTACTGCAGAAACTGTTACCGGTTCACAAGGAGCTCCTTCTCACTAATCATGTACTCATCTTCATGTTCAGTGCCTTTCTCAAGGGAATCGGCTACCTAATTTTCAGGCACCGGGAAGCAGTTAACATAGTTCCCAAGGATAAGTACATAGTGTTGTATTTCAGCCATTAAGCTCCCCTAATCATGGAAAAGATAAAAGAAAGCAAAGCAAAAGCACTAACCTTTCCAAATAACACCTTCCACACAGTGCTATGCACAAAAGACAGGATACCCAATAACCTTGTCTCCCTTCTGTTTCCCTGTGGCAGAAAAGATCCATCAATATAGCATTTGAATCAAACTCAACAAAAAGATTTTATCCAAATCCACAAACACATATAGTTTGTTTTGGATTTGGACCATTAACGTTCTAGGTTCCAAAACATCAGGATAACATTGTCATATTACAATTCCAAGAAGATGAGCACACTGCATTAATCCTTAAGTACAATTTCTTCTTCCACCTAGAAATTAGTTTATAACCACAACTGAAAGCATTTGCTAAGTTAAGTAAATTGGGCTTCTAACTACGAACTAGCAGTATATTCAAAGAATCCAATTGTGTCATTATGTATCCAAAGTGTACAGAGATTAAAACAACATATCCAGTAATCGTTAGCTCCAAACACTCAGTAAGTGGGAACTTGCCAACTTAAACGAAGAGATGGAAGCCTCACATGTTCATGCATCCAGGCTAAAACGACATAGACAAATGGAGAAGATACCTATTCTTGGTACTGAGTATTGATTGTGAAATAACCAGCATGATATTCACTGAGAAACTTATAGATAGAGAATATCTCATAAACCAAAAACACTGATATCTGCCTATTATTTCTCACTTACTGCTAGGGATGGCAATTGGGTACCTATTTATTTTGGCTATAACCCTGTGGAGGTGATGGAGGTGGTGGTGGTGGTGGTGGTGAAAACCTTATTAGATTTAATGAAGTAAGCGTCTCTTGATATTGTGATTATAAAAACTTAATTTAGGGATATTTCTGTTCAATAACAATTCCTACCTTATCCCTATGGCAAAGTAGCTCCAGAACTCGAGCCCCAACAGCATATCCTGCATCCTCCAGCCTGCTCAATTTACATAAAGCATTATTGAACTATGGTTCCAAACATATATTATAATTTCAAGAGAAGTCGATGAAGAGGAAAGAAATTGTCTTTGCTAATTGTTTCTATCACACCAAATCTCAAGATCTTCTTTTTCATGCTGTTTCACTTCCATTTTCCAATTCCATCTCTGGGCTTCTTTTTTTTAGGTTGCAGAAGAAACTGGCAATACTAGTAAACCAAACGATTCTGAGCAATAATCTTTTCATTACTCAATTACCAGCTAAGAGTTGCACAACCAGCTAACCTAATCAAACTCAGAAGTTCATTTCAGATGAAAGTGTAAACCCACAGCTTAGAACATGTTGTAGAACCATTTATAACTTAAGGAACCTGACAGAACCCCTTATAATAACCAAATTCGAATGTACATGTACTTATGATAGTAATTCGAATCACCTTCGTTCTAACTCGGCAATGTTGTCAACCTGTGTCTGGTTGTACTGCACAAGCTCCGAAAACAAGAATGCAAACGCACTCAAACTGACCTGGAACAAAAATCAAACGCAAAAATGGGCAACCAAGTAAGTATTTAACCCGTATCAAATTGCCCAAATCACAATCTATCGTAAAATTCGATAAAGGAAAAGACCCAGGTGCTCAGAACTCGGATAAAGGTCAATTGAGTATAAATTTGCAGCATAACAGTTCGAAATGAATGAAATTTAAATATTTAATTAAGGATTATAATTTTGCTTTCCTAAATCCCAGTACCCAACATACAGAAATCCCACAAAATGCAGCCATTTAGTGAGGATTAAGGTAATCTGATCAAGCATATCATAGCGATGCAAAAAGGATGTGAAACGCAGTTTGGTTCCAGAGAAAATGCATGAAATAATGAAAATTGAATAAACTAGAGATAGAGAGAGAGGACCTCTTGTTTGCCCTTGCTGAGGGGCTTGTCGAGGACATTAGAGTACTGCTTGATCTTCCCAACCCCAATCATTCTTATCTACCTCTTCCTTTTTCTTCTTCTATTTCAATAATTTCGAAGAATACGGAGATGGTGGTGGTGATGCAGATCCGATTTCGGAAGCACAACTTTTACACAACGCAACTCACTTCTGTATTCAGTATTTTCACTCGACTCGCTCCTCTTTGTGCCGGCCTGGACCGGCAGCTTTATTTATTTTTTAAATTTTATGCGTCTCAACATTATTTACTTTTTAATATTCTCCAATATTCTTTTATCAGAGTTATTTGTTTTTCCTTATTGTTTGGTGACTATGATTGAATTGTATTAGATTAGATTGGATAGAATTGGTATTCCTTATTGGTCTTAGGTTCGAACTCCATGACACCTTGATAGTGTGTGTCTGCAAGTATGAGTGTGTGTGTGTGTGTGTGTGAGAGAGAGAAACCATCCTCCCGCTGTGATTTAGGATATCGCTTGTATTAATAGTATATATATAGTGAGCTTCGGTTAAGGGACATTCTTGTAGGCCCTACCATATATTGTATTTCATTAATCCAAACCGTCTATTTTATATATATTCATTCGAAGTTCATTTCTAAATGGTTTTCGATTTGTCTAAATTTTTTGCAAAGATGATCAATAAATAAAGACTTAATAAAATAGATGGTTTCAATTGTTGCTAAAAAAAATTGTAAGGTACCCTAAAGGGTGTTCCTCAATATAAGGGGTATATATATATCATTTATTTGCACTAGCGTCCTAAGTGTGTGTAGACTCTCAAAACTTGAGTCCAATGTCAAGGAATTTGAGCAGTTGGATTATGTATCTCACCTTGTTGGTAAGACAATTATCTTAAACAAAACACATAATGAAATTATCCTTTATCCCATTCACTTTCGTTTTTAACACCAAACATGAAAATGAATTATGCTAATCCAATGATACTCCTTATCTTACCCACCAAACAAGGACATTGTTATTCTTTTTCATCGATGGGGACGAAGACTCAAATAGGACATCTTCTAATATTAGTCAAAAGTATACTACTAGATGAATAACTAAATTGATGACAAAAGAATGTGCAGAATAAAAATAAGTAACATGAAACTAGCTATTGGATTATCGAATATCTACCTTATGCGTGAAGACCAAATACCATTTGGAAGAGGGTCCAAGCCAGAAAAGCTTGAGGCCTAGCAGGTTTGTCTTAAATTTGGATTTTACTTTTTGGAATTGGATATTCGGTATTAAATTGCCAAAATGAGAAGGCATGCTCAAGCTTTAATGGTTTTTTTTAAAATTAAAAATGTTGCATAAAAATCAAATCCCGAATGCAATGATGGAACAAGTTAGGTTTTTTTTTTGTCTGTAGTAATTTTTTTACAATTTACAATGCCACTTTCTTTTGGTGAAAATTCAATGCCTTTTCAACAATAGGGCAAGGAAGGATCTTTTGTTCAGCAAAAAAAGAAAAAAGAAAAAAGAAAAAAGAAAAAAAAAGGAAAAAGGAAAAGTGTTGGTTATTAACCCAACACGAGTTACAACTTACAAGTTACAACAAAAGCTTGTTCAACCCAAGTAGCCAACCCAAAAGTGGCACAACAACAGAGCTCTGAAGTCAAGTCTTTAGCCCATCAACAACAAAGGACATCTCAATTGGCAGCCCATGTCATGTTTACCCATTCGCTTAAGCAAAAGTGGAAAGAGAAGCCCAAAATTAGGAGCTTATATTTCTATCACCTAAATAATAATAATAATTATTAAATACATTTTGGGTATTGGAATTTAAGAAAGAAATTTGGAATGTAAACTGGGGAAAACACATAAGAAGCAACATTTTAAGTTTTACACATTGGCCATTGCTTCACTCTTTGGCTCTTGCAGTCTTGCAGACCTCAAAACCCTCTCTCCCTCTCTCTCTCTCTCACACACACACACACACACACACACACACAAACACTTCCCCTCTCTCTCTCTCTCTCTAAAGCTCTGTCCTTTAGATGGAAGACGATGACGAATTCGGAGATCTCTACACAGACGTTCTTAGACCCTTTGAATCGTCCCAATCATCTTCTGCGCCGCAGCCCCACCAACCCTCCACCGCACCCCAACCTCACCGTCCGATCGATCTCAACCTCCGTAACGAAGAGGACGAGATCCTATATGCAGCTCCTCACTCTAATCCTTCTCTTCCCCACCCACCGAATACCCAAACCCTAGCTCCCGCCGACCCTGCCCCCGCCAATTCGACTAAAGATGCGGATTCAGCAGGTGGGTCTAGGGTTTTGGAGGATAAAGGTGTTGAATTACCAAAAGTCGATTCCGTGGATTCTAATATCGGTGGTAAAAGTGTGGATTTGATGGACAAGGATGTCAATTTCGACATCGAGGAGGATAACAATGAAACTGATGATATGGGTTTGGACCCGGTGATTCCAGGGCTATCGGAAACCTTGCCGGTGAATGATTCGGCGGTCAATATAGGAAACCCGGAAGGTTCTAGACTGGAAGGCGAGAGAGGCGAAGATGATTGGGACAGTGACGATAGCGAGGACGATTTGCAGATAGTGTTGAATGATAACAACCACGGGCCTATGGCTATGGAGAGAGGCGGAATAGGCGGCAACGCTGAAGGCGACGACGACGATGAAGACGGGCTCGTTATTGTGGCTGATGGTGAGCTGAACCAACCGACGGAAGAGCAAGAGTGGGGTGAAGACGGAGCACAGGCGGCTGAAGGTGAGAGAAAGGAGATGGGTGAAGCCGGGAAGGCTGTTGGCGGTGGCAGCGTGGTTGCACCCCCCAAAGTTGGGTATAGCAATCATGGGTCTCATCCATTTCATTCTCAGTTTAAGGTTAGTTTAGTTTTGTTAATATGTCGATTAATGTAGGGAACTTTTTGTATCTGGGGTCTTGTGATGTCCCCTTCTTTGATGAGAGATTAGAATTGTAAATTATGCTTTGTAATGATTGTACAATGTGAGTATGTAGTTGATTATCAGTGAAGTGAAAATTAATAATTTGAATATGTTTCAGAATTGTGGCATTTACTTGAATCGATGGTACCAGAAAATTTGAATGGAAGTCACTCAGAGAGTGGACTTGCTCAAAATACAGAATCATATATGTTATTTTTTCTCCGATTGTGTTTATTGAGTAATTTAATTTAAATAAGCTGAGCATTACCTTCTTGATGAAGTGCACTGTCTTAAGATTTTTTCCCCCAATACCAAGTAGATGACTTTGCCTTTCAGCTGTCTAGATTGTCTTCTGATAGAAGGGTTTGGGAGTTTGGAGTGTGCAGAAGATCTTCACTGTTCGAAATAGAAAATGGGGAGACACATATATATTAAAGTCTATGAAATTGATTTTTCCTTACTCCAGACAGTAACTACATTTCTTTCTACCTAGGCTTAGCTGTGGGGGACAACTGCGGTGATACTTATTGAGGAACAGTAGTAAATGTGCTATTTATGTACACTTCTCGAGTAATATTGCTACAACAGGCAATTTATTAAACAATGATGATGTGTTTGAGAACACACCTAAATATTTGACAAACCTTCACAATTTCCAATCCTCAGATTTCTTCACCGTCATAAATCTTTGATTATCATTGATACTACATTGTAATGATGATATGAAGAATTTAGATTCTACTCGGTGGATTAATTTGCGTTGCCTCTCTGAGGCACATTAACTACAGAGAGGCCTGAGGCACATTTACTACAGAGCTTTAGAATTGAGGATTAGAATGATAGTTAACTAGGCTGACTTATTGTTAACAGGCTCTGAATCTCCATAAGAACAATTACTCTCACTTCCAAAGTTGTTGCAATTGATGAGGTTTGTGTATACCACAATAAATTTTTATGTAGCATGGCCTCATTGCCCTCTAGCCTATGCCCTTTCCAATCTTGCTGCAGTAGAAGGTGCAGTTATTAAGCTATTTTGCACATTATTATTCTATGAACAAGTACATACTGAAACACTTCTTTTCCGAATAAAGCATATTGCTTGAAACTCTGGAAAATGCTAGTAGCCTAGTAATTGTGCAAGTTGTTGAGACCGTACTAGATAGGTGGCACTGGATTGCCAATGCATATTATATTTTGCCCTTAAAATAACTGAGAAATCACTGCTGTACTTAACCTATAAAATTTTGAAGGATGCAAACTAGCTACAACGTTCTGAGCTTAGCTTAAATTTCTTCACATGTTAAGTCACCGTTTTACTGCATGCGAGTTTTCATCATTTTCAGCGATTAATATCTTTGTTCAGTTATCTTTTGAGTGCATCACTTAGTGCTAATGAATCTTCATGATTCTTTTGTTCTAAATGCCTTAACAGTCACTATGGTGAATCTTCCCAGCTGGGAAACTGTTAGCTTTAGTACAGGTCCCATTGTTTATGTTGCGTTCTGCTCTCATTTGGAGAACCCCAGCATGGGTGCTCCCCATTCCTAAAAAGTAGTTTTATAATAGGTCTTCACTACCCTCAGCCCCCATTTTTTCAAAGAGCCTAGGCTACACGTGGCTGGCTGTTGATTCACTCTGCTACCATATCTCATTTCTGATTTTGTTTCTCGTAAGCAACTTAAGGAACAGTTTGGATGTTATTATTTTGTTATTTGGTAAACTGTTTTTTTGAATGCTCTATTTCTATACCTAAAAACTGTTTCTTCTTATGCAGTACGTAAGACCAGGTGCTGTGCCAATGACTGGACCAGCTACTTCTGGCCCTGGAGGAGTCCCAGGTCAAGTTCGTCCGCTTGTAAATGTGGGTCCTGTAGTTGGTCGAGGTAGAGGTGACTGGAGACCGACAGGATTAAAAAATGCTACTCCACTGCAGAAGAATTTTCATTCAGGCTTTGGTATGCCTGGCTGGGGCAACAATATGGGCGGTCGCGGTTTCGGTGGTGGGCTGGAGTTCACACTTCCTTCACACAAGTAATATTCATGATTTTAAGATATCAAGATACACGGGGAACTAGATTGTTTGTTTTTTTACTGGCTCTCGTGATAGTGCCGTACTGTCATGTTTTCTTCTCATTTTTTTTTGGGTTAGAAGATATTGTTAAGTTTTTACTACTGCATATGATATGTGAAAAATCATGCTAAAGTGATTACATTTTCTTCTTTATTTATAAATTGCTAAAGTGCAATAGGTGATGGAGTTTGTGTGTGTGTGCCCTCTGGAGCTGACATCAGTCTTCTATTATTTTAAGTGTCATGTGTAATCATTTGGTTGTTGAAAGTTGGGTTTTCTCATTATTGTTTCTTGAATTTGCTTGTGTTTTCCAGAACCATATTTGATGTTGACATTGATGGTTTTGAGGAAAAACCTTGGAAATATCCTGGCGTTGATACATCAGACTTCTTCAACTTTGGCTTAAATGAAGAAAGCTGGAAAGATTATTGCAAACAGCTGGTAACAATCAAAACCTATAGCATATTGTCTAGTGTATAAGGGAATGCTATAACTGCCCCTATATTTTAAATTTGCAGGAACAGCTTCGCTTGGAGTCCACTATGCAAAGCAAAATTCGTGTTTACGAAAGTGGACGAACAGAACAGGTAATGAGGCGATTATGGACCTCAAGAAAATGTATTGGCTATTTGAGTTTTTAAGTATTTATTCTTTGCAACCATATGTTGGTGAAACGTGAAAAAGGAAAGTTTGCCTTTTCTTGTGTTCATCACAGGAGTATGATCCAGATCTACCCCCAGAATTAGCAGCAGCAACTGGCATTCACGATTTTCCTGCTGAAAATGCAAATCCTGGAAAGTCAGATGTTGGGCAAAGTGATTTAGTGAAAGGATCTGCTCGTCTGCGTCCACCTATAGTATGTATAGATGGTTTCATTTCTGAACTTTTTTTTCTTCTATAAAGACAGTATCTTGCCTTTTAAGTTTTGCTATCTCACAGATCTTGTATTTCTTGTTATCTATATTCTTGATCTGCGCATCTTGTGCAATTGCATTGATAATGCTAGCTCTTGTTGACCTGATGAATGGTTATGTTAGTTTCGGAGCTCATGCTCATTTCCTAAGTCCATGGTTGAATAAATTTCTTGACAGCCAACTGGAAGAGCAATACAGGTGGAAGGTGGTTATGGTGAGCGTCTCCCTTCCATTGATACCCGACCACCTCGAATTCGTGATTCAGATGCAATTATTGAGGTAGTAATCTGTTAGTGTATTGATCCCATCATTGTGTGTTCAATTCGTATTTTTGGCTAGGCAATATAAGTTAACTGCTGGCTTTTCTGTAAACAGATTGTCTTGCAGGATTCTTTAGATGATGATTCCTCTGCAGGAAATGGTATCCCAGAGAAAACTGAAAATGATCGCCCTAGAGAGGATTTTGGTAGAAGTGCTGTTGGTGAAGGAGACCTCGTGCAGGTTGATAGTGTGTATTTTGATGGTTTTCCTGCCCCTTATAACGACCGAAAGAGGGAGCCGGTTGGAAGAAAAATTCCATTCCATGATAGCATACCAGAAGTAGAAGGAATCTTGCCCTTCCCTCCAGAAGCGCCAGTCCCATACACGGGTTCTGGGGGAGAGACTCCTAGTTATCCTGGCGGAAGTTTTGGTTCCACTTTTGAGGAAAGGTACTAGGATTGTTATGTTGAAAATTGCCACCCTTATTGAGAACTCCGGGATGGGGTTAATAATGAGGAACTCTTTTTCAGTACAGAGTGCGAGAGCATAGTTTGTTTGCTTGATTTGATGGTGAATTTATAAATATGAACTTAACAAGATTAGAGTACAAACTTCATGAATGCCTTTTAACTCTCTTCTTATTGATACAGGGGAACACAGGGAAGAGCACGGGAAAGATCTCCTCATGTGACTCCTAGCCGGAATACAAGGGACAAAAAATTTCTTGACAACCAGAAGGAAGAATCCGCGGAAAGCATGGATGGTAAACGTAGTCCGCTGATATCGTCTCCTGTCACAAATAGGGGTGCCTGCGAGTCAAGTGTTGAGTATAGAGATAGTGACCAAGATGAGCCTGTGCTGGCTGATGGAAGCTCTGGAATGGAAAAGGAGGAAATAGCTACGGTTACTGTAAATGATGAACTGCAAGATGGGCCTCCAAAGCATAAAAAATTAAGTTCAAGAGTTGAACAATCTGCCGATGAAGAACTCGATGATGGCGAGGACTCAAAGGCTGCAAGAAGTAGTGACAACAGCAAAGCAAGATCTGGAAGCAGCAAGGATTATCAGAAGTGGAGGGATGGGGTTGAGGAGGAAGTCATTCAAGGACGTTCAACACACATGGGGGGCATCAAGAGGCACCTTAATGAAAATGAGCAGGGGTTCCAAAGGAAAAACCGTGATGGTAGACAGGAACCAGATAGAAGTCACACGGTAGTAAAAGGGAGGGAGGACTCTTATCCTTATAAAGACTGGGATCCTAGCTCTGCTCATCCATTGCAATTGAAAAATGATGGGCTTCATAGGCGAAAGGAAAGGGACAATCTTGACGGGCCATGGCAACGGAGAGATGATGAACCTTATGGCAGAAGGATTAGAACTGAAGAAACAAGGAAGAGAGAGCGTGGTGATGAAATGGGATCCAGGCACAGGAGTAAGGCTCGAGAAAGTGAGCGGAGTGACAAAGATGAACATCTTCAGTCAAGAAAACAGTTAGATAATGGCAGCTATAGGGTTTATCATGATAAGGATGTTGGCTCACGACCCAGGGAAAGAGAAGGTAGTTTGAAGGGTATGGATGATTACCACGGCAAGAGAAGGAAAGATGAGGAATATATGAGGAGAGACCATATAGATAAAGAAGATTTTGTGCATGGCCACAGAGAAAGTACCAGTCGCCGAAGGCGTGAAAGGGATGAAATTTTGGATCAGCGTAAGAGAGATGACCAGCAGAGAGTTAGAGATAATCTTGATGATCCACACTCTGTCAGGCACAAAGATGAAAGCTGGTTGCAGAGGGAGAGAGGTGATAGGCAAAGAGAAAGGGAGGAGTGGCATAGGGTTAAACAATCCCATGAGGAAAATATACCCAAGCGGGAAAGAGATGAAGGACGAGTTGCTATAAGGGGTGGGCGTGGTGCAGAAGACAAAGCATGGGTGGGCCATCCTAGGTCAAAGGATGAAAGCAAAGGCTCTGATAAGGAGCACCAATATAAAGACACTGTGAGACACAGTGAACCATCTAAAAGGAGGGATAGGGTTGAGGAAGAAAGCTCGAATCATAGGGGGCGTGAGGATGTTTATGGACGTGGAAATCAATTAAATAATGATGAGAAGAGATCCGGAAAGGAGAGATCAAGTACTCGTAATGAACGTGCTGACAACCAAAAGCTCCATGATAGAAGACCTAAAGAGAATACAAGGAAGAATAAAGAATCTGAGATTGCTGATAACAGCACTACAGTTACTTCCAAGAGACATCAAGAAGATCAAAGTGGTCACAGTAAGGAGATGGTATGTTCCCTTCTTGACATCAGTTCTCTTGTTTAATTTGTTTGTTGTTTTTTCCTTTTAATTCTTGTATAGTTTTTCTTCCTTGAAAAATAATGTATATAGGGTGCAAGCTTGATTTCGGATGACAGTTCTAATAAAATCCCAATTCTTTTTCTTTGTCATAACAATGGAATTCTGATATCAAATGGATACTCCACACTGAGCATCTGCAAAGTAGACTTTCACTGGTGTGGACCTATTCTCTTCCATGTTTCACAGCTGGAGTGTGGGTTCAGCTTTTCATTTCCTCCTTTCTTTACAAGTGCTAAAATCAGAAGATTGTATACTTGTCTTATCCTAATTAGTGGTAGCTTCTGCTCATGGAATTTTCGCCCAAATAACATGTATGTGCAGGGTCAGCAGTGATCACATATTCAATGATTTGGTACACTCTGCTGAGACTAATAATCATGTTTTAGCTGCATTTGAGTTTGCTCATGCTATCTTTCTCCATTCAACTTGTGGTTCAATTAGTGTAGGCCGTACTGAAGGGTATGACTGACCCACATTATGTGAGGGAAAACGGAAGTGAGCTCCTGCATATTGCAGTTGGATAGAACAATAACAAATGGAACAACATTTATATTTACTAGTTGACAGCTTACAGACTAATCCAGGAATTTTCGTGCAGAGCTGTGCTTGTTATTCATCATCACTTTTTGTCCTTTGTACTTGACCCTAGTTTATTAATGAAGAATGTTTCCTCCTGGGGTGGGCTCTTTTCTCATTATTGCTTCTTTTGCCCCTTTAGGGCATGAAAGGTACCCGTGTGCAAGGAACTGGTGAGGGAATCCCACAGCACCGTCACTCTTCCAAAAGGCATAAGGAAGATGCTTCCTCTGATGATGAACAACAGGATTTAAGAAGGGGTCGCTCCAAATTGGAACGCTGGACGAGCCATAAGGAGAGGGATTTCAGTATCAACAGTAAATCATCATTAAAGTTGAAAGAGCTTGATAGGAGCCACAACAGAGGATCCTCAGATGCCAGTAAACTTCCGGAAGAATCTTCCAAACCAGTTGAGGCTGTTGATAATCAACATTCATTGGTTGAGGAGAAAGATGCCGGTGATCAGGATATTAAGGATGCAGACACCAAACAATTGGATGCAGACACAAAACCATTAGAGGACCGGCACCTGGACACAGTTGAGAAGTTGAAGAAAAGAAGTGAGCGTTTCAGGCTTCCAATGCCAAGTGAAAAAGAAGCAACAACAATAAAAAAGTTGGAGAGTGAAGTGCTGCCTACCACCAATAGTGAGACTCCTGTGGAATCTGAGATTAAACCAGAGCGGCCAGCTAGGAAAAGAAGGTGGATCAGCAACTGAATCCAACATTAAGGAACTTAGGTTAGTTGGCTGAATTTCTGTGGCATGAGGGAAGTTATGCATCTCAACTCCCTTGCAGTGCGCAATCATTCAGCTTGTTTTGAAATGGTTTTTGTAGGGTTCCCTAGAAGGCCATGTACCTCTGCGCTGCAGTAATATAATCTTGTAACCGTGCTGCCACAGCATACTTATCAATGTTTTCTTTTGTATATACTGGTGATTGTAACATTGAACTGGCCACTAATGTGGCGCAGGACTGCTTTTAGCAACTATTCTTATTTTTGTTGCTCAGGTATAATCTTGGCCTAATTCGAGGGACATCTATCAGACCTGGCAAATGCTGTTCATTGGATCCATGTAGAAGCCAGGCGCCATGGGATGCAACACAAGAACTTGATACAGGCAAGAAGCTTCAAGGCTGAAGAAAATGAGAGTGAGGAGCCAATTGACACGAGAGAAGCTTTTCCAATGTGTTTGGAGATGACGACCTCACCGGTGATGGTGAAATGAATTAGAACTTATATCTGTATACTGTATCTTGATCAAATTCTTTTACCCCTTTTTCTCTTTTTGGTTAAAAGAAACAGAGAACTGGTGGTGAGCTTGAAACACACGACATTTGAAACCCATTTGTATTTTTGGAACAAGTGAGTTTTAAAAACAACGGATTAGTAGAAAGTTAATGTAACAATAGAAAAAGGAATAATTAATGGTATTATTCTAAATTACATAAATCTCTTCTTGTACGTGTTATGGTGTCCCAGTGCTCCTGTGCTAGTTGCATGAAGGAGCACTGTTATTCTCCTTTTGTGTCACCATCTGTTCCATATATGCATATGGTATTCGGATCCTTTGCTTGGTTTTTCTCAATATATTCATCATTTTTGAATGTTAAATTGACGCTGCAATTGGTGATTTGGATTGCTCTTCACTGTTTTGTCCTAAGTTCGAATCAAAATGGGTCATGTGTCCTAAGTTCTAAGCTAAAAACTTCACAAAAGCCCTCCTTAGCACCCAAAAAGAGGGTGGAAATTTTTTTTTCTTTCACAAAGGTTAAACCGTCAAAAACCCCAATTAACTATAATGCTTGTCGAAATATCCACCTTAAATTATTTTTTCAACTAATTTAACCATCAGACTATTTTAAATGGTCAATTTAGCCCATGCCATTAGTTTTCATGTAGTTTCATTCAATTTTCCGTTAAAAATAATTAAATCTTTAAAAACTAAAAGGCGAAAATATAAAATTAAAAAAAAAAAAAAACCCTAGCAATCAACGTCTTCCCTACCCCATCCCTCAGACCCTCTCTCTGCAATCCCACATCCGCAAGGTTTTTCCAGTGAAAGAGCAGCAGCGGAGGTGGAGAAGGAGGACTTGAAGATATACCCACCTCTACAACACTGCCATGGACATTGCTATGTTTTTCAGAGCAAACCAATTTGCAATGTTCTCAAGCAAACCAATTTGGGTTTAGGGATTTCTTCCTTCCTCTTTCTGGGTTTTGGGTTTAGAAATTTACAAACCATAGCTTGATGGTCTGCGACAGCATCAGCTGGGTTGGGTGCTAAAAATTGATTTTTTTTCTCTGGTTCTTCAAAGAGCTCGAATGGGGAAGAAATAAATCGGGAGGAGGGGGGGAGAGGGGATTCTGGTTTCTGCAGGTGGGGGGTGGGAGGAGGGGGGATGGGTCTGTGGGTGGTGGTTGGTGGTTGGGAAATGGGGGCAGAAGAAATCAGAATGAGGGAGAAGAAATCGGGGGAGGGGTGCTGATTCTGGGTTTTGCGGAGTGGGGGGAATGGGGGAAACTAGAATTTATAAAAAAATCTGAAACTAGAAAAAGAACTCCAAGAACCAGCAAAACCCAATCCTTGTCGAGCTTTAAACTTTATGAACCATACAAAATTGACAACACCCAAGGTGGTTCCAACCATAAATTCTTCACTCAATTATTATTATTATTTTTTTAATAACAAAAACATTATCTGTAAAGCTATAAATACATATCGTCTCAGCTGCCCAAGTCCATCTCCACCTCTTCCCCACCTGCCCTTCAGCCCATTGTTGCCCGTAGAATTTGTCCTTTCACTGGGAAGAAATCAAACAGGGCAAACAAGATTTCCTTCTCAGCTCACAAGACCAAAAAGTTGCAGTTTGTGAACCTACAATACAAGAGGGTTTGGTGGGAAGCTGGGAAGCTCTTTCTTAAACTACGTTTATCAAGTAAATCATTGAAAACGATAGAGAAAAACGGAATTGATGCCGTTGCCAAGAAGGCTGGGATAGATCTTCGCAAGTTATGATACTCGGGGTTGTGTTGTTTATCCCCACTTATTCTGACATGCCTGATCACTGTATTTTGTTCTAATCAAATTACTTTTTGTTCCTATTTTACCCCAGTATCTTGTGAAAAAGCTAACGGCCGGGGTGAGGCGAATAAATTTAATACAAGGGCTAAATTGGCTGAAAAATTAATTGAGGATGGAGATTTTGACAAGCGTGATAGTTTAGGTGGATATTGGGCAGTTTACCCCTTTCACAAAAGTACCTTGGCGATTGACCAAAAAGAAAGAACTTCGCTTGGAAACCCATTGGTTTTACGTGGAGCCCTGCCAACTAAGGATGACCTGACCTAGTATTTTAGGAAGGCTGTGAAAATGTTTAGGGTGATAATGGTTAGAGCATCCATAATGGGCTTCCTAAACTACATTCTTAGATAAATTTTAGGAATGAATTGGAAAAATACAACTTTAATCATGCTCCCTATCCACCTCCTAAAATACAAAGACCTCTAGAAGCTCCTAAATATGAGGAAAAAGAAAGGACTCTAGTGACTCCCTATAATTTAATGTTGCTTTGTTTTATACATATTTTAAACTTTTAATTAATACAAACTATTTTTATATATATATTATTTTGTATAGAGATAGACCAATTATATTGAATTAAAAAATAATTATAGTATTTATGACTCTCTAAACTAGGGAGTATGATTGAAGTTCAAATTTTATAAAGAGTTCTTAAAATAACTTTTGTATGTTTTTAGCTAAATTTTAATTAAAAAATAAGGAACATGTTGTAGATGCCCTATAGTAAATAATACCGAGACACAGACGAAACTTCTCAGTTTGGAATCTTCACAGCCTGTTAAGACGTGTTCATCGTCAATAATGAATAATGGGGTATCTATCAGCATCAATATAGCAATGGATAAACTTTAGACGCTGAAAATAAATGGAAATGGAATATATATACCCTCAAAATCAAGTCATTTTGTGTGGTTTTCCCGAGACTCACAGTAACGTACTTGCGCATCATGTGCAGTGCAGGTTCATCAACAATACTAATACTACAGTCGAACTCGATACATGTCATCGTCTCAGGCGTTCATTCAGATCTGTAAGTCTAGCTAGCTTAATCTTACTGAGCAGAAAGAGAGGCAGTGAGATTCAGACCCAAAAAGGAAAAAAGAAAAGAAAAGAGAGGCAGTGAGTGAGAGTACTGTTATAGAATGGAAAAACCCTCTTGGGTTCTTACTTTTGTGGCGCAGGCATGTTTGTGCTTTAGTCTCTACCTTGCTTTTCAACTGGGTCAGCCTCAGAAGCCTATTTACCATGGTACAAGTGGGACGAGACCCCTTGATCTTTATTTTATCAGCGTTGGAGGGGGCTTCAGACCTGTCAATCAACAGACCCATCTTCTCAAACAGGTCAGTTTCTTAAGTTATAATGCTTCTTGAATAATCAAGTAAGGAATTTGGCCTATATTCTATAAAGCAAAGATTTTTATCTCCTCTAATGCTATCTTGGTGGATATGATTGTTGTTAATGTTAGGAAATATGGGGAAACTCGAAGGAAATAATCTACGTTATACAGTGTGGTTTTGTTTTGGTGCTAAATGAAAGGCTCGGCTGAATAACCGGGTGGGAGTAGTACTATGATATTGTTTGCAGAGGAATCTTGTTTCCACTTTTTCCTTTGGTTACTTTAAGTGAGCAGAGTTGTGAGGGCTTTGACAATATTTTCCCTGGATTAATTGTGGTTCTTCTTGTTGATAAAGATGGAGAAGGTGGTAAAGAAGTACAAGGCAAAGTTCGTGGTGGACATTAGTGATCTTGGGAAAGATGATCCGCTCATGCAGAATGTAAGGTTTTTTTTCTCTTTTTTTTTCTCAAAGCATTTGAGCTGCAAAGCCACCATTCTGCTTGATTATTGAAGTATGTATCTCTCAACATGGAAGAAAGACCTTTTAAGAATCTTAATATGATGGGATTAATCATAAATGGAGGTATATTCTATGTACTTCAACAAAATGGATAAAGTTGATAGATTACAATTGTTAAAGACTAGAAGTTGTTCCTTTCTTTGGTTTCAACTGTTGGTAACAATGGTGGATGTATTCTTTTACAGGGTACTCTGCTTTTCTCATCACTGAAACTTCCCTGGTATGCTGTCCTCTAGGCAATATTCTTTGAATTGGGTACATTTATCTAATATAATGTTCTTATTGCCGTGTCTGAGGTTCAGCTATGCTGTTTGCACTGTTGTTTATTTTTTCCTGGTTAAGGCATGAATAGTAGCACTTGTAGGTACACCACTAGAGTTTCAGAAAGACACGGAGGAGGTTACTTCCAAAAGAAGATCAATTTACCTTACGAGAAAACCTTAGATGTCATTGTGGTGGATACTGGATTGTTACAGGTATGTATTATTTTGTTTTTCAATTTTATCTATCCGATCCTATTTTGTATAGATTTCCTTCTTTGCTTGACTGGCAGTTCATCCAAGGGTTGATAAATATATTGTTTCTGCTGTATATATGTATCTTTTTGTTCTACTTTCTTACTTGAACTTATTTTCAACGTGAAGGGCACCGGATCATTAGGTGGGTTCGGAAACAATCAGTTAAATTGGCTGAAAAGGACACTAGAAGTAACCGGTAGTAACTGGTAAAATTAATTACTTGTATGGCCCTGCTAGTTGTAGTTGATTCATGTTCTTGGCTTTTCTGATCTTATGTGCTAGCAATATCTTAAAAACACAAAAAAGCTTGAAGAAATTGTGAAATGTTCTTTCAATTTTGGTGTTTTCTGATAATTGATATTTCATGACTCATATTGTTTCTGTGTTTTGAAGCTGTTATTTTTGCAATCCAACTCTAAAATTCTGGTTTTCATTATGATGCTTACATGAACTGGAATTTCTGCGGTATAGAAGATATGACTTTAAGAATTGGTTTCCAACTAGCCCTCACTCCTTGAGCTTTTTTTTTCAGTAAGTGATAACTAATCTTCCAATGTCAAACTGGCTTGTATTGTCATATAGGCGCATAGTCGTTGGATTCCACCCATTGGCTATTTGTGAAGATGGTGAGGAGGGAATGGGAGCAAAGAAAGTTTTTGAGTCTCTACAACTTATTTTTATGAAATTTGAAGTGGTAAGAATTTTTTTTTTCTGTATTCACTAAAACCTTATTTCTGCACCGATTCCAAGTAAAATGCCAAATCTGACTCCCAAGTCCTCTCCTCACCAATACATGTTATTCTCCAGAATGCATACTTAAGTGGGCAGGGTTGCGCTAGCAGTGTCCAACGACGCAGCCTGAGCTACCTTGGGAACCCGGGGCGAATGGAGGATGGTTTTCTTCTTCATAGAGTCAGCACACTAAAGATTGTGGGTATTCATTTCTTGTGCTGTTTCATTACAGCTTTATTTTATTAAAAAGGTATCCCTTGTCTATCATGTTTGATACATTTGTTCTTTCCTTATTCTGGGCTGCAGGTAACCTACTTTGTCAGCTCAGGTGGGGAAGTTGTGCATAAATCTGTACTCCATCAGAGGGGTAAGGAGATCATGTAAATTGTGTTCAAGAGGACCTAGCTCTACCCATTCTTTTAACAATCCGTCTCTCAGATTTATTCTGAGTGTAAAAGTAAAAGCTATGGATTTTTAAGTAAACAAACCTTCATCTTTTTGACAATAGGAGTAGATTATTCGTTCACATATGTTGCTTTTACATGCTTCAAGCATCTTAAGAGCCCATGGGTAGAACTTGCCCTTAAAAACCGGCTTGTAAGGGAAGGATGGCCTGTGAAATTACACTTTTGTCCTTCTCACAGGCTTCCATTTCCCTTGCCTGACCTAACTATATTTATGATACAACCTTCCTACGCATATCCTCAAACCCAGTATTGCGAAAGCCCACTTGGTTATGGGAGCAGTGTCTTTTGTTTTTCCTTAGCACTAAGAGAATAATACTGAGTAACAGATCTACCTTGGATTTGTTGCAATCTGTCCTCAATCATCTATGTTTCCTTATCTGTAACTATAAATATGTAATGTGCCTTTTGTAAACGGCAGGCTGAATGACATTTGCAATTTCTTTCTTTTCATTACTATTTTATTGAAGTATCCTTTGCAATTTCTGCTCTTTCATTTACAAACTCCTTTCTATAAGCCACACCCTATCAATTTATCAATCTGAGCCTCCTCCTCCTCCTCCTCACTTATACTCTAGTCTCTATCGTCTCTCTTTAGTCCTTATTATTTCTTTTTTAGTCACATTCAGTAATTTCTTGTAAAGGTCGCGTTTTGCGCTCTCAACCAGGGCATTGGAAAGGGAGTCACACATTTGCTACTAAGCAGATTAATGGAAACCCAGGTTGTTAAAAATTAGAGATTACAGAGAAAATATCATAATTTTGAATCGTAGGCATAGAGATTCTATAAAATACATATATATATCACAGCACAGAGAAAAAAGCTAATCGTTAGTTATTAAACAAACAAAAAAAGATGAAAAATTTATGACCAAGATCAGCATCACATCAAATCATAACTCGTTAAATTTATCAACGAAATAAATTGTATTTATTTTTTTGTGAAAAAGTAAAGTGCAATTAAACAAAAAAAGCCCAAAAAATTATAGAAGTATTTTTTGGTGAAAAGTTAAATGGATATTACCCAACTAGAGAGACCCACCCGATAGCCATACCACCCAAATTAACCCAAACTCAAATCAAACCCCATTTGTTTTCAGAGCTCTCCCTCCCTCCTTCCTTTACAATTACTTATCGTCGCATCTGATCTCACTCACGACGAAGCTTACCTTGACACTCCAGCAACCAGGTTTCACTTCTCACTTAATAGTATAAAGTCTTATTCTTTGATAAGCTTTTGCAATTTTAATGTGTTTTTGTTTCTGGGTATTGCACATTCTCTGTAACTTTGATTTTCCTCTTTCGAATTCATGATCTCTGGCTGGTGTTCAAATGGTAATTAGATAAAATCAATCCCCATCCGTGACTGTTTTGCCAGCACTGACTCACTGAGCTATCGTCCATCGCCGGTAAGTCATCCTTTTTAGTTTCTCTAGTTTTTCATGGAATTTGTTTACTTTCTTTCTGGCAGAAAGAAGTGTGAAAAATATTACAAAATGAAAGTTATAGGTTGAGTTGTTTTGAGTTCAATTTTCCCTTCTGCTTGCACCAGCTGCTCTTCCTTTTCATCAGCGTCTCCCTCACTTCTGCTTGGCTCTTTTGACTTTTTGATCCGTTACTGTCATACCCAATATGAACATCAATCCCAAATTGGTTTTTTATTATAAATAAAAAAAACCCCTTTTTGACCTCGCGGCTCTGTTTAATTTTGCAATATTGTGTGACTTTATGAAATTTAATTATTCAATTTTCTATTTCATTAGATAACATATTGTGCTTCTGTCTGTCTTGTTTCCATGTAATTTGCCTCTGTTTGTGTTTGATTCAATGAGAATTCTGATGTGTTTTTATTTGTTTTCTCAGTGAATCTGTCTGCATGATTATGGATAATACCCAGATGCTTGTGTTTTGTTATGCCAATCCATATGTGGATCGCGTTTCTCTTGATTTTTGCATTTTATTCAGATGATATAGTAATCAAATCGTTCAGGAAAGTTTGCAATGGATTTTCTTCTTTTCATTTGGGTTAAAACTTTCTATGATGATACTGCATTGCATTCAAATTTGCTCCGTTCCTCCTCACGCAATTACAGTTTGATTTTAGTTTTGTAACTTGTTCAAAGAAAAATTAAACCTTGAGTTTTGATTCTCAACATGTTCTTTTGCTTCATCCGTTATTCCAAGTATAACTCTCCTCTCCTTATTTTTCCTTAACTTTCTTAGAGAAATTTTCTGATAACAGCTATAATAAACACTTGAACATCAACTGCAGATGATAAACACTTCAAAAGTTCTTTGATAGTCTAGCATTAGCTGCAGTTTTCCTGTTTCTTAGACCCTGATGTCTCTCAGAAAGCCCCCGCTTCCCCGTCTCCTTCTCGACAATGTCTCTTGTATGAGGAATGCCCAACAAATCTTGAGACATGTAAATGCCTCCATTCATGATGGTGGAGCACTTGTACTGATGGGCACTAATGGCTCAGGCAAGACTACCTTCCTGCGTATGTTGGCTGGATTTTCTCGTCCTTCAGCTGGTCAGGTCCTGTGGAACGGGCATGACATCACAGATTCAGGTGTTTTCCACCAGTACAAGCTTCAACTTAACTGGCTCTCCCTTAAAGATGCTGTGAAGGAGAAGTTCACAGTTCTGGACAATGTTCAGTGGTTTGAAGTTCTTGAAGGCAAGCAGGGGAATTCAATGCCAGCTTTGGAGCTGATGGGGCTTGGGAGACTGGCAAAGGAGAAAGCAAGAATGCTGTCGATGGGGCAGCGGAAAAGGCTGCAGCTCGCGAGGTTGCTGGCAATGGATAGGCCAATCTGGTTGCTTGATGAGCCTTCTGTTGCTTTGGACACTGAGGGGCTGAAGTTGCTTGAATATATCATTGCAGAGCATAGGAAGAAAGGTGGAATTGTGATTGTGGCAACACATCAGCCAATTGAGATTGAAGATGCTATGTATTTGAGGCTGCCACCTAGGTTCCCAAGGAGGATGACTCTGGTAGATATGCTTGATCGTTCGGATTTTTGAATTTAAATTTACAAGGAAAAAATTTTGTCATTGAGATTATGAGATTGAGAAGTCCTGTTAGTGGTGTTCAGTAGAAGATTCTAAGCCATTGCAAAATGCAAATTATGGACTTCTGATTTCTATAGTTAATGGTAACAAAACGTTTTTGCATATTTATTATGCATGTTAAATTCTGGACTCTCATACCAATTACCAACTTTTTTCTTTCGGTTACAAGAGGGGACGAATCTGAAAATTAAAATGAAATAACAAATAACATTTCGAGTTGACACCCAACTCAATCTATATCATCCAAAATAGGAGCCAAATAAGTAGGTAAAATAAGAAGAAAATTTTGTATACAACGGAAATAGCACTGTTTTGCAATCCCTAATGTAAGTTCTTCTCAAGTCAAAATTATGAAAACCCAAAGACAAATTGTGTCCAAATATCTCTTTAGCTATTTTTTTTTTATGTCCCCATCTTTTCATGATATGACCATTGTGTCCCAGAAAGTTTCATGATACCTGACTGACCAAAATACCCTTCCCCCAAGTCCGGAGCACTATAAAATAGGCCTGAGGCAGCAGGAGGTTAGGGTTTAAGGCTCATTAGTTTAAGAATGAGGCTTTGCTCTCAGAGAGGCCGTTTGGGGTGTTCCTGAGGGTTGGTTGCCACCTCTCTGAATGTCTGCGGAGCCGATGATTTTCACCCAACCTTATGTTACATGCGATGCAACTAAACAGCTCTCTTCCTCTCCCTCGTCCTCTTCCTCATCATCATCATCATCATCTTCTGCTTCTTCTTCTTTTCTCACTCTCTCTCTCTCTCTCTCTCTCTCTCTCTCTCTCTCTGTGTAATAGTGACCGAAAGTCAAGAGGCGGTGATGATATTTGTAGCTTCTGTAAAACCAGACCGTGGAAATGGTGACCCGGTTTCCTTGGCGGGGCGACCCGGTTGCTCTGTTGGTGAAAATGACTGTTCTGTCCTTTCATCCACAGGTAGCGCCCGTAGTCGCAGCCATGGAAGGCCGCGTTTCCTTCCTCTTTTGTCTGAAAAAAGGCGAATCTGAGCCTCGTTGTCTCTTTGTTGATTTCCATATTTTATCGAATATTATTATTTTTCCCCTGTTTTTTTAATAAATTTTTTTAATTTTGCTTGGAAAAATTATGAGCGAGCGACCCATAACCCTTGGTAAAAGATTAAACCTTTTACCATGTTAAATACTCAACTTGATCCAATGATGTAATAAAATTTTGACCTTTACTTGATATCAAGTTGATCTTAATTAAGGGTAAGGGATATGGTTAATGAAAAAAAACAGATTAGTATTGTTGGTTTGAGTTGATTGACTGGGATGAATGGAATGGCATCTTGAAAACAACATAATTGAATTGATATAAATTTAACTAGTCAGAATAAATCTGTCTAATTTGCGATATTTACTATACTATATAAATTATGTAAGTATATTACAGACTCACGTAATCTTAGAAGCTCAAGGCCAAGGTTACTTAATTTGCCAGCAAAGCGAGAACCACTATGGCAACTAAAGAAAGACAAATATTGGCAGCATTTGCGAAAGCACTTGACTTTTCAGAAGATCCAGGAGCAGGTGTAGATTTGGAGCCGGAATTAGTTGAATCAGAGCTGCTGCTGGAGGGTGGTGGGCTGGTCTCATTTTTCTTCACCACTTCAGGAAGCGGGGGGTCAACGACATTGGAAGTTTGAAGAGCTGGGCTTGGGGCTTGTGCTGGTGACAATGCCTCGGGGGCTACCAAACCCAGCAAAGCACCAGGTTCCACTGGTAAAATGGGATATGGGATATTGGCCTTGGGGTCCATATCATTACATGGGCACCCTGCAAGTTCATGTCAAAACTTGTTGTGAGGGTGGTTTTATTATGTAACTAAACAGAAAAATAACACTACTATACCAATAATACTTACTCATATATTTGTTAGCAGTTGCTGGGAAATCGGTGACGATGCCATCAACTTGGAACTCTAGAGCATATGATGCAATCTCTATGATGGGGTCGGAGAAATAATCAAACATGAGACTGACGAACTCATTCTTCAGCCAATGGACATACACCGAGATGTTTGCGGCCTTCATTTCCTTGACAACGTTCGTTTTCCCCGAAATGAAGTAATCGCCAATTTTGACAATGGAATCTTTGGAGACAGTTACTGCGTCTGCAAACTTCTTGATCTCATCCACGGATGCCTTGGGTGCATCACTTATTTTCTCCTTAATGTTGAGCACCCTTCTGTATGTTTTCACATCTTTGAACTTGGACAGCACTGAAGTGTCATCTGATTTGATCAACACTTGCTGAGTGGATTGCTTGTCAAATGTGGCATTGCTCAAGGCAGAGGTTACAGTTTTCACAATGTCCAGACCTGCCTTTGATGCTAGGTACGCAGCATTCTGACAATTCATCCCACAACATCGTTAACTTTGAGCAAAAATGAATATCTAATAAGAAGAGTTTGAGAATCAAAATGAATGAAACTATTAAAAGTCTTGCCTCAATGTTGATCAAGATTCCAGTAACTGCCTTTGTCTTAGAAAACTCCAGGAAGTCAGAGAGGGTCACCAGTTTGCCCACGTCCTTGTTAGCTGGGTTTCTATATACTTTTTCCTTAGTTCCGTACGGGCTTTGTATTTGAGCTGAAATAAAAAGAGCCAAGATGAACCGTTAACGGGTGAGATGGGATTTTCAGAAGCTTGCTACTTACTAGCAATATCAGATTTTGAATTAAAGAAGCTTACGTTTCAAGCTCTGAATCTCATCCCATGAGAGCTGGAATGAGAAGACTCCAGCTTCTGCTTGAAGTTCAGGGATAGTCTCACTCTTGGTCATGAACTGAGATAATGCATTAGTGCCTGAGTTGAGGTCTATGGTATCTAAGCAGAAGGCAACTCCATCACTTGACAGTTGAACTGAGCAATCTATTATGTCAGCCCCATCATCTACTGCTTGCTTATAAGCAAGGTCTGTGCTGCCAGGATAGGTCCCACTTGCTCCATTTCTTGTTATGATCAAAGGAAGTCCTGCAAAGTCAAAAGTTCTATAAGAAACTTCCTAACAACAATATTACAGGATTCACAACACAACTGTTGGCGTACAAAAGTTTCTAGAATATTCTTACCTTTTTTAGGCTTGGTACCATTATTGTTCTGTGCAAAGCATGCTGCACCAGGGAAAGCATTGGCAGGTTAATTGGGGCAGAAATCCAATATTTGTTTTGTGAAATGAATGTCTGTGTCAAGTAGGTGCTATTAAATTGAATGAAACATAAGCAAAGGCTGATATCTCACCAATGGTTTCGGATGCGGTAGGAGGGAAATCTGTAAGCACCCCATCAACAGAAAAGTTTGGCTGATCTACAAACTGCAGGTACTCAGCTGTTGGATCAAAACTGTAATTATAAGGGAGCACAATGTCATTTGCGAAACCAGAAGCATGTACTTCTAGCCCTTGTTTGTGAGCCTCAGTCACGAGTGTAGTGGCAGCCTCCAAATAGTTGTTCTTATTGACAGGCCATATGTATTCTTTTGGGACAAGGATTCCAGCTGCAACTGACTTGATCATCCCAAGATTCTTCACAAGTGCGCTGTAGTTTTGTTTGGTTGTGGGTTCAGTTTCTTCAGGATCTAGGAACTGGAAGATGAGCTTTGTCCTCCCTTTGTTCACTTTTGCACTTATGGTTTTCAAGAAACCAATCTCAGGAGATGAGATGTAATTCACAGATGCAAATCTGATTGCCTTTTCAACAAATGATGCCATACTGATTTTGTGTTGGCTATAAAATGTATCATACTGTATGCCACGGACAGCAAACCAAACACCAAAACCATTTATTATGAAAATGAAAATGATTTATGACTGATGAAGAACAACTCTACAAAAATAACTCATTGATAGTATAGAAAGGGATAGAGAGATACCGGAACGTTCAGCCAGAATTTGTCTGGTTTAATTCCTAAAGCATCCTCAACAGTTGCTATTGGCAGAGTACCGTCGAAGTGACTTGGTCGGGAAAAAATGTTTTGAGTCACTGTAAAAGAATTGAACACAAGAAAACAAAGCATGATTACTAGTCACCTTAACCCATAAATGTTGTTGTCTACTTGATTTGTAACTTACGTGATACATTGTTTAACAGCTGATCAGCTGTAAAATCCAAAGCAAACCAGCCACGAATATCCTTCCCATTCACATTGTAAGTCTTTTGGCCTTTAGGGTAGAACATAGATATAGTTGTTGTATTATCAAGCAGAATGTTCGACAGGCATATTCCAACGCTATCTTTCGTTAACTGCAGATTGCAGAAGAAAGCGTACCCTGGCAAACTTTGAGACTTTGCCATGTCACTCGCATAGGCGCTGGATTCAGGAAAAAGTCCCGAAAACCCTCCACGAGCTATAACGAGGGGCTCTTGTCCTGCAGGTAAAATCATGAGTTGCAGAAAGTCATTACACTGACTTGATACTAGTAATAGTTAAGCGTTTAGACATTCCTGCAAATGTAGAAGAAACCTTGTTGTTTCGTCTCATATTTTGGTTCAGTTAATATCAAGTTATCAAATTATTTCTTGAGATTGGCCTTATTCACTTAAATGAAACTTCTGAGAAGCCCAATTTCTTGCCCCTTTTTTTTTCTTTTTTTCTTTTTTGCAGAGTAGATCAACTTTTGGTTGAAGAATTCTTTTATTCGTTTTCGTTTTGAAATGGCCAATTCGTTAGCTCCAAATAGTAAACAAAAAGGTGTTATTACCATTTAAAGTCAGCCATTTCTTTGCTGGAGACTCCGCAGGGGCCTTCTGTCCTGCATTTGGTGCTTTCGCTGCTAAAGTTGCGTGGATCAACAAGGATATGAAAAACAAACACCTGATCATTTCTTCTGACTCTGTTGCAGATTCCAACAGTCAGTTTATCAAATGTAGAACATAATAGGAAAAACAAAACAGAGAGGCAGATCATAACAATTGTCAAAACTAGAGTGTGTTTATATGTTCACATTTTTCATAATTGAATTCGTAGGTGAGAATTCATATCATCAAACAGAACAAAAAAATATTTCTTATCTTAATTAAAGTTTAGAGAATGCCTCAAACAAATGATCTATTCTTAACATAAACAACATTGAAAGAAGAAAAAAAAAAAGAGAAAATTAGAAGAAACCCAAAAGAACTTACTTCTGGAGGAATCAGGCACTCCCTGTCAAGTTTCTGGAAAACTATCAAGGGAATGTGATGGAAAGGAAAAAGAAGTGGTGGTAAGGGGGGGCAAAGGGAGAAAAAAAGATGAGAGATGATGAATTTAATTTACCCCCAAAGGTATCAAGAAAAAGCTTAAGCCCAAATAGGGGCTCTTCTTTCTTTTTTTACCAATTTACTCCGCACAGATTTCTCGCATTAATAGCAGCCCAGGAATAACTATTAAAGGAGAACCGTTTTTAGTTTTTGGGTCAATTCCTGTATTTACTATTTTTGTAGACTGATGGAGTTGGACCAGTTGGCTTTGTATTTCTTTCGCGGGAAACCAGGCATCTGTAACCTTAAAAGCCTTAACGGTTTTTTGAAACCCCCGCTTTTCTATAATTAGGCGTTTCTGACACGGTTTGCATGAATTCCAGTTCCAGATGTTCTACTGCTGCCTCAATATTGTTTGAGAAGTTTGTTATAAAACCAAATTGAATTCATTCATTCATAATGCCATAATGGTTAAGATCTAACGGGAGTAATCTTCAATAGGATAATCAGTTACAAGTAACGTTGTCTTTCATAAATCGCGCGCAGAAAAACTTGGTTGCAACAGGATATCACTATTTTGTTATCTTTGGTGAATAACGATATGCCATGTGGAGAAGTTATCATACGTATCATAATGTTATTGGCCAGAAATAGCAAAACAATATTATCCCCATTTTCATACAAGTGTGTTCTTGATCACATGAGCAACAAGCAACAACAATATGGACCTTTAATAAACAAATATATAAGATCATAAGTCAAAATTAAAGTGATTATTTTTTTCAAATTTGAGTCCTCTAACAGGATTACTGTCATTGTCTAAGTACTAAACCTTCATATACAGGCGAACCATGAGTTGTTGACAGTAGGACACCTTAGACAAGTCAAGTATCTTTTTTCTTTTTGAGTCTAACTTGTCACAAAACTCTACATTTTGGATTATAATTTTCTATTTTATTAGCTTGTTTCATTTAATATTTCAATAATAACTCATTATAATATTTATAGAGATTTTGAGAGAGAGAGAGAGAGAACATGTTTTAAGGGATGAAGAGAGTTTTAAAAAAAAGATTCTCCATAATAAGTGAGAAAAGAATAAAGAGGGATATGAGAGTCATGTTTGGGGAGCAATTTTGTAACTAGACTCCATTAAGTTATACATATATATAAAATAACAAATGAAAAACAAGGGAATGGGTTTGGGAGGAGGCATGTGCCCCTCTTAGGCCCAATGTTCTTCCGATCTTGTATGAACAGGATCTAATTCATATGAATATAGCTAATAAGTGAATATATCAGTGTTACTTATATTTTCAATGTTGTACTCGGTTTGCGATTTAAATTCCTCTTCATTGATTTTTAAAATGGCGATAAATAATTTACTATCAAGATAAAGCAGTCACACTTATAAATAACTATATACATTATATACACTTTTAATGTAAAATGCAACGAAGATTAGCATTTTTTTCTCATAAAGAGATATATATATATATATATATTTTAGTACAAGTAATAGTCTCAATTATAAGAGAGAGGGATTCTCGCTCACACTACCATGGTTCTATGAGGATTTGAATTTGAAATCATTAGTCTGCAAGTTGATGCCATTTTTTAGTGGACTAGACCCGTTAACCATAAAGAGATATATCTTTAGATAAGCATAAGGAATTCAAATTTTTATAAAAGCATAAGGAATTTAAATTTTGAAAAAGCATAAGGAATTAATAATTGTTGGCCAATGCGAATAAGGAATTGATTTAAAGGCGGTCCGAATGAGTTGGATTTTGTATGTACTATGGTGTTGGGAACAAAGAAAAAGTATAAGGCATATATATTATAATATTTAAATTTAAGATTTTTTATACACTTCTTATAGTACTTATTATTTTTTTAATAAAATATATTTTCTATAAAAAAAAAAAAAATTAAGGGTATTTTTGTGAGGAAAAGGATAAGGCATATATTAAGTCATACAAGTGCACGGCGATGCCGACCTAATTGCACCGTATCCAAAGACTCTGTAAGTGCACTAGATCTCTACCCTTCTCTTGCTGGAACACAATTCTTACTTTCCCTTTCTTCACCCTCTCCACGATCCGAATCCCCCAATTCCCAAATCAAACACCAGACTTCAGACTCTCTGTTACAAGAGACCTCCGAACCCCAATAGATCTTTTATAAGGAATAGCGGAGGGACAGAGAATCAGAGAAACAGAGAAGAAAGATGAAGATCACGGCCTTGCTGGTCCTCAAGTGCAACCCGGACGAATCCGACCCGACCATTCTGGCCAACGCCTCCGATACCAGTCACTTCGGCTACTTCCAGAGGTCCAGCGTCAAGGAGTTCATCGTCTTTGTCGGTCGCACCGTTGCCAAACGGACCCCATCCGGACAACGTCAGTCCGTCAAGCACGAAGGTCCGTTATTTCTTACGGTTCGGGTCCCCCAATTTTCGCTGATCCCCCTTGCAGTCACTTTTGTTTTCAACTGTATAGGTGTTCTATGCGCTATATACGATATTAATAATTTTTCCCAATTTGATGGAAGCTCTGATCATTCTAATTTGCGTTTTAAATCCTTAGCTGATTAATCTGGTTTGATTTGAGATCTCGGTTTTCCGGAGTTTTCAACTCTCTTGTCTTTGTGTGATATTGTTTGTTTGTATATTTTTTCTTGATTTGGGGTTACAGAATTTTGTTGCAATTGCAAATTTCGGGTTTTCTGTATACTTTTGTAGTGATTATAGAATTTGAGGCTTGAATTTGCATTGCCCCAATTTCATTCGGCATCAGATGCAATTGTTTATTGGAGTTTGTTGGCACGTTTTTACTAGAAATTTCTTTAAATAAGGTCACTAAAACATACGGCACAGACTGTCTTACTCTCAGGGTTATTACTGTTGTAATTTTGAATATGTTTCTTAGACGCTCATTTAAGTTCTTGTTCTTCTTGTTTATCTTTTGTTGGAGTTTCAGTATGCTTTTATAAACTCTGAATTTCTTTGTGTTGTTTCTTCATAGAGTATAAGGTGCATGCTTACAACAGCAATGGTCTTTGTGCGGTGGGCTTTATGGATGACCACTATCCTGTCCGAAGTGCATTTTCTTTGCTCAACCAGGTAACACAATATGTACCTTTTCTAGGAGCATAAGTGTATCCATACATTGAATAATCCCTTCATTTTCCATACCTTGCTTCCCATATTTTTGTGATGGCTAATTGCTTCAGCTTAAGTGGTACCCTAGTGAGAAATTGAGATCCAATTGACTTTGATTTGTAATTAGTTGTGCCTGAGGTTTTTGCATACTTGGTTTCATGGACTACCTTAAATATAGTGCTCCAGGCTTGTTTTATGTTTGTCTCATCAAAGATCTGATTGATTCCTACGATTGGCAGGTGCTAGATGAATATCAGAAAAAATTTGGTGATTCTTGGAGGACTGCACAACAGGACAGCACACAAACATGGCCCTATTTGGGTGAGGCCCTGACCAAGTTCCAGGTGTGTCTGTTAATCTGTTTTTGCCCTCGTTTGTTTATCTGGAGTCATAAGGCAACATATGGTTAACCAAGATTATGTTTTCAGATTCGACAAAACAGATGAAGTTTCATGAGTTATAACTGAAGCTACTTTCTTGTTTCTTTATTTTCAATTTTCAGGACCCCGCAGAGGCTGATAAGTTGTTGAAAATTCAGAGGGAATTAGATGAAACAAAAATTATCCTTGTGAGTATAGTGCACTATTTCATTTACATTTTGTTCAACATATTTTTGTCGTGTCTGTTTTTATAATTTTTTTGTTGGTGGATTCAGTGCGTCTGTTTGTTTGTTGTAAATATTCTTTTGTATTTAAGTAGAACCTCCAACTTGGCATTTTGTTTTGTTTAGTAATGGCCAAAAGAAGATCTTCAACTGAATACCCTTATGGACCTTATCTGCTGAAATTTTTTCCTGAAATAAGTTGGAGATATCTTTTGTGTTATAAATTTATCTTTATTCAGTATATGCCGTTGCTTATTGGTCATCTCCTACATTTCTCACCCGGCTTATTTGTTGTTTCTTTCCTTGGTTCAGCATAAGACCATTGATAGTGTGCTTGCACGAGGTGAGAGACTTGACAGTTTAGTTGAGAAGAGTTCAGATCTTAGTGCAGCATCGCAGGTACAGACAATTATTGTGAATGACTATGAATTTGCCACTGCACACTCTCACATAGTACATTTGATCTTCATATGCGTGTAAGCCCATGTCATGTTAATTACCTATAATTTGAAGTGTGATGTTAAGGGCTTTGGGATCTTTCAATATCAAGAAAAGTTGATAGAACAGAACTTTTTGGTGTGTCTAGGTGTGAGATAATGCAATATGTTATTTTGCATGCCATAAATATTATGGTGTTAAATAGCACTTATGATGAGATCATGGGAAGGCATCATTGTTTAAAATGACTTGTTGCCTGGCTTTCTAAACGTGTTGCAGTGCTTGAACGAGGGTTATGTTACCTTAGTTGAGTCTAGAAAAGCAATGTCAAGTTTTCACTGTATAATATTTAACATTGGAAGAATACCATTATTGCCCAACGACATGATGCTAGGAAGATCCCACCTAATTTTGTCTTAGTTTGAAGATTAGGTTCATGTATTATAATTTGTTTATGCCAGTCTGTCTTGGCTGTGTAACACACGCATATCATGACTGATTACTACCTTTTTTTTTTTTTCCATTGTTAAACCATAATATTTGCCTCTTGAAATTTGGAATTAAAGTTTGTTTTTAATGTGAGAAGATGATGACGGTGGTTTTTGAAACAGATGTTCTACAAGCAGGCAAAACAGGCCAATCAGTGTTGTACCATATTGTAAGAGGCGAGTAGCAATCCTGCAATGACAATCCCTTGATATGGTGCTGAAGTTGATGGATTACAATTTGACGATTGTAATATGTTCATAACATTTGTCAATTGTTTGCTTGGTAGAATTGTGTGGATTTTCCTCATTTTCCTAGGTATCAAAGATGGGAAACCAAATATTAATAGAGGTCTCCTGCTATTATAGTATTAAATATTGTTTCTGTTTGGAAACACGAGTTTGCGCATCTGCCTGGGTGTATGTGATATTCACATTACAATTTTATAAAATATATATGTCATTGCTTTCAGATTTTAGAGGATAGAAAAGAATTCAGAGTTATATCGGACATAAGTGAAAGGTCCAGAATGTTTATGGATGACTGAAAGTCCATGGGCGCTGTTATGATGTTGTTCTGGTTGCATTTGCATTTCAAGTGATTAAGAGTCGTTACCCTTCATATAAGAATCTCTATATCGTCCTACCCTTCATATAAGAATCTCTATATCGTCCTCATTTGCCTCGCCTCCACCGAACAAATATCCATGTGACCAGAGAATGCCCAGAGAAAGATACGTGTTGGTAACTGGTTCTGTTTACTTTCCATAGAACCATGTCGACATGGTCCTCCATACGGATAAAATGTGAATAAGAAGGGAAAACGACGACTCTCTCTCTCAAGAGATATACCCCACACCTACACGTGAATTGAACTGTAAGCCACTTCCTTTTTGTCCTCCTCCCTTGCAGAAGCTCATAAAAATCAAACCGACAGAAAATTTTAAGTAAAGAGTGATCTCATCAAAATATCATTCAAAATCCGCAGGTACAGGTACAAATTACGTAGGACGGAACAAACAGAAGGAATATTTTCAATACTAATAGGCTTCTTCAGAGTTCATCGCATGCACACAGAAACAGTCTCGACTCTGCAACAAACAACTACTAAAACATACACAAATTAACAAACGACTCCCTAGTCTTGATTGATGTTGCCAAAAGGGGTTTTTGTGTGTTTCTTATTACAAATACCTACACATCCTCAAACCCCAAATATGCTATTGCTATCAGAAACTGTCTACTTTCCCAGGATGGATTTGAACCACCAGATGCCCTTGGTGTCTTTGGGGCCTTCTTCTCCTTCCGGTGGAGTCTCACTCTGTGGTGTCTTGTGGAGTTTGCTAACATCATATTCCTCATCCTTGGCCCTTTGAACTAGCTGGTTGTAAATTTCATCATCAAGACGAGGCTGCCTGCTTAAAATCTGATCAAATTCCCCAACCCCCCCAAAAGCAAAAAGAAGAAAAGTTAAATCCAAATACAGACAAAGCACAACAAATATCCAAAGGTAATTTTAATAAAATAAAAAAAATTACCCAAAGGTAATTCCTGCTAGGCTGGCCAATCAAAGCATACTGATAATCCTCATCAATAAACAAAACCCAGTAATCACCAGTAACAGGGATGATGGGCAAAAATGGAGGAACGTAGAATTTCACTTTGAGTTTGGCCTCTTCGCTGGAGGGGTCGGCCTTGTATGCAGTGCCCTCTATGAAGCCTCTTTTTCCATCAGTCCAAGTCTCATTGAGCACGTTCACAGTCCCATCATCTCTCAGAGTGTAGGTAGCCCTCGTGTTCTCTCCACTCTTGGGCTGAAACCTTGACGGAAATGAGGCTATCTCGTACCAGCGCCCCATGTACCTCTGCAAATCCAGACCCTTCACCACATCCATGGTTTTCTTCGCCATTGTTTCTTATTGTTTCTAGGTTTCGAGAATGGGAGAGTTTTTGGGGGTTTTATTATGTTTGTGGTCTGTTGATAAGGTGTGGAGGTGGCTTCAGCTTAATGGCTTTTGTTTGGGGCAAAAGGTAACTTAAATGAGCGACGTGTGGCTTTCTCGGCCTTACACGTGTAGGGTGTGAATGGTTGAACTTGCCACACATTACGGTGGGTTTTGTTTTCCCCTTTCCCCTTCCAGAAATATGGAGGTTAAAATTTCTGTTTTGATTTGAAGACGTCAAAGCTTGGGGAGGAAGAAAAAGCAACTTGTGGTAGTAGCTTCAAAGAAAAGCAAGCTTGCTAAGAAGCATTAAGCTTTGTCATTGTCATTGGCTTGTGAAACCAAGAATTGTAGATCGAGGGGGTGACACAAAGGGAGTCAAATCTCGAGTCCCAGTCACTTCTTAAATCATGGACCACGCATGCGTTGTATCTTTGTAACTGATAAGATCAATTGATCAGTTCTCTCCCAAAAAAAAGATCAATCGATAGGATATGTACAAGCTTAACCGTACCAATAATTAGTGATCGGCCCAAATTCACTGCCGTTTCTCCATGGAAGATGGAAAGACCTAAACCTTAAGCATGGGCCTGGTTCTGAATCTGAACACATGCAATTCAACACAAGTTTGGTTTCTGGACTGGGTGAAATAATCTTTCATCATGAAAGCTCGAGAGACTAAAAGCCCACATAGGAAACAGGCCCGCTTTATCTAATATTACCTTGGTTTTTTTGATAAGAATTCAGAAGTTAAAGAATATGTGTTGCTTTCGCTCTCTCATACAGTTACACTAGATCTTGTAATAATTGCTTTGACTTGAGGAAAAAATAGAGGTTCTTTACCAAACTAAACTTACCACCTCTGCCTCTGTAACATTATTTTTCATGATTACAGCTCATTAATGGGGAGCCACTGACTTCTTCAGATTACAGTTTTGCTTTAACAAAACCAGCAGTCATAGATTTCAAGTTAGATCTCACTTTCCCCCAATACAGTGACACACTAACGAAGGAAAAACACATCAAGAGAGAGAGAGAAAGAGATGTCAAGGCGATCTGCTACTTGTTTGAGATGTTGTTTGGTGGTGTTTGCAGTAGTTTCAGCATTGGGGGTATGTGGTCCGGCCTTGTATTGGAGGTTCAAGAAGAGTATAAGGTCGGGGGATTCTAAAACTTCTTGCCCTACCTGCAACTGTGATTGCCCTCCTCCTTTGTCCCTTCTCAAGATTGCTCCTGGTACCACTCTCCCTCTCCTTCTTTCTTAATATGGGTTTCTTGTCGCTTTGATTTCTGATTTCTTATGTTTTGTTTCTGGGTTCTTTTGAAATTTTGATTTTTTCTTGATTGGAATGAAACTTATGGTTACCCATGTCATCAATTTGGGGTTTAAATCCTTCTTATTGCTAATTTTTGATTTGGAGCTGCTTATGTGTTGGGAATATATGTGGGAAGTGGAACCCAATTCAGGTTTAGATTTACTTTCTTTTTTTCTTATTGTGTCCGATTTTAAGCTGAATAGAGTGAAATTATAATTTCCCTTTTGATAGGTTTGTGGCATTGATATGGTGTGATTGTTTTCTGTTTTGTTTTTTGTTTTCCGAGCTGTTCTCTTTTGTTGGGTAATGCTTGTTTGATTGAGTTTTGAGTAAAGTTGAGATCTTGCCTTGTGTTGTCTTTACTTGCACTGTTATACTGTGTCTTTACTCTGTTATACCATGGTGCTTGAAAGGAAATACAGCACTACCTGCATATCATATGTGCACTCTTTAAAATTGCTATGGGCTGTATGAAGTCTTTCTGATCTGAGTTTATGAATCCACAATGCGCTCATTTTGTGGCAACATTAACCAGTTCTGCACTCAGACATTGTTAACCATGTTTCGGATTTTATTTCTGGGAGCTGGAAAGTCTCGCTTCAACATACAATGATTCTCAAATATGCTTTGCCCAGTCATTCAAACTTGGGGGGGCTTTGGGGGTGGGGGTGACTATCGTATCGTTAGTGGTTGTTCAAACGGTTAGATGGATATTTTTGCTATCCATAGAAGAACTAGTGCCGGAACGATTTAGGACTAAAGTTGGAATGAGCATTTTGATTTGTGTATATCGAATCTGGGAAAATCTGTTTCTGCTGTTAAACTGCATGCAAAATCTGAGATTTTGCTTTTGATTTCCCTATCTTCTTTCAATTATTATAGTCTGAGAGTTCATTTTTACTCCTATAATAACATATGTCATGGTTTGGTTTTTGTTATTCTTTTGCAGGATTGGCCAATCTCTCAGTCGCAGGTTAGAATGCATCCTATCATTCAACTTATTGTGTTATCCTTTTCCTTTATTACATTCATTAGTATTAGCTTGGCAACAAGGTCAGTGGAACCTGTTAACAAATATTTAATAGCCATTATAAGTTTTCATCCACTGCTTCTGGGAAATGCCTTCCCAAGTTGTTTATTGCGAACTATGTATAGGTACATGGGTCTGTAATCATTTTTGTTGGTGAACAGATTGTGGAAGTAATGACCCAGATCTGAAGCAGGAAATGGAGAAGCAGTTTGTGGACCTTTTAACAGAGGAATTGAAGTTGCAAGAGGCTGTTGCTGCAGAGCACACCCGACACATGAACATCACATTTGCTGAAGCAAAGAGGGTGGCTTCTCAGTACCAGAAAGAAGCAGAAAAGTGCAATGCTGCAACAGAAACTTGTGAGGAGGCAAGAGAGCGTGCTCAGGCATTGTTTATCAAGGAGAGAAAGGTGACTTTGTTGTGGGAAAGACGAGCCCGTCAAATGGGTTGGGAAGGGCTATAGTTTGTAAAACCGGATTGCAAGTTGTTCGGTTCAGTTCAACTACTGATTCGTCTTTCTCTGCAGTATTTATACAAACAACCAAGCAAAATTGCATGGATCGTTCCTTCCCCTGTTACAGCAAAAATGATCCCTCTCTTTCTCTCTCACTCTCTTCCAAGTGTAGTTGTACCTGTATTGCCCACAAATGGCATAAAGATATCAGATTTTACTTTATAAACAAAATGTTAAGGATCCCTTTGCCCATTTTACAACAATGAGATGATGTTTACAATCTGCCAGTGCATTAATTCCTATTACGGGTTACTCCTGTGTTTACTTAACATAAATGAATGGAAAAGCAATCTCATCCCAGCTTATACTTTCATGATGAATAAAGTGGTGTTTGAGAATATACTTGCATATCATATGTCAGCATCAAGCTGTGTTTACTTGACATAAATGAATGGAAAAGCAGTCTCATCCCGTGTTATACTTTCATGATGAATAAAGTGGTGTTTGAGAATATACTTGCATATCATATGTCAGCATCAAGTGTTATGACTACTCAATCCACTCAAGTCATCAATTATATTTGAGCAAACAAGACAAAATCTTGAAGGTGAAGATTTTGGACTCGACACAATATTCCAAGAACGTGGGTTTCACAGCTATTAGCAAAACCAAAGGAAACCTCGAATTACTTGAACATGGGTTTCGCAGTGAACTCATAAATGGTATTTTCTGTCGGCGCAGGTGACAGCCATTGACTTCCTCATCCATCTTTACGCAAAATCAAGTAATCAACGGCTCTCACTGCCGCACCGCCATTTGTGCATGACCCTTATTCTTCCACACAACACTCACCAAACATAATGATGGTCAAAGGACTTATGCATATGTAAATATTAATATATAATATATCACAAATCCAAAAGTTGCACCAAAAGACGCGGTTCGGACTGACTTTCAACGTTCATGCACTCACAAGGCACATCCAACCCCAGCTGTGAGGCTATGACGTTGAATTATTATAAGGGGCAATAATATTATAACATGCAAACCCATTATTATAATATTTTTTAGATCAAATATAATATAAAAGTAGAAAAGAAATCGATGTAGATCCACCAAAAACTCAACAAATACATCTTTTCAATTAATACTCAGATCAGGGAGGAAAACCCAAAAAAACAGAATTGTCGTTTGGGGTCTGAAAACTTGACGCTTAATAGGTTTTGATTGAGTTCTTCATTCTATGAAGCTTCTGTGACTGTATACGTGGATATACTTTGATCCATCTTGGGTTCCAAGTTTGGGAAGTATTTTTGAAAGAGTTTTGGCGGCTAGGGTTGGATAAGTTTCTGAAAATGGAAAGTTCAGGAAGCATGAGGGTGGAGAAGAGAGGGTATGAAGAGGGCGTGGAATTGGATGATGATGCAGAAGAAGGCCACCCGCCAGAGCCAAAGAAGCAGAGATTGCCCGCTTTGGCAAGGTTTTTATTTCCTATTTTGATATTTGGATTTTATGACTTGTTTCTGCTAATTAAGGGGTAGGTGCTAATTCAATTGTAAGAATTTTTAGGCTGACTTATTTTGCATTTACACTCCCCTGTTGAATCATCTCTATGCAAGCGTTCAATATCATTTTCTTTAAAGACTATTGTTTATACAGTTCATTATTTGCAGTGTAATTGTGGAATCTTTGAAGGTAGATAGCTTGCAAAGACTTTGCTCATCTTTGGAGCCTCTTCTCCGCAGAATTGTGAGTCAGATTGTCACCCTTTGCATATTAGAGTAGAGTTGAGGTTGAAACTAGCTGCACTCAGATGATGATCAGTCCCTTCCTGGGATAGCAAATCATTGTTTTCTTCCCTTTCCCACCTTTCCAAAACAATGAATTATAGCATTTCATTTTTATTTTTCCTGCGAAGTCACTTTCTGCATAGTATGGCTTTCCGTGTGTTTTACTTTTCCCACTAATTTAAACAAAGAAAGCACTTTAAGTTGTTAGTATCCTGCCATCGATAATGCCGAAAAAATCTGTGGCACGTAGTATTTCCTGGTTATACTTTCTTCAAAACATTGCCTTCAGTCATGTGTAAAACCATGCATTGTTTGCAGCAAGTTAGCATCCTTTTGATCATTCTGAAATTCTTTTTGAGTAACAGGTTAGTGAAGAAGTGGAGCGTGCTTTGACAAAGTTAGATCATGCTGAACTGGCTGGAAGGTTTGTTTCAACCATAGTATTGTCTCCTTGGTTCATTTTGAAAGCCATAGACTATGGTTCCAATTATAATTTAAAAATATTTAAAGCAGATGTTATGCTTTCTTCTTCGGATTTTCGTAAATTATCATGTTTTGTTTCTTTCTTTCTCTGTAATGGTGTGTTGGTTGGAAGGTTGGGGTGGGAAGCCGTATCAACAAATTCATTGTTTGCACTATCCAAAATACTGCAGGTCTCCACCACCAAGAATACAGGGCCCAGAAGGAAGAACTCTGCAACTACAATTCAAAACAAGAATGCCTCCTCATCTGTTCACAGGTGCAAAGGTTGAAGGAGAGCAAGGAGCAGCAATTCATGTCGTCTTGCTAGACCACAGCACAGGCACTGTTTTGCAAACAGGGCCTGAATCAGCTGCAAAACTGAATGTTGTGGTGCTGGAAGGTGACTTTAATGAGGAAGCTGATGATATTTGGACCAAAGAACACTTTGAAAACCATGAAGTAAAGGAACGTGAGGGGAAAAGGCCACTTTTGACAGGGGATCTACAAATTACTCTCAAGGAAGGGGTAGGTACTCTTGGAGATCTTACCTTCACTGACAATTCTAGCTGGACAAGGAGCAGGAAATTCAGGCTTGGTGTTAAGATTTCCCCTGGATATTGTGAGGGCATTCGTATTTGTGAGGCTAAAACAGATGCTTTTTCTGTTAAAGATCACAGGGGAGAATGTGAGTTTTCTGAAGTTTGCCATTTTAGTATTTACTTATGATAGAACAGTCTGCAGTACATATGCTAATCAAGTTAGGGGGTCTTGGAGCCACTATGTCTGCCTGGGGCAGAGAGCATAACCCAGTATTAGTTGATCAGACTCAGAATTCATTCCTCTAGTATTAGGATTGATGACATAAACTTGTTGGTCATTTTGGATTCTTGCATATATCTTCCTAACTTGCAGTGTCATACATTTTGGTTAGTGTACCTTGAGTCTGATATGCCGTTATTCCTTTATATGTATTACAAAATACCTTTAAAGCTTGTCTTAATGAAGTCACTGTTTCTGCCATTTGAAGTGTACAAGAAACACTACCCACCGGCTTTGCATGACGAAGTTTGGAGATTGGATAGAATAGCAAAGGATGGAGCTCTGCACAAAAAACTGATTAAGGCTGAGATTGTAACTGTTGAAGACTTTCTTCGCCTTCTTGTCAAGGACCCACAGAAATTAAGAAGCGTAAGCATCTCTTGCATTTATCTTTAAACACCATTCTCCCTTGCTTTTCTGGTATTCTTACTTCTAAATTTCAAAATATAGATGCTTGGGAGTGGGATGTCCAATAGGATGTGGGAAAATACAGTGGAGCATGCAAAAACTTGTGTCTTGGGTGGAAAGCTCTATGTTTACTACACTGATCAAACTCACAGCACTGGTGTTGTTTTCAACCATATTTATGAGCTCAGGGGCCTTATTGCTGATGGGCAGTTTCTTCCTTTGGAGTCGCTTACCCAGAGTCAAAAGGTTGGATGTTTTTAACTATTCGGAAATGCTGTGATAATTACTTATCTCTTTAAACATAGCTCACTCATTTGGAGCTCTACATGCAGGTTTCAGTTGATTCTCTGGTGAAGAGAGCATATGATAATTGGCATCAAGTCATAGAATATGATGGAAAAGTCTTACACTCTCTTGTCAGCAACAAAAAGGTTACCAGAGCCTCAGCTGCACCTGTGACTGTGGCTGACCACAACAATTATGCTATAGACCACCATTCTGCAGCTACTCAGAATAGGCAGCAGTATACCTCTCAATTCGGCGAACAGTTCCAAACAGAAAATAACCACCCATCAGTCCCTCAGTACATTGAATTTCCATTTGTGAGGTCCGATCAAACAGCATTGATTAAATTTAATAACCCAGAACCAGCAGCATTATCTGGCAGCATGGGTTACATGCCAGTTGGAGGTTCACATTTTTCAGGAGATTGGTCACGGCCAAACAACGGGAATGGATTGGAAGATTTCGTTGCTGATGAAATCCGTTTCAGGAGTTCAGAGATGTTGGAGAGTGATGACATGCAAAGACTGCTCAAGACATTTAGTATGGGAGTCGGTGTAGGAGCAGGAGCGGGTTTTGGTGCTTCTGATGAGGCTTGTTACAATTACAGTGTACAGTATGAGCCTCAGATAGGCCAGTCATTCAGGAAGGAGCAAGCAAAGAGCTCAGGAAAGGCTGTAGTTGGATGGCTTAAGCTCAAAGCCGCTTTAAGGTGGGGAATATTTATTAGGAAGAGAGCTGCAGAAAGGAGAGCTCAGCTCACCGAGCTAGACTGAATCAAATGCTTGAGTTGGGTCCCTCCTATGTCAACCGCCGCAGCCATCACAGAAATCATTTGTGTTTGTTGATTTGAGATGCTTAATGTTCTATTTGCTTTCAAAAGTGACACGCTGAATAGAGAATGAAAATTAGGAATTTAATTCTATTTTGGAAATTTTCAATGTTCTTTTATCTTCTTCATCCAGAACTTGTTATTTGATACTGCATGAGGCAAGGACCACCTGGCAAATGTTATATTTTAGAAACCTCACCATTCCCATGCCAAAACAGGAAAAATAATGGAACCTTTGAGCGTCGCTTTCCATTGCAACCAGAATCTCATTTTCGGGTTCCTTATTAAATGGGCAAGTGCAGATTTGACCAAGTATCAACGAGAAAGGCCCCAAAAACAGTAAGATGTTTAACAATCATAAAGCTAGAGAGTCCGTTATTTCATCGTAAATAATTGTAAAAGGAAACAAGGAAGAAAATATGAAAAAATAACATACAGAAAGTTGACAACTTATTATGCCATTAGCCCATTACTCCAAACAGAAGAAAGAACTGAAAAGATGCGAGTTTGCTGTTTGCAATTTGCAAGGACACAAAAGTTGGCAACAGAACATGAGAGTAGAAGATTGGAAGAAAAACTACACAAGAGAGATGAAGAAATTACATAATGATACAAGTTTCTCATAGAGCAGGAGTAAACTGCTGCGATGCCGCCACCATTATCTCCGGCAGGAATTAGCACTAGTGTAGGCTGATCATATACATGATCCTAGAGAGTAAGCATCAAATCCAAAACTCTCCATCCATTAGCATATTCTCGTTTTGTTCCTGTACAACAGCCTTCATATTATATACCGTCGAAGAGGAGGAGAAATAAAAAGTACAAATATACAAGACAGATAACAGACACTGAAAATAAGGTGTAACAGAAACCAGGTATTCTTTCTATAATGAGATAAATAGTCATTATTCAACTTTCCAAAGCAAACACAAAACAGAACATGTAAATATGGATAGGACACGACACTTAAACAAGCACAAAAACGTAATTTAGGTTATATCTCTATATACAGTCTGCATATTTAGACATTCTCCGCTCTCCAGCAATTCCTCTACCACATAGTAATACAGAGAAAGGAAAAAATAAAGGAAAATAGAACGAATCTATTACTACTAAAATAAATGTGCCTTTCAAAATTTGCGCCATGTAAATTACTGCTTATTTAACACACTTCCATGAATTAAAATAGATACATTAATTCTAGACAAGATGCAAGACATAATGCAATGTATAGACCAGACCATATTCAACATCAAATTATAGAGCTTCTACTGTCAAAAATGAGATCTTCTTTTTAACTCCAATATGGCCTATGGAAAAATGATACTGGATACATCAATAAGGATATAAGATCTAATACCCACTTCAATATGACTTAGCCAAAATATGAGAACAAATCAATAATGGAACGGCCTTGTTATAAGCAGTTTTTTAATCATACCCCTTTCATTATCGCACCCATGATATCATTCAACGATTCATAACTATTTTGAACTAAACCATCATGCGACTTTGTTTGCTCCCACAGGTAGTCCTCACTGGGCTTCATCTTTGTTCCCATGGCAGATTTCTCAACCTCACTGAGCTGCATGACAGTTGGAGTGGCCCCATTTAACTGGTCAAATAAAGATGAATTCATCTTTTTACTGCAGACTGCATCACTTTGGTCCAAACTCTGGCTTAGGGGACTCACAATAACATTAGCAGAAACCGTGGGATTTGTGGCACTGAAAGTTGGATTCAAGTTGTGGTTGTAATCTCGCTTATGTTCTTCCCACCTTTGCTTTGATGTGCAATCCATGGTTGGCACAACATCTCCAATCAAGCCTTCTTGGTTCCACATATTTCCTCTTAATTCCTCAGCAGGACCTGGAAGAACACTTAAAGAGGAAAAATCATTTGGACTGTTCCCAATTTGAGGCCCAGTAGAAGAAAGACCCAAGTTATTCGCATGCAATTGACCATGATCGAAAGGCTCACGCATTGGCAAATCATTCGATGGAAACTTAGATAACTGAACTGCAACCTGCCAACTTTCACTACATCGATTGTCATCCAGAAAATTAGAGAAGATTCCAATGTCAAAAGATTCTGGATTCAATGAAGCCAAACTAAGAGAAGACCGATTTCCAAATACTCCCATACCAAGTGCTTGTTGTGGGTTCCTGTGTAATATCAAAGGATTGCTTGAAGTAATGGAATCAGAATGAATTGAGCTAACAGACACACTAGTGTCTGGAAAGCTAGAGGGTACTGAATAACTTGTTGGATCATTATTGGGATTGGACTCTCCGATGTGCGCAGTATGCTTGCCCTGCTGCAATTGATTGAGTTCTAATGATGTTGGAATTGATTCATACAAATTTGGACTTTGGTTTGCAGGCAGAGCTGGCTGGAGCTTTACAAGATTACTAATAGAGTTGCTCAAGTTTTGGGAGTGACCAGGTTGGACCAGACCAGAAGAAGTAATTCCTCGTATGCTCAAACCAGCCGGGGAGTTTAATCTACCAAGCATCCCACCTGGTGTGTATGGTGATAAAGTGGCATTTGAGAGTCTTCGTGATCCAGCTAAGGACCGTAGATCTCCATATCCATCTAGTGCACCCATGCGCATGTAAGAGGAATCATTCCCCCCAAAAGCAGCAACCATGCTAGCTTGTTGGGTTGCAGTACTGCTGAGTCTTTTGAGGCAGAGCCTATATTTCTGCAACACAAAGTGAGAGCATAAGCGTGGTCGCAAAACCTAGTTTTCTGGCAAGCCCAAAAGAAGTCAGAGTGTTAAAATATTAAAGAATAGCTAGAATAGAACATTATCACAATCACTTCTCTCACTAGAATGATTCTTTGAGTTGTTTCCAGATATTTCATGCTAAGTGTTTGATGGTGATTACAACATTGCATTTATATACATATATTATTAAATCACATGTATACGAAAATACAGATTATTCCTGGGTCGAAAAAAATATTTGATTTCGAATTCCAGAATTCTTGCAGCAAAGTTACATGGTAGTAAAGTTATTTTAAAAGTAAGGCAAAGGAAATATGAGTACCTGCAGATGGCTGGCCACATTTTCCCTCGTGAGTCCTTGAACATTCATCAGGTCAAGAATTTTCTTAGGAACAGCCTCTGCATATAGATTAAGGAAGAGGTGGGAAGAAACATTAGTCAAGAAGATAATCTGTATAACAAAAGCAACACATCACTTCTCTGGAGCAGAAGACTCACTTTCAAGTCCCAACTGATGTACAGCTGCAACAAACTTTCCGTGCAGCTCTTTCGACCAAACTACCCGAGGCTTCTTTTGGTTGGATGGGTCCTCATTCTCATGTTCATCGTCTTCATAGTCTTCTTCCTCATCTTCATTTTGGTCCTTTCTTTTTCTATTAAATTTTCCATTCTGATCTGAGCTGCCTGCTGGTGAAACCCCCTGTCCCCCTTCTCCAGTTTCATGGCAAGCCTTGTCTTGGCTGGACGACTTGTTTTGGTCCTTGGAGTCGAACTTCTTTCTTCGGATTACATGTTGCCAGATATTCGTGAGCTCTTCCCTTCGAACAGGCTTCAACAAATAGTCACAAGCACCATGGGAGATTCCCTTCATTACAAGCTCTTTATCGCTATGTCCTGACAACACTGGGACCATTTTACAACACAAAAATGATGTTAGTAACCAATTCATCTCCCACTTCTTCAACAATCACTATCTACTGCTCAAATTGAAATGGGGCCTAAGCAGGTTTTTTAGTACTAAAATAAAAGCCAGAAGTGTAACAGATACCAAAGAAAACTCAAATTTTTTTTTTCACTTGCACTTAAATCCAATTCTAACAAGATTAAAAAAGTTGTATTTTATGTCCAAGGATCCAGGATAAGTTCATGCTTACTAATCACAGGTAGGTCCATTTCCAGCCCTAAGAGCTCAAGTAGCTTAAAGCCATCCATGTCTGGCATACTTACATCAGTGATCACCAGGTCAAACCTATTTCTGCTTTCCCTCAACATTAGCAGTGCCTCGACTGCCTGAGTGGTCGTAGTAACTGCAAAAACCAGAAATCACGTAAACGATTCCAGTACCAAAGTTTAACCTCTACTGGATTTAAGCGGATATTTTCGGAGCCCATTTAGTAAAACAGTGGAAAGAGCCTGATGAAAACTTGAATAAATAGTTTATGAACAGGAAATTGAGACTCTGCATAGTTTTTCTACCCGAGACTATGCATAGTTTGAGTTTAACAAGCTACTTCTTCTTTTATATATAGATAAACAAACTAATTCAAAATTAAAGAACGGAATTTACATTATACTTCACAGTCGCGCGCGCACACCACACACACACACAATTTGTTAGAACAAATTGACTAGGACTTGAAGAAAACTAAATGCAAATTCCTCCAAGGGAAAAACAATACGAGGAGAAGAAACAAACCTTGATACTGGCAATTCCGAAGGAGCCCCTCCAACAATCTGAGACAAATTGGATTGTCGTCAACAGCCAGGACACGCATACCCACAGGGAAACGGTCCATAGCCCCATCCTCATCAACCAAACCTCCCCTCTGGGCCTTCACAGTCATAGTGAATCAACAACTTCAAAGAGCGTGAGGAGAAAACAGAGATTAAGGGCTCGAGCAAAAGCTGCAATTTTTATTAACAGATTCAACTTTCCGGGTCTTTTTCAACAACCCCAGAAAAGAAAGAACATGAACAAATAGACCAGAAGAAGAAATGGAGAGGGATAAAAAAAAATTTAAAAACTAAGAAAGTGGCTAGAGAGAGAGAATGTGGGTAGAAGTAAAAGCTGTAGAAAAGGACAATGATGGTGATGGCCAGAAGAACAGAGTGAAGAGTTCAACCCAACAAAACAGAAATCTTTTTAGTATTTTAAGTGAAAGTCTCTCTCTCTCTCTCTCTCTCTCAGTAACTCAGAAGTGTTTGTTCTTCTCTCTCTTCTGTGTCCTTGTCTTCCGCTTTTTTTTCTAAATACAACAGAACAGCCTTTATCTTTAATGGATTTTATAATACAAAGCTTGTCTTCTCTCAAGCTGTGTCCCCTTTTTTAATTAGGTAAACTCTTTCCTCTTCTCTCATCTCTCTGCTTGTAATATATATATATATATATATATATATATATATATATATATATGATGTCCATAACAGGTCAATGGACCCTATCATTTTGGCATTTAATATTTAATCACCAATTCATGAATGTTTTTTTGGCATCTTGTTTAGTCAAAGTGAAATTTTGAAATGCATCTTAGGGTTATTTCTGGTTTTAGTAGCAGCAACGCCTGTGATAAGTCAGCTTCTAATGGAAATGGCGGGTAAAACGGTCCGTCGGATTTGGGATATTAATATGGTAAGTCAGGGGACATTCTGTTTGGGTTACTTTGACACATCTATACCGACTGCCCTAATTTCTTGGGCATTTAATGCAAATTATCCTTAAATTTTCTGTTTTTGGTAAATTAATTGTATCTACCCGCAAAAATTCCTTAATTGGTTTTTTTAAAAGCGCGTGATTATAGCTCTTATTTTACAATGTGTTTCCTCTTTTGAGTATGGCGGGGGCACTATTTTTGTGTTCATAATAAAGCGTGGAGTATAATTAGGTGTTAATTAACGTATAATTGGGCATTATTATTTATTACTTATTACTAGGAGGAGCGTGTATTTCACATTTCCAGAAAGAGAGTCTCAGACTTTGAGCTAAATAAGTGCCAAAAATAGCATACAACCGAAGCCATCTCAGTATGTGTTAGGACGATGCCACGTTTCGGATTCTCATTGGGAGACTGAGTCCTCGGTGGGACCCGCCTTAGATTCCAGGGACCTCAGAAGCCCAGAACCAGAAAGAAATGCAGCCTTCACGAGAAACGACACGTCGGTCCCAGGATATGAGAGAGAGAGAGAGAGAGAGAGAGAGAGAGGACATAAATAAATTAGGAAGGAAAATTACATAAGCTCATGTGGGCTCCGCTGCTCACATGGTTGATTTGATGGTTACGGGCCTCTGGCGTTAAAGGTCACGTGACCTCAGAGCAGCTGAGCTGAAGGAGTGGATTTATTCAATTTCCCATTGACTTTATTTATTTAGGGTTTAAATTGGGAAAAGGCTATCATATCATTCACTCAGAAATTAGCAATCAGTAGTAATGAGTATTCGTTATATTAATAATAACAATAATGACTAAATGAATGAATTAAATGAATAACCTCATAATGTGGAATTGATTCATTTCAAACATTTGTTCAATCTCAGTAGAATGCAGCTGCTCTGCAACTGCGACTACATGTAAATGCGATGCGATGTACTAAACTTGAAGCGCTTAACCAATTCGAGACTTTAAAAAAGAAAAAAGAAAAAACAAGAGGTCATGAACATAGCCAAATTGTTTGATACCAACCTTTTAAATTTTTTAAATATATTTTTTTTCTAAGAATGCAGCCCAAATTCGTGTATCAGTGATGTGCAATGCAAGAACCACTTGAGAAACATGCTATTTTAATATGGTCTGCCACTTAAAGAACATATATGCTTCCACCTCTTCTAGTTTCCATATGCTACCACTATTGGATTGACCCTTCCTTCATGGTTCAGCTTTAGCAAAGTCTAAATAGTAATTATTTATGTCTCATTGTCTGTAACCATTAGTACTTGAGTGCACAAAACATGCTACTACAACTGATGCAGCAGGCTTATTAAAATTGTTTTGAAGAGAAAAAGTCAAATCAAAGCTAACTAATTATATATAGAGGGACATTCTCCAATAAACATTTAAGTTAAGGATTGGTTACATACTTTTAATCTCGGGTGTTGGATTGCATCTAAGAGACTACTAACACATTAATGAATGAAATCCAATGGCCAAGATTAGAAGTATGTAACAAATCCTTAACATAAAATACTTATTGAAGAATCTCCCTATATATATATATATATATATATATATATATATATATATATATATATATATATATATATATATATATATATTACAGTGAGCTTCTATTGAGGGGCACCCTTGTAGGGCCCACTCCATATTGTATTTCACTAATCCAAACCGTCTATTTTGTAGAAATCCATTCAAAGATCATCTCTACAAAAAAATCACTTAAATCCGATATCATTTGACCACTCAATTTAATTATTGAAATTTTAGTACTTTCTTGAAGTACCGTGTTCATTTATTTTGTAGGACACAATTAGATGTAGAAACGATTTTTGATTTGTCTAATTTTTTGCAAGGATGATCTACGAATGTAGACTTCAAAAAACAAATTGTTTGGATTGTTGAAAAAAGATTTGTAGGGAACCCTAATGGGTGTCCCCCAAATAAAATTATTTGAGGAATTCCTCGATAGATTAGAAGGGGACTGTATATGTATATATAACGTAATGGAGTACCAAGTTCTATTGGGCCAAGAATGTAAATCAAAGCAACCCATGTATTTTCTCTACTGAAATTGATGATAGTTTCTTTACATAGAAATAGAGCTCAGTTCTTTAAATTATACAAGAAACCCCAGATCAGGAACCAAACCTCTAGAAATTGTACACGTAAGTTCATTCCCTATCTCAAAAAAATGGTCATCTGAACTGAACTAGATCTGGATCAAACATTCTAGGTATGATTCCTCCTATCTGTTCCTCTACCAAGAAAAATACCAGGCTGGATAGCTACCTTGCTGCCAAAGAAATCATAGCTATTCGTGTAGACAGGGTGACAATGCAGTGGAACTATCTGTTTCCATACCCTACTTTCTCAAGCGATATCAAGAAAACCAGCTATCTTTTTCCAAATCTCAAGCACTTGTTGTGTTTTACTTCTGTGATACTTGGGTTAGAAGTGAGTTGTTTCTTCGTTTGTTTACCGAGCGAAAGTTTCTCCATCGCATTTATGAACTTGCGTAAGTGCTTAATGTACTCAGGATATGTTTCGAGATTGCAGTGGCCTCCACCCTTGACCCATAAGGGATCATACTTTTCCTTGGAAAGTTCCCATAAACGCTTTCCATGGGACCAATCAACAATTTCATCATCTGTTCCCTGCAAAATAGTCCGTTTAAACATGCATCACCAATGGCAGCATACCGATCAATCAAATCAGAAGCAACCATTCATACGAGAACAATGGGAATATGAATAAAACCACAAGTGTAAGATCTTTCAATTGCATGTTTAGGATTACACAAATTGTTGTAATTGTTAAAGTTAAAGACTTTTGTTAGGAATTAAATCCAAAGGAGGTGTCCAACTGTAATTTTTCCTTTTACTAATCACAACAGGTTCTTGATACTGATATAAAATCTACTTTCTCTAGTGATGATGTTTTTGATAAGTTTTTCACTTCTTAAAATCATTTTATAAAAGTATCCATTAATGTGAAATATGTATAATTGTAATATTTGGTAGTTCCTGTAGGAGTTTACTAGTTTGTATCCAAATTTCCATTATTTAACAAGGAAACTTCACATGTAGGATCAATTCCAAGCTTCCTGGCCTCTTTATGAACTACCAGAAAAGAATCTTTTACCAGTCCTTTCCAAATGGCAACTGTCATTAGTCTGGTTGAGGAAACAAGCAACAAAAGCATATGAATTAAGCCAGCTCTAGTATTTTTTTCTTCTTCCTTTCTTCCTTTCTTTTTGGACAGATGAAACTTATTCAAATCCAAAGCAAAATGTTGTTCAGTTTAGTTGATAACAAAATAGCTTTTCATTCTTAAGTTATGACTCTTTAATGTTTTTCATCAAACAGAAGTTAAGAAAAAGGTGAGGAGGGAGGAGAAAACAATAGAACCACAGCACAAATACTTTGAATTCTAAAAGAATGGTGCTCAAAACAAAATAATTGAAGGGAATAAGTACTTACATGTATAACTAAAACCGTACAGTCGACGTGCCGTATTTTGTCTATATTCTGAAAATATTGCAGAGGGATTTTCAGTACAAGTTCAATAAACTAAGCTCTGTAACAGAATAAGAGATTCAAAGAAGAGCTTACTTTGAAAATGTCAAACCAAAACGTCAACTTGACGGGATACAAGACTCGTATGCCTGACAGGATGGCACTATGAAGAACAACGGCTCTCAGTTTCTGTAAGCGAGAACCCAAGTGCAGAGTTGGTCCGCTTCCAACAGATTGGCCATACAGTATCAAATCCTCTTGTCTTATTTCGTAGTCGTTCTTTAAACAATTGTACACAGCTTCTATGTCATAATATGTGTTGAACTCAGATGGCTAAAAATTTACCAACATTAACACTTTTCAGTCATAGAGTTTTGCAATGCAATGCAGGTCAATAGATTGACAAAGGGATGTAAATTTAAGATTTTAAATAAAATAAATCCTATACTTCTGTAATGTCATATTTCAGAGCCTGCACTAAACTTTCAAATCAAAGAGAAACTTTTAGTGCAAACTAACTTCGTAGATTACTTAACACTTACCTTACCAGCTGATGCTCCATATCCTGAATAGTCATAGCTGCCACAAAGAAAAATATCTGATGTAAGGGAAGGTTCATAACTACTGCAGCACAGAGCATCAGAAAACTCATAGCATATCAGCTGCCTGCGTGTTACATTCAAAGTTCCTGACTTTTTTCTTTTCTTCTTTTAAATGTTACACTCAAAGATTCTCATTGGCTGCTTGACCAAATTTTACAAATAATAAATAAATAAATAAAGAATGAACTCTCAAGTACGTAATAAATGCTGGCATAGTAACATTCTCATCCTATGCATCCATTCCAACTCCCAAACCCCACCAAAAAAATGAAATTAAAAATTTGAAGCTCCATGACCAATCAAAAATTTAAAGCTTAAACAAGTATCTATGATTTAGAACAGACAAAAACAGAAGACTAACAAAATGAAAATAAGTTTGTACTCGCCTCCATTGTTTACTAGAAAAACCAATGTTGAAATTTCAAATAGAATACTGGATTACAAATAATTTTCTGTTTGGTCTCTCTTTGAAGGAGTCAGGCTCACGCCAAACGGAATGAACATGAAAAGATTATGAAGCCGGCAGCTTTAAGCCTGCCATTAATCAAACTTTAAAAGCTGAAAGTTCCCCGGATATGCAGAGAAACAAATGAAACAGAGGAAACAAGCAAAGCAAGCACAGGACCGTTCATATTTCATCAAAATTCAGAAATTTATCCAAACAAAACGAGGAAAACAATCAATAAACTGAAATTTTGAAACCAATAGCAAAATCCAAATACACTATGGGTGTTCAATCAATATTTTTGTAAGCAAAAAAAAGAGAAACTACCTTGCAAATGACAGATTGGCCAAAACCAAAAGGCCCATTTCAGATTAATAAAAAACCAAGCCGACCCATCAAAATCCAGAAAAGATTTCCAAAACAAGAAAAAAACAAAGCAACACAACAAGAAGAAGGGAAAAAAAAAGGAAAAAAGAAGGAGAAATAGAATAGAATTAATACCTCATAATATTGACACGCAGGTGAGCCCTGAGCTCAATGAAGAGCTCGTGCATCTGACCCAAGTCAGCAGCATTACCATGCGAGTAGAGAAGCGTGAACCTGGCAAAAGGGTGCCTCCAAAACGTGGCAACGATCTTGTTCCCTGCTTTTGTATCAAGCAAATGCACTTCCATGTTCTTGTCAGCTGTAACTCCCGAGAACACAAGCTTACCACCGTCGTCTTTGTGCACATCATAGGTGGGTGGGTCTGGAGGGAAAAATGCAAACTTTGCAGCCACACCCGACGTTACATTGCCCATTAACACAGATCACCAATTGGGATATGTGGTTCAGGCATGAAACAGAGCTCAGGCTAAAATGGGGGGGGGGGGGGGGGGGGGGGGTTGAGTTTTTTGTTTATTTTTTATCTGAGCTTGTTTGTGGTGTTGTTGTTGATTATGAAATTAAAAGCCAAACCCAATAATGGGGTTTTCTTTCTTTTTGGTGTTTAATTTTTTGAGGGTGGGGTGGGGGTTTTGGTTTGTGTGAATTTTTTTACTGGGGATGATGGAAAGGCAAAGCAGGTGGCGTCAGATGAAATTAAAGGTGAAAGAGGAGGGGAGGGGGGTGGCAGAAAATAGATCCGATCTAAGCGGGTGAGCTGGAAATGATGATGTTGGAGAGGAACAAAGATGAAAGACTCTGAGAATCTAAACACAGAATCCGCACATTTCATCTTATTGTCTTGTGTATTCTCTTCTTCTCTCTCCTGTATTATAATTAATAATTAATAATTAATAATAATATGAATCATGATTAGGATTATTATTATTGTAAGTATATACTTTAATTTAGTTTAGTTTTATTATTTCAAAGGGAATAACTTGAAGGATCGATGTATGTTTGTTATATTGTAAATAACAAGAAACAAGAGGTTGGTTGATGATGATTTGTATGTATGTTATGTACAAGTTACAACTTCTCTCTCTCTATTTTTATCACTTCCTTTGTTTCGAGAGGAAAACTATATATCAAATGTCATATTTGCCCCTCAACATAAATTGTCGACATCAATGAAAATTGGTTGAATTCAAAAACTGATAAAGACGGTTGAATTCACCACGTTCACAAAATTAAATTAAATAATTATCATTAATTCATGACTTTCAGTTATTCACCCTTCAGCTGCAAAACCAGATTATTCATAATCACTGTCTGTTTACGTAAGAAAAAATATATATTAAATTAACACATCTGAATTATGACATATTCATTAACCATTTAGGTTAGTAATGTTGCATGTTAAATTATTTGGTGAAACAAAATCTCTATATACATGATATATATAAACCATGGTTAATTATGTATTTATTCGACCAAAAATTGGTTATGTATTTATGTATTTTATAATTAAAGAAAAACGTTTCTTCTTCGAGAAATAACAAAGGAAGGGGAAGATCACAAGGAAGTGGACGGATGGACGGGCGAGATTCGGTCAAAGGCTGTCGAGGATCTTCGAAGAAAGGGAGAAGTGCAGCAGAAATGTCAGAGTCTGACATTCCTCATTTTGCTTGCTTTGTTGAGCCAATGTTTTACCAAAAAGATGACACTTGGGTTGGTTTGCCTTTCTCTCATTCGGTCAATTCACAACTGCTCCGCCCTACAAGCTTTGACCCAAATTACCCACTTAACCCCCATTTGCCTCACTTATTATTAGTTTTAGATCCAAAATCATTATGTTCCTAGAATTATAACCTATAAATTGAGGAAGAATTCCATGAAACGGAAATAATACTCTTTTGCTATTCTCAACTAATAACGTTATGACACATGTGATAACATTTCCATAGTATTATTGATCAGGGATAACAAAATAGCATATGTCACATCTGTCATTTTATTATAAATTCAAAAGAAAATCAGTACAGAGTTTGGTTAAAGCCCTTTTCTTTTGGACTAAATTGATTTGCCTAAAAAGGGGAAAATCACAAGTGGAAAGTTTGGAAATTTTGGGACTTAGGGTTGTATTCAACTAGGATTTTAGTTGTTATTAGTAACTCTTGAAATTATTCTAATCTAATGATAGGTACAAGGTTGTAAAGTAGTAATTGTGCCTAATACAGTTTGACATATTGATATTAAATTAGTCATGGGGGATTTTCCCATTTTCAATTCACAGGGCAAACTTGCTTGAGGTGATTATGGAGTAGGTCCAATAATAGAGGGTGCTACTTCAAGTGTATTTCCAAATAAACAAAAAAAGTAAAAACCTTTAGATCAAACATAGAAATTTCAGAATTTTTTAAAGCATTTAGAGAAAAAATTAATGGTTAATAACTTAATTGTTGTGAGTTTGAGATGAGATAAATGTATTTGTTATTTTTGGCTGGGCCCTGGTGCACAATGATAATAGTTTCTTTGAAAATAAATGGCCCAGATGGGGCATGTCATCAAGAAATGAGTTGACTGGCCTTTAGCGGTAGTGTAGGGCACCTTGCGCTTTAAGCTTGGGGGACCAAATCAATGAACTGAAAGATGTATTTATATCTCGCAATAATATGGCCTCCTTTTACAAATTTGATAATTATCATCTCATTGAAGTTAATCCCTATGGTTAGTTGACTATGATTAGGACTGAAGTTGACAAATTATGAGTAATTGAGTGATTTTGGACCACTAACAGTCAATAAGTAAAGTGAATAGTACAGCCAAAGGTTTAGGGTAAGTCTTAATTCTGTGCACTAACCAAGGAAAAGAAATTTGGGTCAAAAAAGCAATAGATTGCTTGGAAAATGTGCACTAAGCAAAGGGAAAAGGGTGAAATGCAATAATAAGATGTTGATAAGAAAAAACAAACGAAAAAAATAAAGAAGAAAGACCATCATTTGTGTTCTGTACCATCACTTGCTTGACATAATTGCAAAATTGAGGAAATTTATGAAATGGTTAATCAGTTTTCAAGTTAATTAAGTTTGATTAACAGATCAAAGGGGAAACAAAAGGTTCCTTTGCTAATGGTGGCCATCAAATCAGCAAAAAGATTGGTTATCTAAGGCAACCAAAAGGCACGGATGAGATTCTTTACCAACCACATCATACATTTGCCTTACCTCCCTCAATAATCTACTGAAATGATAACACAAAGGGTCCACGAAAGGTGAAATCCATACAGGTCAGTTTTGGCACATTGAGGAACTCTCAGACTGAAAAAGTCACTGAGCGCCAACCAACATCACCCAACATTGAATTTGATCAACTTTGGCAAACCAAATACCAACAGTATGCCAATGCTCCTGTGCTTGTGCTTGCTTTGATGATTTTTAATGAAATTGAGACATAAATAAGATTTTATAGAAGTGATACAAACTTGTTTTGTTTGGAACCCTAGTAGCATATAGGGTTGAACAACTATTTTCCTTTCACTTAGGATATTGTGGACAGAAAACATACTTCCATACATAAAATATGATGAAACTAAAATCAAAACCAGAGAAATCTAACGGCCGTTGTTAAATAACATGTGCTCCTCTTCCAATGTGATCCTATCGCCAACAACTGAAACCCAACTTTCAACAATTTTATCTACTGCTCTGTCCACAATCTCCACTATAGTGAAGGCACGGATGGTGCCACAGGACTCTGGTGTTGAAAGATGGGGTTCTTTATTCACGAAGCTTTTGTTGCTAGTTCCTTGCTCATCATTTGACTCTGGTGTTGAAAGATGGGGTTCTTTATTCACGAAGCTTTTGTTGCTAGTTCCTTGCTCATCATTTAGTCTCTTAACCCTCGGAACAATGGCCCCATTCAGGTATATAGTGTTGTCAGCTCCAACCACTATCATTTTCCGAAGACCATTTCCATCTGCTAGCTGTTTATGCATGTGACCAAACACTATCAATGGACCACAGATTTTTCCAGTCTCTTTTAAGAGGGACAGGGCTTGTGCTAGATCTGTACCAGAAGAAAAAGTGTTCATGTTATTACATCTTAATATAGATGAACATATCACATGAAGGACGTAACTCGTCTCCTTTCCATAACCAGACTCTTAGATTCGTCGGGTCACCAGTCACATTCAGCAACCCAAAAGACCCAGTAGTAAGTGACATCAATTTTAATGTGTAACACTAAGTTTACAAAATAACAAAAACCCTTTCAGTGATTCACTGAAGAGGTTTGGATCATGCCTTTATGGGGTTGGCAACCTAAATGTAGAGATGCATACTAATGTAGAGCCAATAGCTTAATTATTACCTGGGTCACCATGATCTCCACCTCCATAGACCCAATCTTTTCCGCATATGTCATCCAAGTTGGAACCAAGACCTGCACAAAGAGTGAACTCAGAAATTTGCATTTACATGAAGTAACAAAATTTCCCTAAAATGACAGATTACGATTTATTTCAGCAGACTGATAAACCTGTGGGGCCATTATGTGCAAGAAGTATGACCAAATGGTCCTCTGGAGCACCCAAAGCTGCTTTGCATATTCTCTTAGCACTTCCATCCATGTCTTGGACCCCATACCTAAGAGGTTGTTTCAACACATAATTTAAGCCATCATTGAGGAGAACACAATGCTTTTCTGATGAATTTTCCATCGTAAATGTGACCCATGCATGGTATCATGAAAAATGGTTACAAATTTTTGGATAAGAGTCCAAGCAAGTTGATAAAACTCTAGTTTCATGTTTAATCAACAGCTGCTAAAACCATTACACACCTTGCAGACAGAAGCTTTGGCCGAAACAACTGCTTTCCCCCACAAGAAAACGGTCGCCCACCAACAACGCTCAGTTTTACCACAGGAAAGTCCAAACGCCGATAACCTACATGCTCCTCGCCGAGACTGAGCATTATAAGTATTATCACTTAACAACACAATTAACTTACAGCTGCATCAATGTAAGAATAACATGTAGCCTTCCAAATGTAAATAATTCGGTCCCCCAACGTTCCATCATTTAGGACTGTTGGAACTGTTTGACCTGATTTTGTTCATTAATGTCCATTTCAGCCTGGTTTAGTAGCGATATCATCTCATGTCAAACTAAAATCTCTCCCCTGACCAAATTTGAGCTTCTTTTGGTTCCCTGGAAGCACTTGGAAATTAATTTTGAAGGCCAATCAATATGACACAATGTTCACCAATCTATGAAAAGGACTGGAATACTCAAGTTGGCGTTAGTGTATGCAAAAGAAACCTCAAATTCTGGGGAATTTGGTTTTTAAAAGGAAAATCATAGAGAGCATGAGTGAAAAACTTGTGTCAGATACATTCTTCACTCTAACATTTTCAATGCATTGCAAAACAAGGAAAAACAATGAAAACAATAAAATATTTCATTGGCAACCATGACATCTGTATGCAACTGTGAATACATTGAATTGAACAGGAAAAATACTATCTTTTAATGTGAATGACAAGTAATAACTGATAAACAAAGATGTAACACAAATGGTAATTTCAGAATGTTTGACAATCGTGAAGATAAGACAAGCTCACCATTCTAGCTGAAGTTGAACGCCATCTTTTTTCCTGATATTCAAAATTAAAATATAAAATTAACCAGATTATCATAAACTCGGAATTAGAATTACATCAACATATTTGATGCAAGGGCACACAGAATAGGGGCGGGGCGGGGGGGAAGGGATAGATTGATCAGTTGAGGTACACTCTAAAGTCACCATATTAATAGTTACATGTTTGACTATACTAGGCTGTGTGACTACATGAATTAAGAATTAAAGACTATTCAAACATATGGAAACACTATCCAGAACTTACTTTCCAGAAAACTGTTTTGTATGCCAGGCATCATGGTTTCCCAGAATAACTGCTTTATCAAATCTGAGCTCTGCAACGCTCTGAACGAGTTCAACGTTCTCTTCACCAAAATCACCTGAAAAAAAACAGACTAACTATAGGTTTACATAAAACAAATAACAGATTACACTAGTGCAGAAACAAGAAATCAATTTAGATCACACATGGCTAAGTGTCTAAATTTGATTTAGCTTTTTTTCTGATAACTTATTTATCTTAACCTTTACAACACTTAGGGGCATGTCATGAATTTATCAAACATGCAAATGACAAATGTGGTGTGTGCTGGTGCGATGTCAAACATGAACAGAGATCTCTTTTGTATATGCTAAAGTAGCTTAGTCACCAATGGGGAAACACAAGAAAGTGAAGGAGCTGAAAATCGAAAGTGAGAAGCACCGAAAAACATTAGGTAGATGAACAGTAAGGGAGAATGGAACCTGCCTGTAAAAAGAACCAAATCGGGCTGCAGTTCAATAAAGTTATAAACTCATATTAGATTTCTTTCTAGGAAATACAACTTTTTGATAAAAACGGAAAAAAAATGTATAACTACAATAAGAAACATAAAATCAATAACAAAAAAGAACTTATATTTCAAGCATTCAAACAAGTGCTGCTCGCGATTGCAGACCTACAAGTCCTGTCCAATTATGGTTCAAAGTTTCTACGCGTAAAAAGACCGAGAAACCTCGAATTTCAGCTCAAACTCGAGCTTGGCCAAACAACTGCTAATACATCTTAAAAAGCTTAGCTAGACATAACTCCAGCACAGCCTTAGCCAAGCCAAGGAAAATCAAAATCAAAATCTTTCTAAAGTTAACCAAGAAATTTACTATATATATTTATCTCCCAAATAACTAAAGATTATATCTTTTACAGTAGAAGAAAATACTCAATAGAGGGAAATGAACACCTGTAGCAGTTCAAGTGCCTTCGTATCTTCTTCTAGATTCCACTGATCATGCTTCAGAAGCCAAAATAATGATCAAAAGGGGAAATTTGAGAAGCAAACAAAACGAATTTGTCAATAAAAAGAATCAGCCGGCCAGGGCACGGTTTCAAAAATCCACACATACAGAAAGAAAGAGAGAGCCTTACGACGTCGCCGACAATTGCTATTCGAGCTGAGCTACGAGCTGAGGCGGTGGCCATGGAGGCGCGTGTGACGATGTTCTTGGACAAAGGGTTGGGAGGCGAACCGGAAGGAGAACACAGGGTGGGAGCGTGTACCAACGCGCTTAGCATTACCTCTCTAGAGTCTAGTCTCGCTATCTCTCCCGCGCGCTCTGGTGGTCGGTCAAGACTTGGTCAACCTAATTGTTGTATCCGCGAGATCTGGACGCTCACGTGGCAACGGCAACGTCTTTTGGAACCGTTGGATTTATTTGTGGGTCCAACCGATTAGGACCATATACTGCACGTGCACGTTATCATGTACTTACGTTTTTTGGGGTGGACTCTCACATGTTTAAAGAAAAACAAAAGAAGAAGCAATTACTTAATTTTAATTTTTTCTTTTATGCAAGTAATATTGAGGAAGGGGCCTAGGATCTTGGATGGAAAAGGGGTACATCCTAATCACTTAAACTATAAACCTTTGCAAGAATAAGCAAATGTGTACATTATAGCACATTTCCCACCACTGAATTATAATTTGAGCGATATACCAAGTTTGTAATGTCATAGGTGTTACGATAGCATACAAAAGTTTTTTGTTTTTGACTAATCATAAATCACCATGTGTTTAAACAAATTGATCGCGGTCGCGCATCATCTCTCTTAAAATCACTTGCTTTGTTATTCTGATTTCTTGTGATGTCACTCATTTATTCTCTTCCCCAATTTATGTATACTATCTCTCAATCAGACAAAACTGTCTTCATCAAATCCATGTGAGAGTTAAATCCTTGTGTACTATAAGGTAGGCACTCTACCATTAGAATTATAAATCCCTGTTGGTATCTCTTGTTCAAATAAGTATCTTATTCTTATTCATATGGCTCGACCCATTAAAGTTTCCTTACCCAACTCACGCGTAGCACTACCATGGACTTTGGACCTCCCTAACCAGAAGGGATGCCAGTTGCTCATCTAAAGTCCAATCTTTCAAGTAGGCCATTATAATTAATAGGGGTTATAAATAGCAACTTAAGAGATGTCAACTATATCTTATAAGATCCCTCTAACTCTTACTTTTGGATGAATAAAGATGTTCACATTGTGGATAAGAATCAGTTTCTGCATGTTTCTTACCAATGTATTTGATGTTTATACACTACATACGTCATTGCCAATCGGCATGAATTAGTCAAGACTCAAGAACATGATATCTTTGGTATGGTCCGCTCTATCTATGCCACTAGACACTGCAGAAAAATCTCTTAATGCAGCTTTCTTTCTTCAACGTCCAAAGTCCAAAGTCCAATATATAATTTTACACGCAACTTTGCATCATCTTGTGTTGTGTGTGTATATATACACATAAAAGATCGTCATAACAATCAGCAAGCAAGAACTATTTCCTCTTTCATCCATTTGCTGCAATGTCTTCCAAGTTAACACTTCCATTGATCCTTCTTTCGGGTCTCGTTTTCCTTGCCCAACTCAGCTTCTCAACCGGCCAAACTGTGGTTAAAGGCGCTTACTGGTTTCCTGACAGTGGCTTCCCAGCCTCCAGCATAAATTCCAGCCTTTTCACTCATCTATTTTGCGCATTTGCTGATCTTAATTCCGACACTAACCAAGTCACCGTTTCTTCCTCAAACTCAGCCCCCTTCTCAAGCTTCACACAAACAGTCCAAAAAAACAACCCTGCAGTGAAAACCCTCTTATCCATTGGCGGAGGAAATGCTAATCCAGCAACCTTTGCCGCAATGGCCAGCCAAGCCAGCCGGCGCAAATCATTCATTAACTCCTCCATCACGTTAGCAAGGTCTTACAACTTCCACGGCCTTGACCTCGACTGGGAATATCCATCCTCCACCACTGAGATGACCAACTTGGGCAGCCTTCTCACCGAGTGGCGAGCTGCTGTGGCCAATGAGTCCAAGGCCTCTGGCAAGACTGCTTTGCTTTTAGCCGCTGCTGTCTTTCGCTCTGCAGATTACTACACCATAAATTACCCCTTCCAGGCCATATCAAACAGTTTAGACTGGATTAATGTCATGGCTTATGACTTCTACGGCCCTGGTTGGTCCCCAAACAACACCGGACCACCTGCTGCATTGTCGAACAGTCAGATTAGCGGGAATGCTGGTATCACATCCTGGATTCAAGCAGGTTTGGCTGCCAAAAAGATAGTGCTAGGCCTTCCCTTTTATGGCTACGCATGGCGTTTATTGAACTCGAATAACCACGGCCTTTATGCTCCTGCTAACGGATCGGCTATAGGGCAATACGGGGATCAAGGCTACAACCAAATAAGAAATTTCATAAGCCAGAATGGGGCACAAACAGTGTACAATGCCACGGTTGTTACAAACTATTGCTACTCAGGAACAACATGGATTGGTTATGATGACACGCAGAGCATCTCTACTAAGGTTTCATATGCCAAGGTAACAAAAGGGCTTCTTGGTTACTTTGCGTGGCATGTCGGTGCTGACAACAGTAATTGGACTCTTTCTCAAACAGGTTAGTAACAACACCAGTAATTTGCATATTATATATGAATTTAATTCTTCTAAATTCAATAATACAATATTTGGTTGTGTAGTTTTTGGCTGGACAAGACGATAACTATTTGTTTAGTAGCACTAATTACTGTTGATTGATTTAACTATATGATTTGTTTTTTTTTTTTCCTTCTTGCAGCTTCAAGCACATGGGGATGAGCACAAAGATTACAGTTACTGCTGATACGATACATCTACGTTAATTACCTAAATTAAGCCCACGCTCTGAATCCAGATAGAGCTGTTACTTGCAATAAGACTAAGCGACCAGATAAACAATAAGATTTCCAATTTCTGTTTATTCTTCCATTAATGTCATGTAGACTTCCATTCCAACTTTAAAAATGCATGCTGCTAGCCTAGCCGTGTTTTCACCGGAAATTAAAAATCAAATATTAAATTAAACAAACTATCTGTGGGAGCAAATTTCCTCCCACGGGAATATTCGGTTGACAGATTCCTTCGTCTTTTCCGCCTCTCTTTCTCCCTGCAAAATGAATAGCAATAAGAGGACCACACCCGGGGGGTGTGGTCCAAAGGCCCTCCGATGCCTAAGTCAGTTCAATCGATCTATAGAGAAACGATAGCTAAAATAGGGTACGGGAATATGTATGTGTGGTGAAAACCGGGTGGCCGGAGCTGTAAGTGGTGGCCGGAGCCTTGTGTAAAAGGGAGAGAGAGAGTGGCGGCTAGGGTTTGTGAGAAATAATTTCTGCAGAGATTTAGTAGTAATTTTAGACGTACCTCAACCCTTGTGTGTGGCCATCCTTTTATAGAGGTCTCGGGAGCTAGGGTTTCAGAGGAATAATTCCGTAGATGGAAGGGAATTATTCCTCCCCAATTTGGCGAGATTTGACTAATTAAGGATTTGATTTATTAGGAATATAAATCAAATCCCTAATTGGTGGTAATCAGATCAATACCTAATTTAATTAGGTAACTCCTCCTTTAATTGAGAATATTCTTAGGAATCAAATCAATCCTCAACCTAATTAGGTAACATTCTATTTAATTGGGTAATCCCCAATTAAATTGAATAATTCCCAATTAGGTCAAATTATCCCCAAATGGAAAGAATTATTTGACCTAGGGTTATGAATTAATTCAGTTCCCACACTATCTTGGGCTCAGAATCAGAATTATATCAACCTAGTTGATGCAAGTGCAAAACCAAAACTCATTCAAGTAATTGTTGATCCATCTCAAATCATTTTTTCATCACACGAGGATATTTTTCAGCCACTTTCTGCTATTTTCCACTACTCATTATCACAAAAATGGAAAAGAAGAAAGAAAATCAAATACAATTGGGATTACAACTTTATCATTAATGTGTTTATTGATGGAGAACAATAGGTAACTGGCCTGATTTGGCTGAATACCAAATGAATGAAATGTCTTCTTTCTGCTTATTGGTCTTATTGTGGATATGCAAATCACATCATCTTCTGGTAGGAAAAGTAGTGTCCCTATGCTCCCCATGCGCATGAAGCTGCAAACAAATTTAACACTCACATTAGGCATCATCAGTACAATTAATTAATGATGAAAAACATGATTGGGAAGCTTTTAAATGCTTAGTTGGATATACATACCTGCATCTGAAAGAGTCCAATTGACATGGATGCCAACATTCCATGCAAAGGAGCCCAGTAGTCCTTTTCGCTTAGCATACAAAACTTTGGTAGTGATACTCTGCCTATCATCATAACCAATCCAAGTCTTCCCAGTATAGGAATAGTCCATAACAAGTGTAGAATTAAACACAGGTGGTGCACCATTCTCAGCTAAATATGCCTTGATTAGGTTGTAACCCGCTGATCCATCCAGCGGTACTGCCATTCCACTGGCTGGTGCAAAAATACCATGCTGATTTGAATCTGTTAGGTTCCATGCATAGCCATAAAATGGAAGACCAAATGCAATATTTTTTAGAGGCACACCTGCCTGAAGCCAAGCAGTGATCCCAGAATCCCGGCTGGATATACTATTTTTTAGAATCATTAATAAAACCGAGTATAGCCGATCGGCTATACTGTTAAAAAAAAACCCGAGTATAGCCGAGCGGCTGTCCTATTTATATATTAAAAAAGAGAGGACCCGCCTAGCGTATAGGTGCCACGTTTCAAAACAGGTATAGATGCCGGCCATACTTTTTTTTTTTTTAAAAGAGGGCCCGCCCAGCGTTAAGGAGCCCAGGTGTAAATCAGAAAAAGGGTATAGCCGCGCGGCTATACTATTTTAAAAAAAGGCCCACCGGCTATACTATTTTTTAGAAACATTAATAAAAGCAAGTATTTCCAATTTCAATTGTTATTGTTAGCCCTTTATGATTTAGAGTTTGGGTGTTAAATTTTGGGAGTTTTTTTCTTATGCAATTTGCTAGGATTTTATTGGTGACTTGTCATTTTTCTAATTTAATCTATTCATTACTTGATCTTCGCTTCTATATAGTCTAGTTGTCTCTTGGTTTTGTGAATGCTTGTAGCTTGTGATTGTGCAATTGTAGATCTATATGACTGCACTCCCTACGTCTATGTGTACACCCATAAAATTTAAAAATTGTTAATTGAAGAATAGTTGCTACCACTCATTTTCTTTACATATTAAAATGGAAGACCAAATGCAATATTTTTAAGAGGCACACCTGCCTGAAGCCAAGCAGTGATCCCAGAATCCCGGGTGGCTATACTATTTTTAAGAATCATTAATAAAATCGAGTATAGCCGAGCGGCTATACTGTTTTAAAAAAAACCGAGTATAGCCTGGCGACTGTCCTATTTATATATCAAAAGAGAGAGGACCCGCCTAGCATATAGGTGCCACGTTTCAAAACAGGTATAGATGCCGGCTATACTTTTTTTGTTTAAAAAGAAGAGGGCCCGCCCAGCGATAAGGAGCCCAGGTGTAAATCAGAAAAAACCAGTATAGCCGGGCGGCTATACTATTTAAAAATAAGGGCCCGCCCAGCTTTTAGGAGCCCACTTGCCAAAATAGGTATAGCCGAGCGGCTCTACTATTTATAAAAAAAAAACCCGCCCAGAGGATAGGTGGCCACGTGTCAAAATTAGTATAGCCGGGCGGCTCTGCTATTTTTTAGAAACATTAATAAAACCGAGTATAGCCGCCCGGCTATACTATTTATATATTTAAAAAAACCGGGTTTTAGTTTATTGTCTAAACTGTCTTCAAAAAATGGGCCAGCGGGTCTGGGCGCCTGGGCGGGTCAGGTTTTTTTTTTCCAGACTTTAAATAAAACCTCACGCTGCCTCTCTCTCCTCTGAGCCGTCGCCTCCTTCTCTCTCTCTCTCTCTCTCTCTCTCTCTCTCGACAGACCACCACCACCAGGCCTCCACCCACGGCAACCACCACCAGGCCCCGACCTGCGACCCCCTCGGAGCCCGCGACCTGCGGAGGGATATGGAGAGGATGTTGAGTTTCAGTCCGATAACGAGAGAGTCTTGGAGGGATATGGAGAGGAGGATTTTCAGGGGTAGCATCAGCTAATTGGTCTTTGCAGTGGAGAGGAGGAGAGTGTAAAATCACATGATCTTCTGGCAGGAAAAGTTGTCCGTCCCTAAGCTTCCCAAGCGTATGAAGCTGCAAACAAATTTAACATTCACATGAGGAGTTAGCACAAAACATGAAAGAGGGTTGGTGTCATATAAATATATACCTGCCTGCTTGTGAAAGAGTCCAATTGAAATCGAGGCCAACGTTCCATGCAAAGTAGCCAACTAGTCCCTTGCCCTTAGCATATGAGACTTTGGTAGTGATACTCTACGTATCATCATAACCAATCCAAGTCTTCCCAGAATATGTATAGTCCATAACAAGTGTGGAATCGAACACAGTTGGTGTCACAGCTGTACAAGCCCTGATCTGGATGTAACCCAGCGCGCCATCTGGCGGTACTGCCATTCCATTGGCTGGTGCAAATATACCATGCTGATTACCCATAAAATGGGAGGCCGAATGCAATCTTTGATGCAGGCCCACCTGCCTGAAGCCAAGCACCGAGCCCAGAATCTGCACTTATGGGACTGATTGGGTTGTATAGTGAAGCAGGGGGCCCTGTTACATTGGCCGGGAACTCTCTGCAACCCCCTCATGGATGATCGCTCCGATCGAAAGTGTGTCCCTGGTGAGGTCGAACTGCAAAATGCCGGACAGGTACTTACTTATATACGTACCAACTATAACAAATAATTACTTGTGTTGTGTATGAAAAAAAAATTATATGATCCTGTTAAGATTTCTTACATGGAGATTGAAATTGACAGAATTATATTTGAATTAGTTACAAGTGTGATTTATTTGATTCCCTTTGCCAATAATGAACAAAGAAAAAGCAACAGTGGTGGTGGTTCTGCATATTTAATTTATTTTCCTTTGACCCCCTAACTTGAACATGCTAATTATTTATATAGATTACCATCAAAGTGTATGGCACTCCTTTGAAGGACATAATAATAAAAGCAATAATGGCATGATTTGATGCATCACACATGCGCTAATTTACTGATAAGCCCAAAGCTCAACTACTGAACAATCTTATTACATTAAAATAAATAGAATAAATCTGAATATGTACAACCCGACCTTAGCTCAGTTGGTAGAGCGGAGGACTGTAGTTGGAAAATCCATCAGATATCCTTAGGTCGCTGGTTCGAATCCGGCAGGTCGGAAATCTTATTAATTTTTTGCATTTATTATTTATTCAACCTCCTCCAAAACGCACTTGCCGGTAAATAAAACACACACCCAAAATTGATGAGGGCAACAAACAAGAACCTTCCATTCCAAACACCAACTTGCTTGAAGAAATTAGAAATGTTTATGAGGTCAAAAGCTCAGACAATTCAAATGCATGCTACGCAGACTTGCAAACACCAACTTGCTTATGAGTTTATGTGTTTCTGAGTTTGACCCTTGACCTGGGACGAAGCATCCAGTGCAGTGCAATGCAATGCAGTTCACATAATAAAAGACTGGTCCATAGATTGGTTTTGGTTCCAAAACTAAACTTGGTGCGACCCACATCCTCCACCATGTGGGAGGACTTTTCGTCTCATTCAATCATATTGGACATTAGGTTGCATTTTCAAACTCTTGGCAAACAAGATTTCCAAAAGAAAAGTAGTGACGTTCATTTTCAAACAACTCAACTCAACTGAAGCATGCAATGAATACTGATTTGCAAGTAAAACTGAATTAGATCCCGCTGGTCAGAATCATATCTACTTGTCGTAATAGTTTGTGGATAATTATAAGGAACTCATCGACAGAATCAAGCTGTTGTTTGATCAAAATTTCCCATTAGATTTTTGTTTACATTATTATCTTTAATTTGTTAATTAATAGCATGGAAATATCTAATTTGGCCATATTAATAATATCAGGGGTAGAAAAATAAATATAATTATACGCGTTGGCAGCCGATTCTACAGTAGTTAAAATAATACTTGTCAATGAGATTGACAAGAGAGAGAGGAAAGGAAAACTATATGAAAGAAGGTAAAAGACTTGGAATGACTTGGACTCTCTCTTCTCAGCGGTCATCTTGCTCGTCTTTTCTTTCTAAATTCTGAGGTTTTACATTTATGAGATAATTAACGAAAATTAAGAAAGTTCAATGTGGGGGGAGGCTAATTAATAGCCTTTATTCTACAGCACCTGATTTTCTGTTTAAATTTTCTCTGCCATGATATATTGACTTCTTTTCTCCACATCCCATCTCAATTATATTTCATCCAATGACTTCAAAAATAACGCCTCCTACGTAAAATAAATGAAAAGCAATACAATTAAGCTTCTTTCTCTTTTCAACATGGGTTGCAACTTTCATCCTCAGTAGAAACACCTATAACAAAAGATAATTTACTGCCTATGGGAAGATAATATATTTAAATAAAAGAAAAAGAAAATAATATATGAGATGAGATGAGATGAGGTTTGTATATCTCTTCCTGTGTTTTAATTGGATGATTAAGTTGATTTTTTTTTTTTGGGGGGAAGGAAGGGAAGAATAGAGGTGTGAAGAGATATAGTTTGAGAAAAGGAAGGGAGACAAGTGGAAGAGAGAGAATAATGTCAAGACTTTATTTGTAACATATGGGAAGGTCTGAATATGAAATGGGAAAGAAGAATATGGTAATAATCTAAAGGTCGTGAGAAGATGTTTGACCGTTCTCTCTCTCTCTCTCTCTCTCTCTCTCATATATTATATAATATATATCAATATTTTGTTTCTTATTTTTTTTCAACCTCAATTATTACTAATTAATAATTGATTTTCTTAAGCAAAGACTGTTGGTTTTTTTTAAAAATATATAAATCCCAGTCCAAGGAGATAGGTATAAGTAACACGTCATTAACCAACACAGTTGCAAAATCATCTCTAGTTGAACGTCAAATATCTAGGAAGGTGGGAGGCAATACACCAAAACAATTTATAATTTCTCAAATTCTATCAACTTGCATCCTCATTCGAAAACCAATTACTTGCTCCGGAAAGCTGAAAATTGAGAAAATAAAGTAATAAGTGAGGAGCATTTCTTTCTAAGTTCAGCCATCAGCCATCATCCATCAATTCTCAAGCATCAGCTTCCTATCCATACTCCATGGTATTCAAATTTTCAAGTGTACTACTAGTCCTCCTTTTCTTCCATATTCTTGTTGCTTTTAGACTGCAAGCCTCAGAGGCACAATCTTGGATCAAAGCGGCATACTGGTATTTTGACAGTGGAGTCCCCATTGCTGACATAAACTCTGCGCTTTTTACTCACCTTATTTACGCATTTGCCGGTCTTAATTCATCATCCTATGAGCTCTCCCTCTCCGACTCTGAGGAGCAGCACTACTCCAACTTCTCATCCACGGTCAAGCAAAAGAACCCATCAGTCACCACCCTCATCGCCATTGGGGGTGAAAACGCAACCCACTCAGTCTTTTCAACACTTGTCAGCAATTCTTCTCACAGAAAGACCTTCATTGATTCTTCAATAAAGATTGCGAGGCTTCATGGCTTCCAAGGCCTAGACCTTTGCTGGGTTTCAGCTAACACAAGCTCGGACATGACCAACATGGGAAATTTGTTTCAAGAGTGGTTCGCTGCTGTCAAATCTGAGGCTGCAAACTCTAGCCAGGGGCAGCTGATTTTGACAGCAGCCGTTCAATACAAACCAGATTTGGGGTCCTTTTCTTTTCCGGTTGAATCCATTCGGAACAACTTGGATTGGGTACATGTAATGGCCTATGACTATTATGGGCCTGAGCGGACTAAATTCACCCGCGCTCATGCAGCTCTGTATGATCCATCAAGTAATGTTAGCACAGATTATGGTATCAAGGAATGGATTCGTAAGGGATTATCTGCTTCCAAATTGGTTTTGTCCTTGCCTTTCTATGGCTATGCTTGGAAACTTGAGAATCCTAGGGACAATGGTATTGGTGCACCAGCAACAGGTCCAGCCAGTATTACAAAGGAAAATGGAGCCATGAGCTACAAGGATATCATGGGTTACATTCAGGGAAATGGGGCTAACATAATCTACAATACTACGTATGTAGTTAAGTACTACACAAATGGATCATCTTGGATTGGTTTTGATGATGCCGAAGTTGTCAAAAAAAAGTTTCTTATGCTAAGGAGCAGAGTTTGCTTGGATATGTTGTCTGGCAGGTTTCCCAGGATGACAACTCGGAGCTTTCTCTTGCAGCTGCAGGTAGGAATTGAAGCTCAATAATTATGCATTGTACTCTACTTGATGAACTCATTTTATCTGCATATTCCACCATGACAAGTTAATTTCATTACTCCCATCCCATCTAAAGAAATCAGATTGGTTATTGTTGATTGGTCACTTTACAAAAGAGAAAGTCTGCTAACGCAATACTTTAGTGTCTATTGAAGTTTGTTGTAAATAAAAGTCAGAAATTAAAGCATGAGCTGATTTTGAAAACAGAAAATATGATTCGCTGTCAAAATTGCATTGCCCTCTCAGCCATTTAGCAGTCAAGACAGGAGAATAAAATAATTGGTTTCTGTTGAAAATGAAATGAAGATGACCACTATATTTCTTTACTGCAAACTAATGAACAAGACACCCATATAAGTCACCGTCCAATAAAAGACTTGGAGTTTTACGTTGGAAAATTCAACCATCGCCTTATTTATATTTCCCTGTAATGAAGGTTAGCTCACAACTTATTTATATCTTATTGTTGCTGCCATAGAAAGTCCCATAATACAGTCAGCTGACAACTTCCAAGATCTTTAATGCATTCTTCCCTAACTGTTACATTGAATTATATATGCTGATCACAGCTACAGCTCAAGAGCGTCCAAGCAGTGGACAAAAAAAGCGGCGACTTCTTATAATCATGTTGACTACAACAGCTTCAGTTATTCTCATATTAGGCTCCGTCATGTGTTACTTCCGCATGAGAATCCTCAAGTCAAAAGGTATATAGCTTTATTCTTATTTTTGTTCGGCCTGAAAGTATTGAAGCATTAACTATTCACCTCTTTGAATATGTATTTTGGGTTTATGTATTATCTGTAACTCTTTTTTTGAACGAACGTACTATCTATAATAACCATGGAGGAAGAATGGGATCTTAAAGCTCTTCTGCCAATTCTTTGGCAAACGCAGCTAAAGAATCAGAATCCAGGGCAAATTATAAAGCAGACACTGCTGGAATTTTTAATAGCAATGTACCTAATCTGCAAGTCTTTGGCATTGCTGTCATTGAGGCGGCAACAGAAGGATTTTCAATTGAAAATAAGCTTGGAGAGGGTGGTTATGGTCCAGTTTATAAGGTAAACTTTTATAATGGGGCATATCATGGCACCAGCTTGTCCCCATTAAACATGCTAACCATGAGTGTCTATGTAACTTGCTAGGGTGTATTGCCAAATGGACAAGAAATAGCTGTGAAAAAACTTTCAAAAGCTTCAACTCAAGGATTCGAGGAATTCAAGAATGAGGTCATGCTTACAGCAAAACTACAACACGTTAATCTTGTCAGGGTTTTGGGTTTCTGCATCGAACACCATGAACAAATGCTGATTTATGAGTACATGCCAAAGAAAAGCTTGGACCTCTACCTCTTTGGTAAGTCAATATGAGATTTCGCTGCTTTCGTGCAAAAGATGACAATCCACTAGTTCCTGGTGGTTTCACTTCCTTGTGCCACACAGCTTTAAGCTGAACATAGTGTAAGCTTGTAAGGGATGGCCTATGGTGTCTCTACTATTCCATGCATTTTTTAGTATATTTCAATGCAGAACTGATTGGACAGCATCTGTTTCAATGTAGATCCTATCAGAAGGTATCAACTAGATTGGAGAAAGCGTGTTAGCATTATTGAAGGGGTTACTCAGGGACTTCTTTATCTCCAAGAATACTCAAGATTGACAATAATCCATCGAGATCTGAAAGCTAGCAACATTTTACTTGACGAGGAGATGAGGCCTAAGATCTCAGATTTTGGTATGGCCAGAATTTTCACAAAAGATGAACAAGAGGCAAACACAAGCCGGATCGTTGGAACATAGTAACTCTATTTCCTAATAAAGCTACTTTTTTAATTGAGCTTTCTATTATTGGATACTCTGGTAAGTAATCTTCTAAATCATTCTGTGCAGTGGCTATGTACCTCCTGAATATGTTAAAAACGGTCTATACTCCACGAAATCAGATGTTTATAGCTTTGGAGTTCTCCTTGTACAGATCATAAGTGGCAAGAAGAATGCCGCTTCCTATGGTCCAAATGAAGACTTAAACCTTCTAGAATATGTAAGTTACTTCAATAAGCACAGTTACATCAGAATTAATATTTGCTTCAGCTTTGCTAAGAATTAAATCTTCACGTTTCAATTACATGGTGGGGAACATTCAATAATTTCAGGCATATGAACTTTGGAAAGAAGGCAAAGGGATGGAGTTTATGGATCCTTCACTTGATGATACACATTCATTATGTAAATTGATGAGATGCTTGCAGATTGCTCTCCTATGTGTTCAAGAAAATGCAAATGATAGGCCTTCCATGTTGGAAATTTCTTCGATGCTACAGAGTGAAAGTGCTGTAATGGAAAACCCGAAAATGCCAGCTTTTTCAAAAAGAAATGAAGACAAAGAAACTAATCCTGCACCGCGGCTAGAAGTGTGTTCCATTGATGATTCAACAATCTCAGAGGTTGTAGCCCGATGAGTGGTGGTATATGCTCAGTGCTTTGTAAAGCAAAGTTCAATCAGATTTTCAATTCTTTTTCCTTTTACTCTTAGGCATAACAGCTCTGCCACTAGTCAAACTATTCTTAGAATTTATTAGTCATGTATTTCCTAGTAAGTTCATTAGGTGTATTTCCTAGTAAGTTCATTAGGTGTATTTCCTAGTAAGTTCATTGCAGTCTACTTACTACAAAGTTGGTAAGGGGAAGAAGTCCCTCAGGGGTCACACTACAATGTTGCAGAATTTGGAATTATAGGTTTCTTTAGTTTAGGCATGAAGTGAACCAATTATGAGTTTGGGGTGGTTCTGTTCTGTTCATCTATGAGTCTATCAATGGAAGTTTATTTATGACCTGCGAGTTTTACTGATGTTTCTTTATCTACCAATGTAATTGTTTACTGTAAGTGTAACTGATTATGAAGAATAAGATACCCATAAAACCCATCGCCATCCAATACGAAAACTTGGACTTTTGTGTGGAAAATTCATTTATATTTCCCCTGAAGTAGAAGGTTGGCAGCTCAATGTCAATACTAGAAAACAATGAGCTCACCTCAAACAACTTTATTAATTATTAACAAAAGAAACACACACAGACAAACATCTTACTACAAACTTTACAAAGTGAGAGCTCCAGGCTAGCAGTACAATGAGTTTGACAACTTCCAACATCTCTATGGCATCTCTATGCATATTATATTCTCACAGCTTTCTGAGCTTTACAAGTTTCACGTCTTAAAAAAGAACTTTTGATTTTTCTATTATCTGTACTATATGATTGTATGATGAAGAATTGCATCTTATTAAAGAATACAAATGCCTCCGATTAGGCTAAATACAAATGGCACTACATCTTGATCTTCTTATTGATAGGAAAAGTTGCTAGTGTAGTGTCCCAAATATGCTCCCAATGCGCATGAAGCTGCAAACAAATTTGACATTCACATTAGGCATCAGTAAAGTACAATTAATTAACGATCAACTATATATACAAATACAAGAACATGAAAGAGGGTTGTTGTCAATGTCATATATACCTGCTTGTGAAAGAGTCCAATTCACATCGATGCCAACATTCCATGCAAAGTAGCCAACTAGTCCCTTTCCCTTAGCATATGAGACTTTGGTAGTGATACTCTGCGTATCATCATAACCAATCCAAGTCTTCCCAGTATAGGAATAATCCATAACAATGTGGAATTAAACACAGTTGGTGCACCATTCTCAGCTATATATGCCTTGATCAGGTTGTAATTGGCTGACCCGTCCGGCGGCACTGCCATTCCTTCGGCTGGTGCAAAAATACCATGCTGATTTGGGTCTGTTAGGTTCCATGCATTGCCATAAAACGGAAGGCCAAATGCAATTTTTTTGGGAGGCATACCTGCCTGAAGCCAAGCAGTGATCCCAGAATCCCCACTGATAGGACTGATTGGATTGTACAAGGAAGCAGGGGGTCCTGTTACATTGGGAGAACAACCAGGGGCAAAAAAGCTATATGACATTGATCCAGTCCAAGTTGTTTTTATGGACTGAATGGGGTGCAACAATGAGTTGTAAGTTGCAGAGTAGTAGACCGCTGCCACTAGAAGCAATAGGGGCTTGCCAAATGTCTTGGACTCATTGGTCACCGCGGCTCGCCACTCTGCGACGAGGGTGCCAAAATTGGCCATGTCAGTGGCCGTGGCTGGGAACTCCCATTATATGTCGAGGCCATGGGAGTTATAAGACCTGGAAATGTTTATGGAGGAATGGATGAATGTTTTGCGGGAGCTTGGTTGGCTAGCCATTGAGGCAAAAGCTGCCCTACTGGAAGCTGATGCTCCACCTATTGATAAAAGGGTTTTGACAAAAGGGTTTCTTTGTTGGACTGTGCGTGTGAAGTTGGAGAATTGGGGTTGGTCTTGAGGGGAAATGATGACTTGGTTGGTTTTGGGATCAACATCAGCAAAAGCAAGAAAAAAGCGAGTGTATAAGGTGGAGTCTACGGCAGAAGCCGGAAATGAGATGCCACTGACTGTACCAGTAACCTGCTTTAACAACATTTGTGCCACTGCCAGCTGCAGCTGCAGAAATAATGTAGACGAGGAAAAACAAGGAGGGCCAGAAGCAAAAAAGTAATGGTTGGGTTTTAGAATCCACTGAGATTGAGTTGTAGAATGATTTGCTGCAGCAGCTTGAGTGGCATCCTTTTATAGCTGGATTGCTCTAGTATTCTAATGGCTAGGCTCATAAGTTTGAACTTGAAATTAAGTTGATAGTCGTAAGAAATGAACCCACTAGTTCTATTAAACTAGACGGTTGATATACAAACAACTATAGGCGTTGAATTTAAAACATATATGCCACTAATATCTCATCTATCAAGCTGCCGGCCTTTGGTTTAACACAAAAGTATTTGTGTGGCCTGCCTGCGCGCGGACATTCGCAAAATTGCCTGTATACAGTTTGAGGCTTTGCAACGTCTGCACAGAACTGATTAGTGAAGAAGACAAGTTAACATTCTCTTGACCAATATTCTAACTGAGTCTCAGCAGCAGCATTAGGATTTCTTTTTGAACCAGGAATTAATTTGAATGGGTCGCTTTAGACTTTACATTAGAATGATAATTTAACAAGAAACAAGCTTTAAATATTAGCAACATGGAATTAATATAATGACTGCCAACCGCCAAGAATGTTTTTTAGAGCCCAGAAAACAAAACAAAAAAGACTTTAGAGGCCGCGGTTAAGTAACCATAATTAATTAGTGACACTTAACCCAAGTATGTCCTCATCTGCAAAAGGACCAACTGGCAAAAACATCAAGGGTATTATTGGGTTTTCACGTTTCATTTGTGAGCTTATTTATTTCTTCTCTTTCTTTATAGAAACAAAAAGAAACAAAGTGGAAATGAGTATGTTTTAATCTGAACCCTGTAAGAAGTCTAGTGTTGGCAGAAGAAGGGCTCCGGGAGAAGTGTCTCTTCGCTTGCCATCGCTTTCGTGGGCAGACAAACTTTTCCAAGAAGTTACATTTCACAACAAGTTTGGTGGCAAAAGTGTTCCATTCCATGCCACGTACGTCTTCTTCAACTTAATCCAGAGACTTGCTTGTGGCATATGATTACTCCATTCCACACACACCCTCCTCATCGTGCTGATTTATTTATATTTAGAAAAAAAAAAAAAAAACAAGGGCTTGATTGATTGGTTTGGCTGCAATGCAATCTCCATTAATCCGTCCAATCCAATTGATAACTATAATGTCCAGGTCAGCTGAGTTTGTTAGAAGAGCACATGGATGACACGTGCTCTAAGTCAGATTTGTTAAACAAGTTGTTAGTCGGCTGCTTAGCTTCTGAGATTGTTATTAGCTATAAAGGTTGTACTGTTATAGTGTAATATCACTACGAAAATCAATATACAATTCTCAGTTTCAATAATCTCTGCTTTCTTCTTTACTGTTCTGCTTCCTCTTCTGCTTCTTTAGTCTTCCTTTTTCATTCTTCTTCTCTACTGTTATCATGATATCACGAGCTTAGGTTCGATTCTGGTTTCTATTTGCTTCCGCATTCTATTCTTCCTTGTTCCTCTGCTTCTTTCTTCTGTCAATCTCAAATCTCAATTTCTCATTTTCTCTGCAACTTTCTCCAAACACTTTCGTTCTTTGAAACCCTAATTTTTTTGCTTTCATGGCTTCCTCTCTCAAAATTGACGGCCTTTTGGGCATGCTTACCATTCGGCTTAACGATGACAACTTCCTGAAGTGGAGTTATCAACTGGAGTGGGTCCTCCAGGGCCACGATTTGTTCGGCCACTTCGATGGTTCATCTGTTTCTCCTCCCAAATTTGCCATTGTCGGTGAAGAAGGCGCTACTTCTGAGATCACGGTGGCCTATAAAGACTGGATTCGCACAGACAAGGCACTCCTGAGCCTTCTTATTGCATCTTTGTCCGATGAAGCGCTTGAGTATGTTATCGGGAGTCAAACGGCTCGAGAGGCCTGGCTTCATCTCTGCGATCGCTACGCATCTGTTTCTCGAGCAAGAATTAACCATCTGAAAACAGAACTGCAGACTGCTCAAAAAGGTGGAGACTCCATTGAGCGATTCTTGCTTCGTCTTAAACACATTCGTGACCAATTGCGTGCGGCTGCTGTGCTCATTTCCGATGATGATTTTGTTATCGCTACTTTGAATGGTTTACCACCAGAGTATGCCATAATCAAGACTATTCTGATTGGTCGTGATTCTCCAATCACTCTTAAGGATTTTCGCTCTCAACTCCTAGCTGCAGAGCAAACTGCTGAGGCTCGTATTGTTCATCACTCAGGTCTGTATGCTGCGAATTCATCTTCTAGTGTTCGGCCCTCTTCTGTTGCTTCTGGTCAAGGCTTATTGCCTACTCCTTCTCATCCTCTGCCTCCTGTGCATTATTCTCGTGGCTTTTCTTCTGGCCGTGGAAGGTTTAATGGCGGCCGGAATCAGCATTCTCAGTTTCACTCATCTAGTTTTCGTGGTGCTCCCTCTTCCAATTATGGTGGTTCTGGTTCATACAAGGTTGTGCCAGAATGTCAAATATGCAGCAAACGTGGTCACACGGCAGCGAACTGTTATTATCGCAATGCTCCCTCTTCAGATGCTCCTTCACATGTTGTTGAGTGCCAAATCTGTGGCAAACGAGGGCATGCTGCTTTGGATTGTTATCACCGCTCTAACTATGCATTTCAAGGGCAAGCACCGCCATCTTCCTTAACTGCTATGACGACTCAGTCCTCTTACTCTCCAGAGCAAGTCTGGATTGCTGACACAGGAGCTTCTCATCATATGGTTGGCAATGCCTCTCACCTGCATAATGTCACTCCTTGTGATGTGACTGAGAATGTCACTGTTGGTAATGGGGAAGGTTTGGAAATTCTTAATCTTGGCACTACCTCTATTTCTTGTGCCAATACCAGATCTTTATCTCTGCGATCTGTGTTTCATGTTCCCAAACTTAAAGCCAATCTATTATCGGTTCATCAATTGTGTAAAGATAACAATTGTCTTATCACCTTTGATGTCTCTGGTTTTTGCATACAGGACAAGCTCACCAAGCAAATTGTTCTTCAGGGCAAGAGTAATCAAGGTCTCTATCACATTCCTCTAGCTGCTTCTTATATCTTGAATCGTGCCTCCTATTTTTCTTCTGCTCCAGTTGCCTATCTTGGCCAACAAATAAAGTCCTCTCTTTGGCATCAAAGGTTAGGTCATCCAACAAATGAAGTTGTGAAACTAATGCTTCAAGCCTCTGCTGTGTCTGTTTCTGCTGATTCTATTTCTGCCCTATGTTCTACTTGTTTGCACGGCAAAATGCATAAGTTGCCTTTTCCTAGTGAGCATGTTAAGTCTAATATAGCCTTTCAAAGGATCCATAGTGATGTATGGGGTCCCTCTAGAAATAAATCCATAGATGGTTATCGCTATTCTGTCTCTTTTGTTGATGAATGTACTGGTTTCCTGTGGCTTTATCCACTGTTCAATAAATCTGGAGTTTTTGAAATCTTTCTTAAGTTCTATGCCTTTATTAGTACTCAATTTGGTGCTCATGTTCAATATTTTCAAAGTGATGGGGGTGGTGAGTTTAATAGTTCACAATTTGCCTCGTTTCTTGACTCAAAAGGCATCATTCATCAGTTGTCTTGTCCTTCAACTCCTCAGCAAAATGGTCTTGCTGAGAGAAAGAATCGCCATGTTATAGAAACTGCCTTGACTCTGTTAGTTACTGCCAACCTTCTTGGTCAGTTTTGGTATCATGCTGTGGCACATGCTGCTTACTTGATTAATTTCATGCCTAGTATTGTTCTTGGGAATCAGTCTCCTTTTCAGAAGTTGTTTGACAAGCCTCCACCTCTTCAGCATCTAAGGGTCTTTGGCACTGCTGTTTATCCATATATTAGACCATTTAATGAACATAAACTTCAATCTAGGACTATACAGTGTGTTTCATGGGATATTCTCAGGGTTATAAAGGTGTTATATGCTATAACACTTCTACTCACCGATTTCTTCTCTCTCGACATGTGGTTCATGATGAGAGTGTCTTTCCTTTTAAACACTCCGAGCCTTCACTTCCATCCAGCACTCTTTCTTCTTGTCCTCCATCTTCTTCCAAGGCTCCACCTATTATAGTTTCTGTTTCACACCATGTGCCTTCCTTGGCTTCTAGTCCAGCTTCTAATCTTGCTTCTGTTTGTACCATACCTGACCCTCCACTCGTACAACGACACGTGGATCTCATAAACTCGCCCAAGCACCCAAGGCCTCGGACAATCGGCATAGGCTACTGATGATATTGTCTCAAAGCAGCAAAAGATCATTACAAGCCCAACACAGCCTACAATCGGTATCCCCTACCGATTCTGTAGAATCAACCTCGAAGCACCCGCCCGAAATATCTAAGGACTCGTGTCAACCTCATAGGGCCCTCCCACGAGTCCCACATCGAAAATGAGCACTAAGAGCATACTAAATGCCCTCTATAAATATGCACATTCCACTACAATACAGGGGTAAGACTTTTCAGCTTGACTTTTATACTTTTATATGGTCAACAGCAAGAGCTCTTAAAACAACAATCTTACTTAAGCATCGGAGGGTCTTAGGCTGGTTCCACACCGGTTCCATAGACCTTACGAGTCTCGACTTCTTTCTATTCAGGATCGGCATCCAAGGACAGGAAGAATCGGCATCCAATCGATCTCTCGATCGTCCATCCCACTTGTAAGTTGCACTCATCTCTATCTGTTCAGATTTAGCGCCAACAGCTTCCTTTGATGTCCCTTCCCATGTTTCTGCATCTTTTGGTGGTGATCCAGTTTTAGTTGCTTCGAGTGCAGACTCTACAGAGAATTTCCAAGTCCTTAGTGATAAACAATTACAAGTTCTTTTGCCTTCTCATGAATCTTCTTCCACATCTATGCCTCCTCCTATGCATCCTATGCAGACAAGGTCTAAGAGTGGTATTGTCAAGACTAAGCCATTTGAGGATTATCAATGCTATCTTACTACTATTCCATCCCTTCATGAAGCTGCTGAACCAGCTACTTATAAAGCTGCTTCTCAGTCATCTGTTTGGATACAGGCTATGAGGGAGGAAATTGAAGCTTTGCACACTCAAGGTACATGGGATTTAGTTCCTATGCCTGTGGATAAAAACATTGTTGGTAGCCGATGGGTTTACAGAGTCAAGAAGAACTCAAATGGGTCTGTAGCAAGACATAAGGCTTGCTTGGTTGCACAAGGTTTCAGTCAAGCTCCTAGTCTAGATTTTAGTGAGACTTTTAGTCCGGTTGTAAGGCATACAACAGTTAGATTGGTTTTGAGTATTGCTGCTATGAACAGGTGGTCTCTTAGACAACTTGATGTGAAAAATGCTTTTCTTCATGGTGACCTTGAAGAAGAAGTGTTTATGCGCCAACCTCAAGGTTTTGAAGACTCTGCATATCCAACCCATGTTTGTTGATTGAGAAAATCTCTTTATGGGCTAAAGCAAGCACCCCAGGCTTGGAATGCGAAATTCACAGGTTATCTCCCAGCCATTGGCTTTTCTGCTTCTCATTCTGATCCAAGTCTCTTTCTTAAGCATGTTGGTTCAGATAGTGTCATTCTTCTACTCTATGTTGATGATATTATCTTGACTGGTTCTAAAGATAGTTTAGTCCAAGAAGTTATTGATGAATTAAGTGCTGTGTTTGAAATGAAAGATATGGGTAAGTTAACCTACTTCTTAGGTTAACAGATTTCCTATAATAATAATGGAGATATCTTTGTCTGTCAAACGAAATATGCTAAAGATTTACTTACAAAGGCTGGTATGGATACATGTCGACCTTGTACTACTCCATGTAAGCCACATTGTCAGCTTTTGGCTTCTGAGGGTGATTCCTTATCTGATCCAACCATCTATAGAAGTATTGTTGGAGCACTGCAGTATTTGACATTCACCCGACTTGATCTTTGTTATGTTGTTAATACTGTATGTCAGTTTATGACTCAGCCTTCAGATTTACATTTTCAGTTGGTTAAGCGCATCTTGAGATATATTCATGGTACTTTGGATCATGGTCTGACTTTTACAAGTGGATCTTGGGATCTTCATGCTTACAGTGATGCAGATTGGGCCTCTGATGTGAATACTCGCAGGTCAACTACTGGTTTTGTGGTGTTTCTTGGCAACAATCCAGTTTCATGGCAGTCTAAGAAGCAAACTTCTGTTTCAAGAAGTTCCACTGAGGCTGAGTATAGAGCATTGGCTCATACAACAGCTGATTTAGCTTGGGTTCGACAGGTATTACTTGATTTGAAGGTATTCTTACCACAGCCTCCTACAATACATTGTGACAATCTTTCAGCCCTTGCCTTAAGTTCAAATCTTGTGTTTCATTCTCGAATCAAACATTTAGATATTGATTTTCATTTTGTACGGGAAAGGGTACAAAAGAAAGACTTGATTATGCAGTATATTCCCACTGAAGAACAAGTAGCAGACATCTTCACAAAGGGATTGCATGGTCCTATTTTCCCGAGACATTGCAGAAATCTGCAACTTAGCAGATCAGCTGGGTTTGAGGGGGAATGATAACTATAATGTCCAGGTCAGCTGAGTTTGTTAGAAGAGCACATGGATGACACGTGCTCTAAGTCAGATTTGTTAAACAAGTTGTTAGTCGGTTGCTTAGCTTCTGAGATTGTTATTAGCTATAAAGGTTGTATTGTTACAGTGTAATATCACTACGAAAATCAATATACAATTCTCAGTTTCAATAATCTCTGCTTTCTTCTTTACCGTTCTGCTTCCTCTTCTGCTTCTTTAGTCTTCCTTTTTCATTCTTCTTCTCTACTGTTATCACCAATATCATGATTTTCCTGCAAATGTAAACAAGGCAGCCATGCAGAGGTACGGCCAAACTAGGGCCACCACTATAAAACATCTGCTTAGATCACGTACACCGAAGGTAAGTGGTCTCATATAAATTATGTTGAAGAATACACACAATCCCACATTGGATACTTAACAAAATAGAAAGTCTCATATAATAAATGGCTCAACTCTTAATAACATTGAGACCCCCCACACTTGCTAAATAAGTGGTCAAGTTGGGGACAATATCGATGTTGCTAGTAATATGCTAAGAGTTCGTTCCTCTGAAATATAGAAATAAGTGAAGTGTCGTTCCCACGAAGAACTCAGTTTTATTGTTGTTTCTCTGCACAAACTTGGACACAAACTCTGCCTTGTTCACTCATCTTATTTGTGCCTCTGCTGATCTAAATTCCTCCACCTACCAGCTCTCCATCCCTTCCTCTCCTCTCAGGAGCCATCCTTCTCCAGCTTCACCGGTGCCGTTTTTAATCATAGTGGTATTTTGAATTATTTAAACCTTTAATTAATAGTATGTTAAATTTCTATGATTAAAAAGGGGATATAAAATATTAGGTCCAAGAAATCAACATTTCATCGTCACACTCATAAAAATCGGGCGCATATCTTTCGTGAGGCAAAGTTTTATATGATAGTCAGAATATTAGGTTCCTTAACCGTAATGCAATTTGCTTTGGCATTTAAGAAGAGAGAAAAAGTTTGGTGGCAAAAGTTTTCCATGTCACATCTTCAACTTTAATCTTTCATGCCAGAAAAAGAGGATCACTTTTCCTTGGGAATTTCTAGAGACTTATGATAAAAGTAACAATGTTAAGAAAATTAGAGTACACAACTCTAATATAGAATGGTTGGAGATAAAATAAGTAAATAAATTATTTGTATTAAACTCACAAAATATTATAACAAGACAACTCTCATAAGAAAGACCAACTCTTACAAGCACTCTTTCTCACTTTTTACTTTTCTAGAATTATCTTGCAAATTGATCAAAGTGTTGCTGACTTTGCATAGTCGGTGAAGACTTCTCCACCTTTCTAGATTTCTCCAAATGAACAATATCATTTCAATGAGCTGGGCATTTATTTACCTTGGGCTTGGTTAATTTGTTGGGCTGGTGATGATGTTTTAATAAGTGTAGCTTGCGGCATGCTGACTTATGGTTAGAAAGAGAAGGAGGGCTTGAGTTTGAGTGATTGGCTGGTGGATGGAGTGCACGCTCAATCCAAATATTACAACATTAATTTGTCCAGTAGGTATCATGGTACCATGGTGGGTGCTCATCGTTCACTTCACAAGAACTTAATGCAGAGGTTAGGCCGAACCTGCTTAGATCAAAGCCCTTGCACAATTACGTATAAGGAACGGTAGGTAAGTGGTCTCTCACTCTCAGTCTCATTCATTATTGAGGTTTTGCAAAATGGCACTGAAGATGTTGTTTCCACTGTCCACAAGACATGTTGCAAGTCACACCGAAATATCTGCCCATATCCTGCACTGCACATGATGATGATGCCATGTATATATATATATATGTATTAATACGTAGTAGTAGAAACTAGTCATCTTGTACGAGGAAAAATCAAACTAGCTTTTTATGTCCATGTCCATGGGATCAAAAAATATCACTCCCCTTATCCTCTTCATCATCTTCCTTATTTCATCCCAATTTTATTCTTGTTCCTCCGCACAAACTTGGATCAGAGCTGGTTACTGGTACGCCGGTAGCGAGTCTCCGATACCTGACATCAACTCTGCCTTGTTCACTCATCTTATTTGTGCTTCTGCTGATCTGAATTCCTCCACCTACCAGCTCTCCATCCCTTTCTCTCAAGAGCCATCCTTCTCCATCTTCACCGGTGTCGTCAAGCGCAAAAACCCATCAGTCATAACACTCTTATCCATCTGGAATGGACAAGCTGCAACAGCTCAATCAATTTTGGGTCAGAAAGTTAACTATTCAGTCTTGTCCTCAATGGTCAACAAACCTTCTAACAGAAAGTCTTTCATTGAGTCTTCAATCAAAACAGCAAGGCTTTATGGATTTCAAGGTATAGACTTGCTTTGGCTTTGGCCTAACACAGCCTCTGATATGATCAACATGGCAAAATTATTGGATGAGTGGCGAGCTGCTGTGAATTCTGAGTCAAGAAACTCCAGGGATCAGTCACGGTTGATATTGACAATGGCCATTCGTTATTTGCCTGCTTTCGAATCGTTGAGTTACCCAATTGAATCTATGAAGAGGAACTTGGATTGGGCACATGTTATGGCATATGACTATCATCTGCCTTCTAAGGAGAATGTCACTGGTGCTCATGCTGCTTTATATGACCCGTCAAGCCATGTTAACACCGACTATGGTATAAAGCAATGGCTAAACAACTCATTTCCTGCTAGCAAACTGGTTTTGGGTTTGCCTTACCATGGCTATGCGTGGACACTTGTGCACCCCAAAGACAATAATGGAGTTGGGGCACCTGCAGCAGGCACAGCTGAGACGAAAGACGGATCCATGAGCTATATGTACATCAAGCGGTACATTCGAAGCTACAGAGCTCCCATAGTGTACAATGCTACTTATGTTGTGAACTATTGCATCATAGGGTCGAGTTGGATTGGTTTTGATGATGTGGAATCTATCAGAACTAAGATTGCATATGTCAAGGAGAAGAAGCTACTTGGTACCAATGTGTTTCAAGTCACCAATGATGACGATTGGGCGCTTTCTCGGGCAGGTTGGCCAAAGTGATTTTTGTTGCTATGTTTTTGACATGTCATAAAACTAAATTTTATATCCTGAAGGAAGTTTAATTTTGACAGCAGGCTATCTGCATAAATCAACTTATTTTCTAATGGAGAGTCATTTATTCTACTTCTAACTGGTTTAGTAAATGACAGTTCAAGAGGAAGAAAATGATCAAGAAAACAAGCGGCGGTTATTACTTATAGTTTTGCTTCCAATTACGTTGGTCATAATCCTCATAGCCTTCGTGGTGTGTTACTTACAAAGAAAATTGTTGAAGATAAAAGGTTATTTTTCTCAACTGTACTTAGTGTTTGCTTCTAATAGCAATTAGACGAAGATAAATTCTCTTTTCGAACCATTATATCAAGAGTTTGGCAATTGCATTTTCACTTTTTATTATTTTCCCTTCTGGTTTCAGGGATGATTATTCTTGGGAATTCAAATCTATCAAATTCAAGGTCTACTACTACTAGTACATCAGCTCTTAACAGTGATCCTCCAAATCTGCAAGCATTCAGCTTTTCCAATATCAAAGCGGCAACAAATAACTTCTCAAGTGAAAACAAGCTTGGAGAGGGTGGGTTTGGTCCTGTTTACATGGTAACATTTACCACCTTCCAAAACAAGGGTTCCAAGATACTATGTAATTGAGGATTAGATAAGAGTGAAATAGAGCCAACTCCAGAAGTAGGAAGATTAGGATAGTAGTCAAAGAAAAAGGAGAAAAGAATTTTATTTACAAAAGGAAAAGGAAACAAAGAATTTAGGGTTAAAGCTGTGTCTATGATCATTGGCTACTAATTCCCCTCACGCTGAACCAAAAGCTTATCAACAACTGAAAGCAGAGTCACCTTCACCTTGTGTTAACTAAGTGGTACATTCTGGTGAACAGTGAGAGTGATACCATTTGTAGATTCATCTTTTGATCAGATATAAATCTGGAATTTCTTTTTACTAAACCATGCTAACTAAACTAACCATGTTTTCTTCAATTTTTCAAGGGTAAATTGCGAGGAGGACACGAAATCGCAGTGAAAAGACTTTCGAAAACGTCAACTCAAGGACTTGAGGAATTTAGAAATGAGGTTACACTTACTGCAAGACTACAACATGTAAATCTAGTTCGAGTTCTTGGATTTTGCACTGAGAAGGAAGAAAAAATGCTGATCTACGAGTACATGCCCAACAAAAGCTTGGACTTCTACATTTTTGGTCTGCAATTTTTCATGCTTCCTGTTATGGTTGAGAGTGCAGGGTAGAATAACACAATACTTTTGCATTCTTTAAGTTTCAGTGGGTCTTAAGACTCTTCACATCTCCTCTAAGAGGTAAACATGGGGGGTTAAACTTATTGGAACTCTCCAAATAGTTCGACAAGCATATTCTTGAGGACTGAGCCAACACTACTGTATATTAAGCAAACAAAAATCACTTGTTAAGCCATCTAAGCTTATGGTGCAGGAACATGTGACTTGTAATTTGTCAGTCTCTTGCTCCTTTGCCTACCTCATTGGTCCTGAATTTGATATCTTGCAGATCCTACCGGACGGTATCTTCTAGACTGGACAAAGCGTGTGCACATCATTGAAGGGGTTACCCAAGGACTCCTATATCTTCAAGAATACTCCAATTTTACAATTATTCACCGAGATCTGAAAGGTAGCAACATTTTACTTGACCACGAAATGAATGCTAAGATATCAGATTTTGGAATGGCTAAACTTTTCAGAAAAGATGAACTTGAAGCAAACACAAGCCGGATTGTTGGAACATAGTAAGTAAACTGCCTCTTTTTGGTTATTCACACATACATGCTCATATCCTTTAATACTTGTTGTGGTATGCAATGCAGTGGCTATGTTCCTCCTGAATATGTAAGAAAAGGTATATACTCTACGAAGTACGACGTCTACAGCTTTGGGGTTCTACTTTTACAAATGATTAGTGGAAGGAGGAGCACATGTTACTATGGTCCGAACAAAAGCTTGCACCTCTTGCAATATGTAAGTTCCATAGCTGTCTATGATTCTATCACCACTAATGTAAACTATTACTTAGATCTAAACTATATATGAAGTAACATTCAAACTATTTCAGGCATATCTATCTTGGAAAGAGGACAAAGGAAGAGAATTTATTGATCCATCACTGGATGATTCTTCTTCTTCTTGTAAATTATCGAGATGCTTGCAAGTAGCTCTATTATGTGTCCAGGAAAATCCGGAGGATAGGCCTACAATGTTGGAAGTTTATTCCATGCTCAAAACTGATACTGAACCCATTCCCACTCCTACAAAGATGGCTTTCTCAGGAAATAGAAGTATGGAAAACATATCTACATCGCAGCAAGGAAGTTGTTCAGTTAATGATGCACAAATTTCCGAATTGCAACCCCGATGAAATTACAGGCTCAGGATAGGAGACATTAGTTTTTCATTTTCAATGGTTGAGTTCTTAGGCTCAAGAATGTGGGTGGTCATATACTCTACGAAGTATAAAAGATTTTAGCAACTTTGGATTCTTCATCTGGAGGCCTACATGCTGTAAACATTACAATATTTTGTTAAATTAAAAATTTGCAATTCCTGTGCAGAGAGAAGGGAGGGAACTGGTGATGAGGAAGTCATTTGAACATTGAACTAGTGGTTAGGCTTAGACCAAGGGGAGGATATGCCAAATTTTTTGTTTTGTTTGTACAAAATTCTTTTATACAACAAAAACAAAAACTTCAGGAAAAAAAAATTTAAATCCAGCCTGCACTATTCCCAGACAAACACAACTGAACATGAAAAACAACATAATAACATGTCCACTCGGAGCCCTGTTCCAAAAGAAAACCACCACCAAATGAGAAGTATTAGCATTTTTGTCAGAAGTTAAAGGGGTAAACAATGGCCTCTCCTAACAACAACCTTCATCATTGATTTCGACCGTTATAAAAATTAGTGACAGCAATTAAGTTAAGACAAGTGGTTTAAAGTAAACATTATATGGTATGTTGTCGTTCTAAGTTTGGTTTTAAAAACCATTTGCTTGTGAAGCCTGTGTTGTTATGATTGGAGCTTCTGCTTAGTCGTGACTTCCCTGTCCAAGCATTGATCATTTCCACAAGCATACATCAAATGTAGAGACGACCACAAAATCCACCAAATCAAACTTTGGACACTTGATAATATAATATTCTCACTGTTGTAAATAAATGACTATTTAATTTTAGAACTAAATAGAACACTGCTATATATATACATATAAGTTGAATGCGACTCTCTTGTTTTTAATTCTACAACACAACACTGCTCTGAATAAGTTATAAGGGACGGCTTAATTTCTAGAATAGAATAGATAGGACTAGTAGCAGTCAAAACAACGACAATTCTTAACTCAAAATTACTTAAATTACATACAACCACTTTCTGGATTATATAGGCTAACGTTTTGCTTAACCCCTTCCATCATTTTTATATGCATTCTTATTTCTTTAATGCACGCTGTGGTGGATAAATACAAAAACTATACACCGAATACGTTTCAAGCTTCGAATAATATATATAGCATATAGCCCTTCCTAGTTTCCACTGGGTACTCAGTCTACTTTGCTCACAGCCTAGAAATGGCAAGCCTCAATGACTTGGTGCATATTCTTTTGCTTTCATGTTCCTTGATGATCTTCAACACTGGCTGTATGGCAGACTCGCTTTCGCACCCTCCTCCCGCTGTGAAGTCGGCCTATTATCCTTCATGGTTGTCAGATGATTTCCCACCTTCAGCTATAAACACATCATTCTTCACTCACATCTTCTATGCCTTTCTTGTGCCAAACGATGTCACTTTCAAATTTGACTTGTCAAATTCAACAGCTTTGCTTCTCTCCAATTTCACCACCACCCTCCATCACAAACATCCACCAGTGAAGACCCTCTTGTCCTTAGGTGGTGGCGGAGATGACCCAGAACTACCTAAAATCTTTGCTCGCATGGCCTCGGAGCCCTCCTCTCGTTCGCATTTCATACACTCTGCCATAGAGGTTGCACGTAAGTTTGGGTTTGATGGGCTGGATCTTGATTGGGAATTCCCTCAAAGCCCAAAAGAAATGAAGGACTTGGGCCACTTGCTCAAAGAATGGCGCCACGCACTCAAGAAAGAGGCTCAATCCACAGCCCGCCCTCCTCTCCTACTGACCGCCGCCGTCTACTTCTCGGCCGACTTCTTCTTGGCCAATGTCCGCCGCTCCTACCCCATGCCACACATGAATAAATACTTGGACTGGATTAATGCAATGTGTTTCGACTATAACGGGGCTTGGAGCAATACCACAGGGCCCAATGCAGCATTGCTTGACCCGAAGAGTAACGTAAACTCCATATACGGGCTTAGGTCATGGATCAAGGCCGGGATACCCCCGAAGAAGCTGGTTATGGGCTTGCCACTCTACGGCCGGACATGGGAGCTCAAAGACCCAAATAATCATAGTATTGGAGCTACTGCTGTTGGGCCAGGCCCAGGAGGTGGGCAGCTGTCGTTCCACCAGGTGGAGACACTGCTGAACCAGTCGGGCGCAACCGTAGTGTATGACGTGGACACTATAACAGTATATTCTTTTAACGGGTCTTCATTGGTTTCGTTTGATGATGCGTTTACTACAACCTCCAAGATAGGGTATGCTCAAGCCCTTGGGCTTCGTGGATACTTCTTTTGGGCCCTCACATATGATAGCGACTGGAAGATTTCGGCGCAAGGTAAATTCACCAACTTTTTCTTGATGATAATTAAGATTCTTTTCATTAATCTTAAACTTAGTTTCCAAAATAATTCATTCTTAATATGTACATTCTCTTAAACTACAGCTTCAAATTCATGGATTCTTGACGAATGAGGAAGAGTGTTACATCTCCTACATTATCTTGCTCCGATTTTGAGGGAGATTTCAGCCATCTAGGATGAAATTCCCAATTGAAGATCATATAGAAACTCGCAGCTATTTTGTGTTTAATATATGTATAAAGCATCGATTCATTGAGTGACTAGTGATTATTGAATTGAACCCAATTTATTTTATGTGTGGTAGAGGATTAATTAAAGTAGGTTGGAGATTTGTATTTTACATTATGAAAGGAAAATAAATGTACAATTGTTTGTTTGCGTACAATAATAAGTAGGCTGACAAGTTACAATACAAATGTGCGGCCTGCATGTAGTCGTCCATGTTACCAAATTTTGAAGTCATTGTTATGGAACTTGATGGGTGGTAGCCAGATTCAACTCCTAATTTCGATTTCGATTATGAATTAGTTCATCTCAATCAATTCAAAGAATCACGAATGTTTAAATACTCCATCCATCCATGATAGTCTTTCCTTCTTCTTTTTTCCCTTTCCTATCCAAAGATTTTAGAATGCATCAATCATAGTATGCTCATCGCAATTGGTTATACTATTATCATTCTTTTTATATAAAAAATTCTATGCAACAATTTTATCAATTGACGCTGCAATTCATAGCAGCTCAGAGAAGAAAACCACAAATTAAATAATACGGGCAGTGGAAAATAAACAGAGTGCAAAACTTTTTTATATAATTAGACTCTTGCAAAATTTTCTCATCACAAAAACTGCAGCATTTCTCATGAGAGCCAGCTCTCCAAACCACCCCCTAGAAGAAAACCGCAAGCGCAAATCGTTTGTTAGTTAAAACCATAGTCGGAATTCTTGCCAAACCCTGCAATTCGATCAAACAGACCAAAGTCAAGTCACAAATGTGGATCTAAACCATTCTTCTAGTTTGAAAATCAATGAAGCAATCTAAATTACAACATCCACCCCCAATAAATGGGAAGAAAAGAAAGATATAAAAAGAGGAGAATTCATATACCTTCTTATAGGTCAGCAGTGTATTCTAACAGAAGGAGGATGCCAAAATTAGCTTTGCTTGTCTCTCATCCATTCAACAAAATTATCAATAATCACAGGCCATGCTTGATCCGAATCATAGTTTTGAAGGTCCGGAAAACTTATCTGCCAAAAGTAAAGATTCATTGAATTAAAACAACTCAGTCACAGAGAGAGAGAGAGAGAGAGAGAGAGAGAGAGAGAGAGAGGTGTTGGGTTCTATAGAAGTCAGAAAGTTAGATCCAGGTACAGGAAGAGGTAATATCCCTCGAATGGAGGTTTTCACTTTTATATTCCCATTCTGGGCTATTGTTTGGTGTTTAAGAGTTTAAACCATCAAATAGGTCAATTAGACTTGAGATTATTCCTGAGTGCATTCTGATTCATCACACAACTCACTGATTGCGTACTTATCAATTATTTTACACGAATGGATAGTCTTATCATAATTTTGTACTTTTCTGACACAAGTTTAGCCTTCCAAAATCATGGTTAGGATTTCAAGCCAAACAAGAAACTCATCTAATTGCATAATCTTAAAACCAGGGCCACTTTCCAGGCCCTGCAACTCAACAACAAAAAGCTAAAAGGTACAAAGAAACATATGAACTAGAATTTCTGGACAAAATAAAAGCAAAAATAATAGGTTTACCTCCTTGCAAAAACGGTAAAAATGTAACCACTGATCCATATTTAATGCTCTGTACTCACTTTGGACCTGCCAAAATTAAAACTGAGCATCAAAGAACAATTGTGGAACCTATTCCAGAAAACAAATGTGTTGAGGAGCCAATTACTTAACAGAAAAGAGAAATGGGACATGAACAGCTGCCACAGCTACATACCTTCAAATACTTAACTAATAAATCAACCTGGAGACGGTATAGGGGACCCAATACGAGATTCAGTAATTCACACACAGTCTCAATGTCTACACTCTTTTGCCTTTCTTCTGAAAATTTAACCAATTTGACAAAGAGATTTCCATGAAAAAAAAAGGTTTTCACTTAATATAAGAAAAAGAAATGCCTCTCAAGACTAAGCTCACCTGTCAAGCAGTATCGAAATGCATATGCATAAAAATCTTCAAATTTGGGTGGGGTCATCAACTATCCAAAAACACAAAAAGCAAGATCAGTACCAACAAATATTTCTTCCTTTCAAGTATCATCCAGTATTATGTACCAAATCACCTCAATAACAATTCCATCATGACTCCGATAGTATCCAAAAGGAAAAGAAAGGAAGATGTGAATACCTCTTTCTCCAAACCCGGGAGTGCTTTCTTTAATTTAGAAATAGTGTCGGCATGTAGCTCTTTCAAGCCTCTTTGCCACTCATCCTAAAGGGAAGAACAGGAAACAGAAACAGAAAAAGGAAAAGAAATGAGAATTAGAAGTCCTAACAAGGGAACATTGAGGTCTCATACTGTATTTATTTAGAGGCTAGGAACACAGATAAAGTTAGTCTTGGGTAGCATTGAGAGGGCCAGCCACAGGCTATCCTCATTACACTAACCTTGAAGTCGGATCCTATTCCCGATAAAACAAATATTCCAGGGACCTTGAACAATTAGAGCAAACTCTACACACATCGAAGAATCTTTGTTAAGTTTTTGAAGTTAGTCTCTGTCCAGTTCACTTTCTTCACAGGAAAGCCACATACTGGACAAAATTCTACAGACCAGCTCAATGAAAAAGTGTATCCTGTTTCCTAACTGTTGTATTAAGTGCCTATTATTGCCAAACTGCAACTTCTGATCAGTACTTTTCTATCAAGTTGAAGTGTCAAAATAGTTTTCTGAGTCATAAGATGATCTTTCTCACAGTTAGCAACTTAGTATACAGGCTTAAACCCTACAAACCTAATACTTTTTACGTAACTCCTTTGCCCTTCACTTGGGGTCCCAAAACTAAAATTCTCGTACTTTGGGTGGCTGCCTCCTTTTGTGTTAATCAGACTATCTTCTTTGTAATACCAACGTTTTTGTTTTGTGTCACTCATCAGTTACATGCATATATATTACATATATATCACATCCAATGTATTAAAGCATATTTGCAGAAACAAAAACATTCAATGTATTAGAAGCAAGAACACCAATTGGGAAACAAGAAAACAAGAAAATCTGCTTAAACTATACATTTCCGTCTTACCCTGGAAAAGTAGCCCTGCTTTTCAGCTTTCATTTTCCTGATTCATGCATTCAGGAGCTTCAATCAGGTTACGAGATAACTAATTGAAGTATGCGCACAACAACGTGTAAGCAAAAACTAATATACCAACTTACCAAGCAAGCATCAGTATTCTAACATTAGTATGGTCCACTCCCAAATCCGAACAAAGCGCCTCAATTCCTTCTGGGCTATTCAATCAAACATAAGAGTATAGGAAGGTTAACAGAATTTTAGCACTGCATACTTATTATACGGAATCGACATCACCACTTCATAAATGCATGCTTATCAAAGCACTGTACACTTACTCAATCATGTTTAATGACTGGTTTGCATACAATTCAAAAAGGCTTCCTATCCGGTCTACCACCTTTCTTGATTTACATTTACCTGAGGCTGAATAACATTAGAACACCAAATACTGCATAGTAAAAACAAAAAATATATCTTAAACTTGGCAAGCAAGGGAAAAAAAAAAGCACATCAGATACCAGCAGGATCAACAGCTGACATAACATATTCAAATATAACGACCAATATGTGCAACCTTTCTACAGGGCTAGTTCAATATCTAAAAAAGCAAAAACAATTTTTTTCTTTTATATAGAAAATTTCCACCTACAGACTACAGTACAATGGCATAATTTTGTAATTACTTGAACCATATAAAATCATAGGAAAAATGGTTGAAGAAAGAGATTGTAACATTAATTTGAATATTATTAATCCATCACCAACATGTGAGTATATTACTTCTCATAAATAAATCAAAAAAGAAAACACACCTACGGAATCTTCTATGTTTATTTAGGGCAATTGGTATCATAAAATCTTCGAAACAGTATACCTCTTAAATCAAGAAGTTAAGGGTGATAAAGTAATTTTGACAACTCAAACTTCAAAATCACAAAATTTCCAGATGGCGTGAAGATCATAGTTCCGCTTCTCAAAATTCAAATACACAAAACTACTGAAATTTTTAAAAGTCTAAATCAAAACAAAGCGATGCTATTGGATTAAACAGCATGAACAAGGCCAAATTATAATACAATCCAAAACATTGAAATCGAATAGTTAATGCATGCCCAATAGAATATAATCACAAAAAAGAAGAAAGAAGAAGTTTTTGTTGCTCTGCTAGCTTAACCCAGCTCATAACTGCGTGCAATATTCACATAATTAACTTTTGCGCTTTATGAAAATAAAACAAATATGAGACTTTTAATTTATTTTATTTTATTTTATAGTTTTTATCGGGAACCAATCAGAATCTGAGGAAAGCAAGATACCGGCACGCGGTGGAACGACGTCGCAGGATGTGACGGAAGTCGAAGTTGATGGAGCTGCTTTTCTTTTAGAAGCGCGAGGCATTGTTTGAATTGGAAGAATCAATCAGAACCGTCGATTCTATGCTATCAAACCAATCTAGCACTGGAACTCACTAGAAAGCGAAGCTTGAAGGTTCGAATTCGGGAAAAGACGGCGATAGAGAGAGAAGGGGGGGCTCTTTTATAGTGTTTGGAATGTGGAAGACAGTGAGGCTGTGGGAGAGAGGAGGTTGCAGAATCCTGATGGGGGAAGGAGAGTGAGGCCACGCGGTGATGGGAGCGTGGAGTGGGCCTTAGCGATTTGGGGATACTTTCGGAATTTCACACTTGGATTTCCGTGCGCGGGTTTGGGCGGTTTCAGCAGTGCTACGTTTACAGTGATTGCACTGTCCCGTTCCGGCACGAGTATGACAATGTCGTTTTAGTGTTTACTTTACACTTAATAATTTGCTCAACACACCCTTAATCCTAAAACCCAACAATTCCCATGTTTTTTTTCCCAAATAAAACCACTGCAATATTAGATTTTTAAAGAAAATACGTTAATAATTGTTTAATAAGTCAGATTTCACAATTTATTTATTTATTTTTAATACAAGCAATATCAAAAGAAGGAAAAATTGAACTTGAGACCTTGAGTGCAAGTTTCACTATTTATAAATTTACGATAAGAGGTTAAAACATAATTGAATTTAATAGACCTAGTCCAGTTCATGGCAAAGCCCTAAAACAAGATCTTATCGGGCTGTGTGGAATTTGAGAAATGGGCCTTTATTCAAAATTGGACGCCTCCTGAAATATGATCCGCCTCCACTGAGACTAATCTCGCAAGGGCCCAACAGTCCATAAAACCCATCGCTATAAACTATAAAATGCAAGACTGAGCAATAGGGTTTCCAATCGCTAGGGTTTTTGTCTGCAAGTCGCTCCTCCAGCCGAAGCTCCCACAGCGAAAATGGTAAGCTTTCTATGACACTGGACGTGCAAATTTTAGACTCTGTTCTTGTTCTCATCTCAACGATTGAATTTGCAGCCGTCACACAAGACCTTCAGGATCAAGAAGAAGCTGGCGAAGAAGATGAGGCAGAACCGACCCATTCCTCACTGGATCCGCATGAGGACCGACAACACCATCAGGTGAGAAACATTTGTTCTTTCACACTTCTATCTATCTTTCTGATAATCAAAATGGATTTGGTTGCTCTAATACGGCGTCGTGTTTCCTCAGGTACAATGCTAAGCGCAGGCACTGGCGCCGTACCAAGCTTGGGTTTTAAGGTGGATGACACTCGTAACTTGGCATTTTGTTTAAGATTTTATTTGCAAAAAACAGTTGGAAACTTCTATGTTATAATTAATTGCGAACCTATATGGAGTCCCTTAGCAGAGATTGATATTTGGTTTGTAGTTTATTTGTATTTCAAGTAATGGGTTGGACCAATTTTTGAATTTAGACGAGTTTATCATATTTCTCAATGGCTTCTTTTTGCCCTTCTATTTTTTGTGATTGACATGCTTAAGTCGTAACATATTACTATTACCTATCTAATGAAAATAGTATTGTATTTGTTTGGATGACTGTGATTTGGTCTAATGTATTGCCTCACTTTTCATATGAGGTGCTAGATGTTTCGTTTCCTAATCATTGTGATTGATGCGGAACCTTTTAGCAACTGCTTCAGCCTTGATTTTGCAATTTATGATGCTGGTTGTGCTGATGAGTATGCTGTTAGGGTGTTCTGGTTAGTTTATGTAGTTATTTGGACACATTGTGTAGATTGTTATGTGGAACCAGGGGCTTAATTGTATAGATAGTTATGTACGTATTTTGACACATTGCACAGACTGTTATGTGAAATTAGGGGTCTAATTATGTCGATGGTTATGTAGTTATCAATACACATTGCGTAGATTGTTATGTGGAACCAGGGCAATCTTTTTTTTTTTGGTTGAAACCAGGGGAATCAAGTATGAGAAGGATGTTCCTTTTCTTTTGGGTACCTTGTATTTCACTTTACATACCTTAATGTAAGGCATAAGTTAGAGGAAACATCCGGATGGTTTTCTTGGGATTTTAAGGTGAGAGCAGGTGAGATTGTTGTAGTACTCGCGTTAAACATGACTTTAGGTTGACTTAAGGCTTGCTTAAGTGAGTGAGTAAAATGCATAGGCTATGATTGCTAAAGAGAGGGACGGAGGTAGAAGTGTCTTGGAGAGCTTATGGGAGTGGGATAGATAGTTGAAGTGCTGCTGCTGCTGGCCTTAGAATGCATTTGGGGGAAGAGCGTGGTCTTAATTCTGTGGTCGGTCTTGGTTTACTTAAATCTCGCTTCTTTGTATCTTTTAGTGATGAGGCAAGCTACTGGAGTTCTGATTTCAAGTTTTTTAAATTAGGTTTTTATGTTCTGAATAAAATCATGTCCGGTTGAAGATGATCCAAGGAAAATAGGGATTGACTTTGAGTTAAGTTGATGATTGCAACTCCAGATTGGGATTGATGTATGCATTTTTCTTATAACTGATGTGATCCTATACGTGTGGTTTACTTGATCGTACTGTTTATAAGGCATGTCTTATTGGGAGACTAATATGAAATGAGATCCAGATCCTCTTCGCGTTAATTGAAAGAGTATAATAGAGAAAAGCTAGGCAATGAGAATGAGACGTGCTCCTTTGAAAGAGGGAAGATATATTGGGAGAAATGGATGAAAGAAATTGTAAATTTCCGACGTAGTAGAGTTTTTGTTAGTTTCATTCTCCATCTTTCGTAATAAACGGAACTAAACAAATCAGTTACATGCACAGAAGAAATTATAGAATGTTATGGTATCACCACGTTAGCTGATAAAACTCCCACTCAGAATTTACCACACATCTTTCTCTTTTTGAAAAAAAACTGTTTGTACGACTGGACTTTGGCTTCCACCGCTCCTATGTTTCTATTCCTCCCTCCAACTTCAATTTCCTCATCAAGGTTGTCTTCATCTCCCTCAAAATTTTGTCCAATTTTGCTCTCAATCCCACATGGGTTTAACAAAAGAAGATCCCAGAAACTCCTTAAGCAATTTATGAGTTGAGCAAGTGTTGAAACTCGTTCAGCAATATGTACAGGAATAATCACTAATTTAACTATGCACAAAACAAACTTAACTAAAAATCCCCAAGAAACTCTTTGTATGTTTAGATAAAAGACAACTACAAAATAATGTGATTCTTGGAACGAGAGAGAGGGAGAGAGAGAGAGAGGCAAAACAAAGATGAAGGAAAAGGAGGAGGGGGCGGCAACAAGGGATAGGGCACTGCCGAGTGCCAACATTGGCCGCTACATTCTTCTTTTTTTATTTTTTATTTTCATTTTTTCCTAAAGGGTAAAATTGGAACTAATATCCTGCTGGAAAAATAGTTAAAAGTTTCTTTTAATAAGGAGACATGGCAAATTATGAGTGAGTTTCACTAGTTGACATGGTGATACCGTACCACTCTATAATTTCTCCACATAACACATGAGTCACCCCAATTGAGTGGACAATATTGATGGGCATATTATTCTAGTGAAAAGCTTTAGGATTTCAAAAATGAATTAAACAAAACTCTACCCTTATTTTCAAGGTGTGTTGTTGATACAAAGACATTTCTCGTTCTCATCATATATTCGAATGCATTGTATTTCTTTTCTATATTGGCAGAGCCCATCGAATGGTATTGGTTTGATAGTTAATGATTTTACTTCCTTCATTTCAATCTCGTTTGGACACACTTAACAAAAAATCCAACAACAAACCGTACAGCTCAACGTTGCAGGTACGGAAAGACAAGCCTCCATTCCAAATATGAAATATGCATGCAATGTCTCAAAGCAAAATATGGCTGCCCCGTGTAGTTTGGGCAGCCACAAAAGGCTCTAACAAACATATCCCAGGATGCCGAAGTGGCAAAACAACATGCAACAACAGCACAGCAATCCACGGGCCACCCTCCATTGTCTCCCTCTCGCCCTTGCTATAAAAGCAGGGTCGGCTCAAGGGGCAGAACTAGGCCAACAGGAAAACGCAGAGTTAGGCTGTCGACAAATCTTATTCTACTTTCTTTTACTGAGTTTCTCCCCGTCCTCTCTGTCTCTTCGGAAGCCTATGGCCGACGAGGAGGCCTAGAGGCTGAGCACTCCTTGTGGCGGTACAGAAACAGACAAGGCTAGAAGACAAAGCTCTAAGACACCAAGAGACTTAAGAGCCTAGGACGGTGTTGCTGTCATCTAGCTACATCATGGCCAACATTTCATTAGAAGATGTCAAGAACGAGAACCTTGACCTTGTAAGTCCAGGATGTTGAGATTTGAGTCTGCATGTGTTAAGTTTTCTTTTGATGGTATGAAGCAAATGTGATTGATTTGTGTGTGTGTGCGCGTGTTTATGTAGGAGCGAATCCCCGTCGAGGAAGTGTTCGAACAGCTGAAATGCACGAAAGGGGGTTTGACATCAGAGGAGGGCCAGAAGCGGCTGCAGATCTTTGGCCCAAACAAGCTTGAGGAGAAAAAAGAAAACAAGATACTCAAGTTCCTGGGATTTATGTGGAATCCTCTATCGTGGGTCATGGAGTGTGCTGCTATCATGGCCCTGGTTCTGGCAAACGGAGGGGTAATATCATCATTAATTCCATAATATTATAAGATTCATAACACAAATTCACAAATTAATTCAATTAAACACACATACTCACTCTCTCTCATGATCGTCATGTACTTATTAACAAGAATATTCTGAACAATGCAGGGCAAGCCAACGGACTGGCCGGACTTCGTAGGTATTATGGTGTTGTTGATCATCAACTCAACCATCAGCTTCATCGAAGAAAACAATGCTGGTAATGCCGCAGCAGCTCTGATGGCTAGTCTAGCCCCCAAGACTAAGGTGCAATTAATATTAATTTCTTCATCCGTATTCATTCTAGCAGCTCCATTTTATTTATTAATACTATAGCTCACCAAAGATATCTATATAGATAAGTGAAGTGCTTAATTATAATTTATAACTGCATGTAGGTCTTGAGGGATGGAAAGTGGGGAGAACAAGAGGCAGAAATCCTGGTACCAGGAGATGTGATCAGCATCAAGTTGGGAGATATCGTCCCAGCTGATGCTCGTTTGCTGGAAGGAGATCCTCTCAAGATTGACCAGGCTGCCCTCACCGGTGAGTCCCTGCCTGTTACCAAGAACCCGGGAGATGAGGTCTTCTCTGGCTCTACTTGCAAACAGGGTGAGATCGAAGCTGTTGTTATCGCCACTGGTGTCCATACCTTCTTTGGCAAGGCTGCTCACCTTGTGGATAGCACCAACCAAGTTGGACACTTCCAAAAGGTACGCATTCTTTGTCAGCAGTCACCGAATTTATGTAAAGTATTGTTTGATTCAGTTTTGAGTCCTTCAGTTCAAGACATTTACTACTTTGGTGTTGTCTTGACAGGTGTTGACATCCATTGGTAACTTCTGTATATGCTCCATTGGTGTGGGAATGGCGATTGAGATCGTGGTGATGTACCCAATTCAGCACAGGGCATACAGAGATGGTATTGACAATCTGTTGGTGCTTCTGATAGGAGGTATCCCCATTGCCATGCCAACAGTCTTGTCCGTGACCATGGCTATTGGGTCTCACCGCCTGTCACAGCAAGGTGCCATCACTAAGAGGATGACAGCCATTGAAGAGATGGCAGGGATGGATGTCCTTTGCAGTGATAAGACTGGTACCCTTACGCTCAACAAGCTTTCAGTTGACAAGAGTCTGATTGAGGTCAGAGATTAAGATAATATATATTGATTATTTGCTTATGGTCCTCTTTTTGTGATTAGTACTTATTCTGGGTGTGATTACAATTGCAGGTGTTTCCCAAGGACATGGATAAGGACACCGTGATCTTGCTCTCTGCCAGGGCTTCCAGGGTTGAAAATCAGGATGCCATTGATGCTTCAATTGTTGGGATGTTGGGCGACCCCAAGGAGGTACACAATTCAATCCTCGTCTGCAATCACCATTGAATTTTTTTCTACTCCTCATCTTCCAACATGTGGTCATTGAAGCAACTTAGCTTTATTATGCTTTAATGGTGTTTTTGTAGGCAAGAGCAGGAATCACTGAGGTGCATTTCCTGCCCTTCAATCCTGTGGACAAGCGCACAGCAATCACCTACGTTAATAGCAATGGCGACTGGCACCGGTGCAGCAAGGGTGCTCCTGAGCAAGTAAGATAGTCTTCTTGTACCAATATAGAGCGCATATTATTCCTGACATATAAGTATATCCGCCCCTAGCTCACTTTTTTAGCTTTTCAACATTGACGTCTAACTATTTCGCTCATCTGCCAGATTATTGACCTTTGCGATCTCAAGGGCGAAATGAAGAAGAAGGCCCATGCTGTCATTGATAACTATGCTGACCGTGGTCTTCGGTCATTGGGAGTTGCTCGGCAGGTGAATAACTTATAAGCATGACAATATGAATCTGGTGTTTCTTGTATCTCCAGAGAGATGAATTTCCTGACATAAGTTGGATCATGTGCTCTATCCATTTACAGACAGTTTCAGAGAAGACCAAGGAGAGCGCTGGCGATGCATGGGAGTTTGTGGGACTATTGCCTCTCTTTGACCCTCCAAGGCATGATAGTGCTGAGACTATCCGCCGGGCTCTGGAACTTGGTGTCAATGTTAAGATGATCACCGGTGACCAACTTGCCATTGGGAAAGAGACTGGTCGCAGGCTTGGCATGGGCACTAACATGTATCCTTCATCTACCCTTCTTGGCGAGAGCAAGGACGAGTCCATTGCCTCCATTCCTGTGGATGAGCTCATTGAAAAGGCCGATGGATTCGCTGGAGTCTTTCCTGGTAATTAAATCGTCGCTACAAGAATTAAAAAGGAAACAAATATATTCTAATTCACTGGTTTTAGACTTTCAACTAATGCATATATATTTGGGCATACAGAGCATAAGTATGAGATTGTAAAGAAGCTTCAAGAGAGGAAGCACATCTGTGGGATGACTGGAGATGGTGTGAATGATGCCCCAGCACTGAAGAGGGCAGACATTGGCATTGCAGTGGCTGATGCAACTGATGCAGCTAGGAGTGCCTCAGACATTGTTCTGACAGAGCCAGGACTGAGTGTGATTGTGAGTGCGGTCTTGACAAGCAGGGCCATCTTCCAGAGGATGAAGAACTATACAATTTATGCTGTTTCCATCACAATCCGAATTGTGCTGGGATTCATGCTCGTTAATCTCATCTGGAAGTTTGATTTCTCACCTTTCATGGTCTTGGTCATTGCTGTATTGAACGACGGGACTATCATGACCATCTCTAAGGACAGAGTGAAGCCATCCCCTCTCCCCGACTCATGGAAGCTCAACGAGATCTTTGCCACTGGAGTTGTCCTTGGTACCTACATGGCAATCATGACTGTGGTCTTCTTCTGGCTTGCATATAGCACCGACTTTTTCGCAGTAAGTGAAGCCCACTAAGAGATCAAAATGCCAACACTGAATTGATGATTAAAATCTAAGACAAATGCTAACAATTTCAACTATTTACAGAAAACCTTTGGCGTGCACCACATTGGGGAAAACCCAAAACAACTTAACTCAGCTATCTACCTACAAGTGAGCATCATCAGTCAAGCGCTCATCTTTGTGACTCGATCAAGGAGCTGGTCCTTTCTTGAACGCCCTGGTGTCATGCTTGTCGGTGCCTTCCTTGCTGCACAGTTGGTTAGTACCTTTCTCTTTTCACTTGCATGTATTGAAAAGTACTTAGTTTTAGTATATCTTTTGCTGCCTGTGATCACGATAACTTGCCTAAGCAATAGTATATCTTCTGCTGCCTGTGATCACCATAACTTGCCTAAGAAAAATTTGGTACTTTGTTCCGTAGGTGGCCACTCTCATTGCTGTGTACTGTAGTTGGGGCTTTGCCAGAATTGAAGGCATTGGATGGAGATGGGCAGGTGTCATCTGGATCTACAGCATTATCACCTACTTCCCTCTTGATATCTTCAAGTTCATAATCCGTTATGCATTGACTGGCAGGGCCTGGGATAATATTGTCCAGAACAAGGTTTCTATACAACTTCTTGACCCTCTGATTTCTTCTTAGCTCTATCTAGAAGTGTTATCCATTATACTATTTTCCTTCCCTTCATGACTTAATCTTGTTTGTGCATGTTTTGACTACCTATCAAGACTGCGTTCACATCAAAAAATGATTATGGCAAGGGTGAGAGGGAGGCACAATGGGCCTCAGCTCAACGTTCACTTCACGGACTCCAGCCTCCAGAAGCGTTGTTTCCTGGAAACCACGGGGAGCAGTCTGAGCTAGCTGAGCAGGCCAAGAGGCGTGCAGAAGTCGCAAGGTAAGAATTTGAAAAAGGGTATCCGAAACTTCTAAATGCCACCAGGATCCAAAACTTTTAAATGAATCCATTTTCATTGTGATTACAAAAATTTCATGATATCAGAAAGTGACTTGAGCAATCAACATGATGCTTCCTTCCTTGTATCGTTAACACTGTTCGTTTCAAGGTCCCCTTCGAATGTTCTGTACAAATCCACACATACGAGAATAAAATTATTTGAAGTATCTAATTACTGATTTGTACATATAATTAAACTTGCATTGATTATATATGCAGGCTGAGGGAACTCCATACATTAAAGGGGCACGTTGAGTCGGTGGTTCAGCTCAAGGGACTAGACATTGACACCATCCAACAACACTACACTGTATAGAAAATGGACATGGACCATGGCTGTATGTATATGTATCATATATATATATATATATATATATATATATATATATAGATAGGGTGCCATTGTGCCAAGGAAGAGATAGACATGGAGTGCTCAGGGAGAATAAGCTACAACTTATATATTATATGTATATTTTCTATTTTATTTTATGAGTAGAGAAGGTAAATGCTGGAATAACCAGATGAATGGATTTGTTGTAGTGGATCATAGACAGATTGTGTCCACACACACGTAGACATACATGCATACGTACGTATATATATATATATATATATATATATATATATATATTTATGTAATCCATAGTATAGACTGTATGGCAAGACTCCATTGTCTTATTTTCTTCCCCAAAAAAACTTCATTTCATTAAGGCAAATTTTCCTCTCAGTTCTTTTCAAAATGACTGGACTTTTTTGCTGATGCGACTCCACGTGGACAACAAAATGATTAAAAAAACTTACAGAATTATTTAAAGTATTTAAAAACCTAAACATAAACTGACAAATAATAAAATAAACTGGGGAGAGCGTTCGTTAAAATGAAAAGAGTTTATTGTCCAGCAATAATAAAATCAATTCAGCCTCCCCAAATCCCCTTCTTGTCAAATTGGTAATTGCAAAATTCACCCTTGCAATTGCAAAGGCAAACCATAGATCACATTCCACACACCAATCAACGTTTTTAAGCCTTTGGGGGCTTTTCTTTCTTTTTTGTTTTTTTAAGAAGCTTTTGGAGCTTAAAGACAAAAATAGAAAAAAGAGAGACATGTGTTAGAAGGCGATTGGTCCATGGCATGAGAGAGAAAATGTTCATTCCCGCCAGTTTTTTCCCGCCAATAGTCACGACATGTAGGTTTCCCCAAATCGATAGCCCCACAACCGCCAACATCAGTCCCTCCAACTTCGAAGCCCTCTTTCTCTCTGTCTCCCTCACTTTCCTCTCTGAGACTCCCATCGGTCACTCTCTCTGCTTTTAATCTTTGCATTACTCTCTCTAATGGCGTCTCCAGAACTCACAGACTATGAGCGGAAGAGGCTCGAGAACATTCGCCGAAATGACCAAATGATGGCTTCTCTCAAGCTCCATTCCATCGCTGCCCAAGTCTCTGCCTCAACCAAACGCCCAAGGTTCGCTCTCTCAATCTTTTTTTCTGTATGTACATGAAAATCACGATTTTCAGTAAAACCAGTTGCTAATTTCTGGTTTTAATGGTAGGGCTGAGACCAAATCGTACAAAGTATGTCCGAAGAAGCAACCCAAAACCCAGACCCCAATTGTTATAAGGCGTTCTTTACGTACAAGAGGTTTACCTCCCGATGCCAAGGGCCTTAGCGATGATGCTATCGAATCCATGGTCAGGACCTCAAAATCTCCGAGCCCATCGAAGGCATCGCCTCGCGACTTGGGTCCTCTTAGTATGAGAGATGCGTATAGTGGAGCGTCGGATCGAGCTCTAATTGAAGCCCTTTTGGGTATTGCGAACAAACCCCAACTGAGTGCTTCAGTAAAAGGTGAAATTGGGAGATTTGAGGTTTCCAAAGTTGAGAATTCGAGCGGTGCCTGTGAGGGAATAGACGGGCTTACTTATGGTTTGATTAAGAAGGAAGATAATGAAATTGAGGATGGTTTGAAGTCGGAGCCTTTGACTGAGGGCATAGATGGGATAACTTGCGGTTTGATTAAGAAGGAAGAGAGTGAAGTTGATAGTGGTTTAAAGTTGGAGTCTTTGACTCTGAATTCGGAGAATATAGCGCGGGTTGTGCCAGGGAGAATTACAAACGTGAGTTTTTTTCCTTGTACTAGTTCAAGAATGGTTGTGGTTGGGAATAAGTTTGGGAATGTTGGATTTTGGCATATTGATTCTAAGGAAGAGGAAGAAAGTGGGGTCTACTTGTATCATCCCCATACAGGTCCCATTTCAGGGATTTTGATTCAACAACATTGCATGTCAAAGGTAAGTTTTATCTGAACGTTTCGTGTATGGTTGTAAAAGATGGATATTTCTAATTTGATTAGTCCTTTGGTTTGTAGTAGATTGCCCAGAATTCTCTTGATAACTTGGTTTGAATGTTAAGAGAGACGAATCTATATGTTTCCAACTCCAATTGTTAAGGTTATAAAGCGACCCACTTATATATGCTTTAAAAATGTACGTTAAAGTTCTGTTATTTTCTCAGTTATGTCTGTTCACACATTAATGTTGTTTACCATGCTGAACTTCTGAGTAGTAACATAAGAAATGGAGTTTGGAAATGATGTGGTAGCAACTCCCGTTGTGAATGGCACTTTATCTCAATGATAATGGGCCCTTTTTTTGTTTCCTTTGAGGATGGATGCTTTCTACATGGGAAGATTTTGTTATGATGATCTACAGCATGTAATGGCTAACATATGCTCATTTTAATCTTGTTATTGAGATATGTCTCAAGTTTTGATGTTAAAGCTAACATATGATAATGCAGATCTTTACCAGTTGTTATGATGGATTTATCCGGTTGATGGATGCTGAGAAAGAGGTGTTTGATCTAGTACATTCCAGTGAAGAGACTATATACTCCATCTGCCAACAATCAAAGGATCCAAAATGCTTATATTTTGCTGAGGGTCATGGAGGTTTAAGTGTCTGGGATGAGAGAACAGGAAACTTCTCAAACCAGTGGTCTTTGCATGAAGACAGAATTAATTCCATAAGCTTTAACTCAGAAAACTCTAACGTCATGGCTACTAGTTCCACAGATGGAACAGCCTGCATCTGGGATTTGAGAAGTATTAATGCAAATAAACTCAAAACTTTAAGAACAGTTAGCCACAAAAGGGCTGTGCATTCTGCTTACTTCTCGCCATCTGGAAGGTCTCTAGTGACGACAAGGTGACTATATTGTGCTGTTTTAAACTTCAGTGGAATATTTTAGTTCCTGTCTGGAACATGTATGCTAGCTTTGGTTTCATTCATTTGCTTAACAAATACTGTTTGTTAATATAAGCTAAACAGCGATTTGAGAGTGCAAACATTGATTTTCTTGCTGAATATTTTTCATGAGATAAATCGGTAGGGTTGGTGTATATGCTTCTTTTTACTATGTAGTACTAGTAATGTTTCTCAAGGGTCTAATGTATCTCACGTAATGTGTATATGGTGATTAATGAAATGCGTTTAAGTTGATCTCACTTGTGGTGGGACTAATTTTCTAACCTCTTCATGCAGTATTGACAACACAGTTGGTATATCAAGTGGAGTTAATTTTGAGGACATATCAATGATATACCATGATAATCGTACTGGTAGATGGATTTCTTCATTCAGGTATGATTTTTACCAGATTTTGAAATGCTGATGTGACTTGTCTTCGCTTAATTCTTCTGCCTGATTTCTATCATAATCTGTTTTTCAATTATAACGTTTTCTCAGTTTTACATTTAAAAAAGAATATCTGAGAAGTCTTTCAATTCAATTATTCTGACTTTGGCTAGTGTTTAGCCTTATTCCGTACAATGGTAGTGATGCCAAGAGTAGATTCACCTTCTGAAGAGAAAGTTGTAGTGGTTGTGGATTGAATTATGTACCCTAACAAATTTATTTTTTGTTGGTAGTAAAATACCAAATACTAAATTTTGCCACCACGAAAAAAGAGGTCGGTTTCTGACAGCTGCTTTTAACACTGGAAACAGGGCAATATGGGGCTGGGACGATGAATATGTCTTCATTGGCAATATGAAAAGAGGTGTAGATGTTATCTCCCCAGTTGAAAGAAGAACAGTTTTCACTTTACAGAGCCCACACATGTCTGCAATTCCATGTAGATTTGATGTTCACCCCTTCAATGTTGGGATGCTAGCAGGAGCCACAAGTGGAGGCCAAGTTTACATATGGACGTTGGGCTGCTAGAATCATCTAGTTTGTTAAAACATGATGAATTTTGTACCTTGAGACAACAGAGGTTTGAAACGAAACCCATAATGAGTGCAAATTAAGCTTGTACGTTGATAAGCTTGTACGTTGATTTGTCACATGATATTTCTTTTCTTTTCTTGGAGAATCATGTAGTGCAAATTAAAATTATCAAAGTAAGTTTTTTTATTGATATCTCTCCCAATTTGGAGGCCATTGATGGCCGCCTTGCTCGCATGTGCCCAGGGCTATCCCACCATTAAAAGCTTATTCACCACTGGCTTGTACCCACACACACACACACACACAAAAAATATTTTATTATGCTTGACTAGGAATTTTTTGTAAAAAAATTCTAGAACGTGAGCCCTTTTAGTTCGCTGACTAGACCCATTAAATCAGTAATACAATTAAAATTTGTGATTGATAGCTAAAACAACAGCTCAACTACAGGACTAAAAGCATACTGTTCGGCCCAAGTATAATTCCAATGATTTCTTTATATTGTAGAAGCCTCTTTAATGGTGGGATTGAACTCCCTCACTCTGAACTCTCATTGAAGAAGCCTCTTTAACTCCCTCCCAATTATATAACAACTTGAACAATATAAGGAAACTTCAAGGCGATTGCCCCAAAAAGGTTATGTAGAAACATGAAATACATAAGTACTCTCCCAAAGACCTGCTTAGATTTCATCCTCCTCGAATGGATCTCGTTCAGGGTAGTCACCAACCTGAAATTGCACTAGTCACATTAGTCAACTCCATGAACAAGTCATGCAGGAAATACACAAAGGCATTCAATAGACTGTTAGCAAAAAGGTTTGAAGTCAGAATTTTACAATGATATTACTTATCCGCTGTGAATGAATATAAAGAAACCCTTTCAATTAGGTCATTAAAAGCAATTTCATTTCACATAAGACACTTAAGATGGAAATGGTATGTGCACCAGAATGGTAGGAATCCAATTGCATTTAACAGTCATTGCTGACTCCACGATTTGCAATTAACCAAGTCATCATTGAGGAATAGTTCCTAAGCTAACTCCCCGCCTTAACCTTGGGTTCTTCTTCTAATGTATAACAGTAAAAGTCTTAATTTTTATTTATTGAAAAACACTCACACCTTCTAGATTAAATTGTCAAATATGACTCCATATACCGAATTTTACCTTAATCATTGACAAATTTCATTTATCACACTTTTGCAACAGTTCACAGTAATACAAAATCTACGAGTCCCTCTTAACAAAACTACCTGAGACATATCACTTAGTTATCACAGTTTGCAACATTGGATGACAGTCCATACCAAGAAGGATATAGGTGAACTTTCAGCTTATCCAGGGCTAAAAGGTGAGCCCCAAACTATTGTTCTGTTCATGAAGCGGTTGAAATACCACAGATGGGTGACAACCTATGAGCTAACAGCTCATATTAAACTTTAAAACAAACACAGTCCTGTTACTTGTGAAACAGCCAATCGAACCAAACAATAATATACTCCACATCTTGATAGGAAAATCAGGAAAAAAAATCATTTCGAAGTGTTCTAGAATACAAATGCATACGAACCTTTACTTTGTCTGGCCGAACGATTCCACCATGAAGTTGGGGGCAATTGAAATATCTTGTTCCTTTTACCCTATGATATGAAGAAGAGGAATCTCAACCAAATAATATGCTGAAAACAGGAATGCAAATTTAAAATAGGCAATTCAAAAATGTCCACTCATGGTATAGCAAAATCACAACATGAAAGAATTTTGGTTCTATCAGATTTAGTAACATACCAAAGATCACCAACACTGTAATAGACACCAATTTCAAGAAATATAAGGTTGTATGTGCAGAATTTCAGAGGGAAGAATATTCGAAATTCACCAATCTTAGAAACTAGTTCAGTGACAAGAATGGATACTGATTGGATACATACACATATGGAGTGAGCCCTAAATTCTCCAAAGCATTTAAAATTGTATAATATGAGTTTAGATTCCATTATCTTTGTAACACATAACAATTAGTGTTTCTTTTTGCTCGTAGTGCACTGTAATATAATGTTGCACTGAATGACACAAACATGATTTACCAAACCTGATAAAAGAAAGAAAGAATGAAGAAAAGCATGCTGTAACAAAACATGTACACTACTAGCTAAAAGGAAGAACAAAAATAATAAAGTAGAAGGGAAAAAAAAGTGTATCTTTACTACCAGACAATATTACATGTTATCGGCCAAAACCAGATGAGAAGCATCCACCAATTTAACACACACAAAACCAAGCGTCAACCAAGAATTTACTTTCTGCAGGTAAAATGAGAGTTATATATATTATTTCCTATGGGAATTTTCTCCTTGAGCAAAATATACTCAAGGGAATGGAAAAAGTGTGATACTCAATCAAAAGATAGCAGACGTAATATATTAGCTCATAGTCTAGCTTATAGATACTAGGCTCTTTTTTTTTTTGGTTGAACTACTCTCTATGTTGAATTCAAAGACTTGAAATTGAAATCTGCTTTTATTTCTTAGATATTTAATACATTAACCACACAAAAAAAAAATCACGTAAACATTATCTTTTACATCACTCTATGCAGGTTTCTTTTATTTGAACAAAACAATTTCTTCACATGCACTTTCTGTCCTCAACGTCTATCACTAGATGCACTCACAACAATAAATGATATTAACCTTGCTATGATTATTCTAAGGAAATGAGAAATTGTTAGGAACAACAGAACCAAGCATATACCATTTTTATGATTGGCACATGAGATGCCAAAAACAAAACATAGCATGAGTCAGGAGCTCACTTACATGCCATCATGCTTTCCCAATGGTTCATCATATTGAACTCCAATCCAGAAACCAGGAGCCAGAGATTCTGCCCGACCAACAAATTTAACAACACCTCTTTTATCCCCTGGTTGAACTTCACATCTATCTCCAACCTTCAGCATATAAAGTAGGAGAACTGAGGCAATCATGAATATTGTTTTACAATAAACACGAAAAGAAAATCCTAGTTAGCACATAATAAAATATGAGGAAGATTTTGGAGAACCAAGAATGCTTTCAACTCCTACAAAAAATACACGCAAATAAAGAAAAATGATATTAACACATAATCCTATAAAATTACAGTTCAAGATACATCTAGAATGCTGAAGAAAATGCCAACTGCAACTGGAAAATAATCCAGCTGAATGCTTGAAACCAACAAGGTAAAGTTAATGACACAACATTACCTCATGGAAATTTAAATGCTACAGACTTTAAATCCTTCAGATCTTAAAAATATTAGACAAATAATTATGTCATTTCTTGACCAAAAAACAAAAAAATTATTCATTTTTGTAGTCTGTGGATGCGCCACAAAGCTAATTCAGTCAGTAGTACACTGTTAAACTATTTAAAAAGACAAACTGAGCCTTGCGGTTCATGCTTATGACCCAAGAACTACTAATACTTAAACAAAAAAGAAAGGAAAAAGGAAACAGGAAGCACCTTGATATTTACACAGAGATCTTCCATATTGTTCTCTGGTATCTGCGAACAAAATTTCATTAAACAAACTTCTGAACATCTCAGTTTGATTTGACACTCAATATGCATCTTAAAGGAATAAATAACATAGGTGATGCTTACTTTATTCTCAAAAGCTGATGGGTTCTGAGATGCCAATTTGTCCTTAAATTTTCTAAAAGTCCCTGAAACAAAACCACAAACATGTGATTACAAAAATAATACATAAAGAACAAATAATAACTATGCCCATTATAATCCAAACAGAAATGAAACCAACTCTCAAACAAAACTGTAAACATCTGGATTGAACCAAATACACTTCACAAGAATTATACACATAACAATATATTGGGTAACTTACCATCTCGTTTCTCATAAGCTTCTTGGGAAATAGTGTACTTCTCCACCAACGATGTGTCCTCAAGCCACCCACCAGAGGTCACCGATGAAGGGTCAAGATCTATAACATGTAGCCGGTAGCTTTCAATTTCAAACACACACAACCAACAATAATCACAAATTTAACCAAATCACAAATAACAAGAGAGAGAGAGTGTGTGTGTTTGTGCGTGTACTGACCCGTAGTGAGGGGAATAGAAGCCCAGGGGCTTGGAGTTGTCGTTCAAAACGGAGACTTGGGTGTTGGCGTCGTCATACAGGTGGATCGACATGGAATCTACAGAAGTGCCGCATTTACGCCATAGCTTGTCCTTGACGGACTCCACGGAGCTCTGTAGGGAAAAGCGGATGTCAGCAGAGAAGGTCTTGAGGTTCGAATGAGTTACACGCAACAGTATGGACTCGTCTCCTTCGATCTTCTGCAACCGAGACGCCATTTTCTTCAATGTGAAAGCTGTGAGCAGCTCTACCACTTTGCTTTAATCTAAGAGCAGTGAATTAGGGTTAGGGTTTGAGATTTGATCGAGGCTGAAGAAGAATTCACAGTGAGAGATTGTGCGAGTCGTCTCACTGTTACGAAGCTAAGCTAGGTTGGGATTCTGGGAAATGGAAAGGCGTCTGCTTGATGACAATGTCGTTTGTGAATCAGGTATAATAGACAATGTCGTTTGTACCCTACTAGATGACAAAATATTTAAGGGCATTATTGACTTTCACCTCTTCATTTCACATTCTAATACAAATAGGCATCGCAACCAGGAGAAATTTTTATAACAGAGAAATAAGGAAGTGAGGTTTATAACAACAGTCTCTCATTAATCCAATACAAGTTTTTCCCCTAAAACACACTACTACACCAACAAACTAAAAGATGTTAAATTACACCCCAAACTCACATCAAACTACATCAAAATAAAACAAAATAAATAAATAAACCAAGAACATGCCTTCGGAATTGGATCGTAGACGCTTCAATTACAAGTACAATCTATTCTGACAGAAACGATAAGCGATGTTGATGAAGGCAGAAACTAACTAAAATGAAGAACTGCAACTTCACCTCCAATCCCCTTACGTCAAAAGAGAATGAAAATTTTTTGCTTTCTGAACAGCTACTACTCACAATCAAATTTTGAATCACAACTATCCACTGTTTGTAAAACTAAGTGGCCATGGCTAAAAGCCTGAAAAGTACTTTACAGGGCAGTAGCAAGAAAACCTGCAAAAGAAACAAGCCTTTTGATGATTAATTCTAAAATGACTTTGTACATGAAATTTTAACCATGGCACAAAAAGCAAATGGAAAGAGAAATGGACAAACTCAACTCATGCCTACCTCAATGTGCAGGATTATATGCTCCAATCCATGGCGTTAGGGCAGTAAAAGTGTGTCTATCCAATGCTAATTTTCAAGCATGATCCAAGGCATGATAAATTCGGGAAGCTCGTCTTCGAAGTAATGGCTCCAACCGGAATGATGGAATTCCACTCTGCCACTTTTTTGCTTCATGCATCTCATTCCATGCTTGTACTATCTCATCAATTTTGAATCCCATACCTGTACAGAAAATGAGCAATTAAATGTCTAAGCTAGTTAAAGAAATGGCAGCAGTAGATCATTAGTTTCAGAGTGCAAAACTTTGAATTGTGTCACCTTCCAATGCATTATCATTTGAAGAGTGGTTTTTAACCATCACAGCTATATCTGTTGAAGAAGCCCCAGCAAGTCCAAATTTTTCAACTGCAACTTCCAAACATTCGTGCCATACAGGTAGCCCTAATTTGAATTCCACAATAGAACGCTCATAGAGCATGGTGCCCCATAGGAGATTTATCTGACACCTCATGCTTGTAGCCTGGTCTGCAGCTTCATGTTCTGATATGTCTCTAAAAATTCCATCCAAACCCATTTTCTGCAACTGGGATTTAACACTACTTGGACTGGAGAGTTCACTGAGACGTTGCTCTTCCAATTCCTCCCACAGCTGCATGCCTTTTTCCATATTGTCTTCAGCATAGTTATAAAGTCGTAGAACCTCTGTAGAAGGCCACGTCTCCAAATCAGCATTGCTGCTAATTGCATAATACCAAGAAAGTTTTGCCTGTTCAAACTGCTGCTGCCCAAGGGCCAGATAGCCTTCATAGAAGTCTGGTTTTATCTGCAGCGCTTCTTCATATCTCCTTCCTGCTTCTATGTATTCTTTTTGTGCCCAATCATATGCACTTTGGATATTTGAAATGATTGATTCTTTTGAAGAATCTTCTGTGAAATACACCTTCTTCCTTGCCCTGGCCATGTGAACATTTCCCCAGTTGAACAATGCTAAAGCTCCCATTTCTTGAAACTTCTCTCCTGCTATGTCAAAAAGGTCTTGGGCTTCTTCACTTGTAACTGTCTCCTCCATAGCCTCAGAATAAAGCTTCACTCCAAGTTCATGAAGATCCAAGTATGCATCAGATTCAATCCCAGCATTGTTCTTGAACAGCTGAGCAAAATGGATTATCCAATCCTCAACGCAAGGTGACCCCTTCATATCCTTCTGTTTTACCACGCTACCATTCTCAGCTACATTATTTTGCTGTACATCAAGCTTGTGTGCTTCAATTTCCAGTTTCTCAAAGAATGGATCCTGCTCAGGGTTAACTTCCACCACGTAAAGCCTGACAGAGCCTTCCGATTCTGCTGATCCTTCAGCCCACCTCAGCTCTTCATTACTAGTGATTGTAACCAAATCACCTTCTTGGTCTCTATATTTGATAAGAACTGCTCTTGAGCTAGGAAACCGATCACGGACTACCTCTCTCAGTTGCAGGAGGGTGCAATTAACTGGCAACTGAGCCCATCTTATATCCTCTCCAAATACCAATTTCACACTTCTTTTAGGCACTTCTTCCTTGGGACTACTGATTTTCTCCTCCACAACTACCTTGACCTCTGCCTTCTTTTCCTCAGCTATTTCCACAGCCTTCTTTTCTTCAGCTATTTCCACAGCCTTCACTTCCTCAGCTATGTCCACAGCCTTCTTTTCCTCAATCTTGTCCTCGGTCTTCTCGTCAATATTTTCTTCAGCCTTCTTCTCTTCATCTTTGTTGCCCTTCTTTTTCCGATTCTTCAATTTCATTACTTTCCCTGGTAGTAAAGCATGAGTTGGTTCAACATAATCTGGAGGCAGCTCAATTACTGTGTCATTCACCCTCAATCCCTTCTTCTCAAGTACACTTTTCACTCTTTCTGCAACCTCTGTTGCCATGATATTGTTTGGCTCCATGCTCAAAACAGTACCAACATCTCTCAGAGCCAAATCCAACCTATTCAAAGCCTCATAACACTTGGCCCGCTTCAACAGCGCCTTACTGTACTTAGGTGTGACTTCAAGAGCCAAATTACACTCATTGATAGCCTTGGGGTAGTCACTCAGCCCCATCTGCATATAGCAAGCCGCCATGTTACTCCTAAGATAGGATACATCGATATGATTTCGCGGAAGCAACTTGAGGGCTTTCTCATATTTCAACATAGCTCCTTCATGGTCCCTCTTCTGAAACAACTTGTTCCCCTCGTCCTTCAGTTCTTGAGACATTGAAATGAAAACTGCTGTGTCCTTATCATAGGCTTTTGGGCTATTATCCCCAGTTTTGCTTTGATTTGGAGCCTCACCTGATTTTTCTCCTGCACTCTTCTTCTTTTTTCCACCTTGCTTCCCCATCATGCACTCAACAATTCATAAAAAATGTTTGAGCCAGAATGAAAACTAATACCTAATCTAACTACAGGCCTGAATGCTCAAAAACCAAGTAGCTGATCCAATTAAGTAAACAAGAAAACCAACAACTTATTGCAACCAAGTCCTTTAAACGAGAAAAAGCAATCCAAGCCCAAAAGACAACTCAATACAAAACCTTTAAAAGGTGACCAGAATAATTCCAAAGAACTCTAAACTTCTAGTTTCCAATAAGTACACTTTGAAAACAGATCCTCACAATTCAATCGTGTATTAATACAACAAATCAGAAAAAGACAAGCATACCAGAAGTAAATCTCTTTTCCCAGAAACGAATTCCACCCAAGACCTCCTATTGTGGGCTGAATTGCTATGAAAGAAGTTCAAAATCTGGAGCTACTCCCTTGAAGCTCAACTGGAATTTCTTTCAGCAAAATTTCAAGACACCACAAACTCAGAATACGAATTCCCTTCCCTCTAAATCAGGATTTGTTACTGCCCATCCAATAATAAACAAATCCCAATTCAGAGAGAAGCAACTGACGCTTTGCAAAATCAAAATTGTCGTTCTTTTTTCAGCAGAAAAACAAGATTTTGGTGAGAAAGAGAGAGAGAGAGAGAGAGAGAGAGAGAGAGAGAGAGAGACTTATCTGGGAAATGAATTCTCGAGAAGAGGCTCCGGGTTTCACAGGAGAAGCTCAGACGAGAAAATGAGAGAAAATCTGTGGGTGAATGGGATGTCAGGAATGGAAGGAAAAAAACCGTCCAATGTCCGTTGGCTCCTTGGTGATGTGTGAAGAGAAGATTTTCACTGCTAAACGTAAACGCCACAAAAGCAGAGAAGATTCTGATAATTTTTAATTTCTTTTTTTGTTTTCATTAATATATTATCAAAACTAAAAAGAATTAATGTTTAATATGGTGGGTCCCCCGTTTCCGTGAATTCCAAGTTTCTTGGGGATTTTTGATCCGTTTGCTACTCCAAGAGCAATCTGTTTGTGAGCTGCTTGGGTTTGCAGTTGGCTTCTGTTTGTCTGTTAGTTTTCTTCTACTTTTTTTTTTTTTTTTTTTTGGGGCATTTGGATTGGGTGTATAGATTTTATGCTTAAATATATAAAATACAACAAACAAAAAAAGTCACCTTAACATCAGATTTCCATGTTCTAAATTTATGTAGTTCAACATTAAAAAACAAAAAACAAAAATTACTGTACCATTTTCTAATAATTAAGATATAAATCTAAAATATTGAGCAGTATCTAGAAGATAAAACACATTAATCTAGAAGCTTAAAAAAAAAAGTAGGCATAAATGAAAACTCTGGCAATAGTCATTTCCAAGAGAAAATGTATACAAGTGGGGAAACAGAGGGCATATAAAAAGATAATGTAAACAAACTGAAAAAACAGAGGGGATAAATATTTAGTGGAATTTGGAAACCCATAGAAAATGTATATATTCAATATAGTGGTTGTTGTGTGGGACCATTGTCATCTAGCTACCAATGACTGTTTGCCACGTGGCTTGCATGTGAAAAAAAGTAACGAAGGGTCGAGTATGGCGAGAACCATTCAACTGCCAATCACAAAGCAAAGTGTAGGGGATAAGAAAGACAGCCTGTTCGGGAAGCTGAAAAAAAGGTGGACTTGTGGACTTTTACAATGCGTGGCATGTATTCTAAGCTACCGGCCACCGCCAGCGTTAATGTTTGTTTGTTAGAATATTTGAGGATGAGGGTTGTTTGCCTTGTTCTTCTTGTTGTTTAATTTTTGCTGTAAATCTAGTCAACAAATTATTCCGAACCAACTTGAATTTGGATAAATGCTAAAGCCCAACCCAATCCAACCTTCTAAAATAAGAAGAGGTTGGGCTTTGCAGCCCCACAATTACTTAAAGACTATTGCCACGTCAACTCAGTGATTTGACAAGAACCGAACTGTCCACTGTGTCAAAATTACAAGTGAGCACATTACGCGGCGTCCATTTATTGGCTAGTCTGCGTGGAGGTGTTAAAACAACCACAGCAGTATTGCTGCATCACTTATTCTCCTTCTTCTTTGTGTTCTTCGTCTTCTTCTTGACGTAGCAATAGCCAAGGTTTAATACCTCTCCTTCTCTAACTTCTCTTTGGGTTTTGAGACATCTTTTTTTTTTTAATCTCAAAAGGAACAAAAATATGAAGTTGGTAGTGTTTATTACTCAACTGTACGTTCTGTGCCACCTTGTCTTGGCCGATCAGATCTTCCCAGCTCACCTAGGTAATTACCCACTTCTCAAATCCATCTATTTCCCTCTCATATTTGCATAATTTCATTTTTTCATTGCTGAAATTATCTAAAACCCATCGTTGTTTTAGTGACACCCTTCCTTCTTTGATACAAAATCATGTCTTGCTTACCCAATTTAAATAGTTTTTTTTTTTTGGGTATCAAGGGGGCAGAAGCCCAGAATTTTAGTAAGTTTATCAACTACATGTATATATATATATATATAAAAGCGTGTGTGTATTTGGTTTTTTAGTGTTACATCAATCGTTGTTAATCAGATGCTGAGCTTGAAAACATTGGTGGAATTTGAAAGTTGTTTGCACTTGAGTAAGCCTTGATTCAGAGGCTTAATGGTTCATATATAGGTTTCTGGGATAACGTAAATATGACGAATTTTCAGCTCAGCTGTGATTATTAACGGGATGATCAATTTGAATTGCTATAGGACTGCATAGAGATTTCTACTGGCTTGGCAATACTTCAAATTAAACCACATTGAATTGCTTTAAGTTAAGCTTAATTATTTAAATTTGTACGTAAAAAGCCTTTGTCATTTAAGTTACAGCTTCTAGCTTAGTTGAGTTTGAAAGCAGTTGAAGGGGTCGTAAGCTTGTTTAGCCTTTAGTCTGAAGGGCCAAACTTTGTTGTCATCAATTAGTAGAGACTGGAATCGGGTTGAGAACGGGTAGTTTGTGGAAGGCACTTTATTGGCAAACAAAGTATCAAGGAAAAAAATTTGAGTTGCCAAAAGGATTGTTCTTAGATATGCTGAAGTGATTCAGCTGTAGTCAGGTCAGCGTTGAAACTGACTGTAGATTGTAACATGAATAGGAATCTGTGTCTATGATTTTAGGACCTTTTGTAATGCAATCACGATCTTTACATTAGGATAATCATCTTGTTCTAGCTTTATTTTTAACTATAATTAGAAACTAGATTTTATTTATATGATTTGTTTGTTAAATTTGATATCTTTTACTGCAAAATAAATTTCTTTTTTCTTCTCCATCAATTGATGAGCAGGTGGCACATTTAGTCGCAGCTCTCGTGAACCAAAATACAAGATTGAATTCCATCCTGAAGACTCACCTTTTCATCCTGTAAGCTAAGATTGTATTTTACTTGTATTTATTGTTTGTTCCTATATGTATGTAGTTGTTATATTTTGATGCTTTGAAACTTCCCCGCCCCCGAAAGGAAAAAAAAAGTTTTTTTTTTCTTTAGAATATAAAAGTACATATAAACATTGATCCTCCACAAACCATGTTGATCTAATAATTGGGTACAAATATTGCAGGAGGATGGTCAAGAGTCTGTGGTTATGCCAAATAACAATGGACAAAATTTTATATGTTACTTGCCTAAGGTGGAGGAAGCCAAGAGTGGGAAGCAAGTCCTTCAGCATAATATAAGCAGCGTGATTGTGGAAACTGAGAAACGAGTTAAAATGAAGACACCAGATGAGCTGCTTGAAGTACTCAAGGACCAATGCTTTATCAGAGTAAGATTTGTGACATTAAAACTGTCTTCAATTCGTCCCATGGTTTTGTAGCACATAAATATTTTTCCTCTTACAATTAATTTAAAAAGCAACACATCTATTATTTTGGTTTTTATAAATAGATCAAATCTGGTGAGGGCGCCTACGAGTAAATTCTCTTTACTGTTGCTCATAGTTATGTAACCTATAAAACTACATTAGTAACCAGGTGATTATGCATTTACTGTACATTATGCTAACATAACCAACTCCTTTATGCAGCAAGAGGGTTGGTGGTCATATGAGTTTTGCTATCAGAAGAGATTACGGCAAATTCATTTGGAAGATGAGAAGGTATTCTCCCATGTCCCTCTCAAATGCTCACTTTAAAATATAATGTACTTCTATTGTTAGTTCTTATTTCTGATGCCTCTTTTGAAATATGTTATCCGCAGTATAACTGTATATAATGAGAGGAAGAGAACTAATATGCCTCAAATGTGTTAATAAGTACCACATTTATCTAGATGGTCTTGGGCTTTAATGTAGTGTTGGCACACTGTATTTGATGCATTCCCGTAAGTGTTAACTACTTAAGTATTAGGGTTGGTCCTGGTTGGGTAATCCTGCCTGTTCAATGTGTTTCTGTTCCTCCATCCTTGTAGTGGTTATAGTGGTATACGTAGTAGTTGCTGTGGTACAGGTAGTGCAGACATCGGTCAATTTCTTACATTGGTTTTCTTTTCCAACTTTTCAGGAATTAAAACCAGTTGCATTAGCATTATTATCGTCATCTTTTTAGATATTCTCATTTCTCGTTGGAACACTTCAGACCAATTGAAACCCGATAATATTAACCATGTAATTGGCTATTTTCGTCTCTTATTACAGGTGGTTCAGGAATTTATTTTGGGTATATATGATGCAGAGGCCACTGCTGCTGTCAACCAGAATCTTTCTGACATATCTAGACTTAAAGATCCACGGTCAAAAGATGCATACCAAAGGTATGATTTTGTCTTTATCAAAATGCGTTAGATTGAGTACAGTTCATCAAATTGCACGGTTCATATAGGTATCATGCTCACCAATATACAAATGGGACTACTTGTGATCTTACTGACCAACAACGGGGGACTGAGGTATTAAGTTACTAATTTATATATATAATGTAGTTTTTAATTTCCTTGCGCATCTCTTCTTCCCGCCCTTACTTTGTATGCATTTGCAGGTGAGATTTGTGTGCTCAGAGGGCAGAGCTATGATTAATTCAATTACAGAGATAGCCACTTGCAAGTATGCAGTTACAATTCAGTGCCCCACACTTTGCAAGCACACGTGAGTCTCCGTCCCTCCCCCTCCCTCCCCCACTCTGTTATGTTTTGTGCGCATCTTTTTTGTGGTGTTATGTTACTAGTAGCTCTAATGACTAGCTTTGACCCAACAGAGCATTCCTAGCAGAGAGACCAGTATGGCAGGCCATTAACTGTAATGTGCTTCCCAAGGATTACAAGGAAACCAAAGCAGAGGAAGAATCTAATATTAAGCAGATAGTTTTGGTCGCAGACACAGACAGTGAATCTCCATCTAATGATGTTTCGGATGAGTAACAATATATTGATTCGCAGAATCTTTGTGAATACCAGTGATAGTCAACCTAATGTATTCATGTATCTTCTGATTTCTTTTGCATTTCTCACAAGATAGAAACATATTCTCATTTCCTCTATAACGTTGTTGTCCCTTTAGGAGAAGGGATGTTTTTTTCTTCTCCGTTTACCCCTGCAGGATTTCGAAGAAGTTGAAGATGTTGGGACCAAATAAAAAACATTACATATATTCCACAAGCCGTGATATTTATTTACACTAAAGTTCAGTGTATTATTTGGCCCGCTCAAATTCTTACACATGCCTTTTGCCCAAGAAAGCAAACCAACCATAGAAACCAATTCTGAAACTCACTTTTACCCCAAATAAGCGCTTTCCGACATCAGAGATGGAAAAGAGCTTACAACGTAAGGCCATGTTAATGTCACAGCTGGCAAGCCATTTCAAAGAAAAAGTTGTCAAAAAACAAGATAGAATTGACATAACACAACAAAATGCTTTATTAGTTATACTAATTTGGTACTTAATCGATTTCAAAATATTTTTTTTGGTTACAATTTCAAGATAACTTTCAATTTTGTACAATCTTACATTTAAAAACTGAAATCACATTCTTAATATTATGCGTAGTTTACTCTATTAAATGGTTAGATTAAAACTAGCGATTTGCATCGAGGACGATCGGGCTACACAAACGACATGTCATTGATATTAATGGGAAAAAGCGAAAAAAAACGGTGTTAGATGTCGTTGGGATAAACGACAGATATATAGCAGCATTAATCATCTGGAATGCCAATGGTAACTGTAGAGCCATCACCACAACTAAGTCTAACGCCTATACTGTTTTCATATATACCATTCATTATATATAATTTACATAGAATCTCCCTTGCTTATTATCAGAGTTGTGCTCTTCTCATTGGGAAGATGATGGTCTCTCACTATTTGCCTGCCGAGTCCAGCAGAGCCAAATACTCGTTTATGGCTTCACCTTCTTTGGTAACTTCAAGGTCATAGTCCGATAAAGCGTCTCCTTGCGCTAGTTCACCAGCAAGTTCATCTTCCATCTCAGCATCACGCTCTCCTACTTCACCAGCAGTTGAAGGACCCCCAACTTCACCATTTTGATCAACGTTATTATTCAGCATTGAAACAAGAGAATTTGCAATGTCATTAGCAGCATCAGTCGGGATATTGTTGCTAGCAGCATTTGTGGGGTTTCCTGCATTTTCTGAGAGCAACTGCTGCAATACTTGCTCCATCGTCCCCCCAGCAGCCTGAAAAGCTTCAACCACTGCATACCAAGTTTAACATCAGAGCCTAGCTACTTCTCAACCTCGTGGAATATTAAGAAATTGGACATTGCTTTCTGACAATGATAACAGTCTACGACAAAGTTCGATAAAAATGAAATTGTGAGGGTGATTTGGCCAATATTAGCTCTAAATAATAACAGGTAAAGTCAGTATCTCAGAGAGATAGCGGGGTATCTAAGTAATCTAAATAGAAAACATAAACATAAGAAACCTCCATAAAACATGCTAAAAACATGGTTCTGCTAACAGGCCTTTGACAAGTACCTCTTGATCTTTCGAAGCCCATGCCTACAAGCGCTTCAACTGAAGTATTAACTGCTTGGCTCTGTCGTTTCCTTTTCCTCGACTCAATATATACCTACAGGTCAGACAAAGTTAGTAATGTTGAAAATGTCTAATTAAATTAAAATAATAATTATATAGAAATACGCAGGTGACCTGTATGGAGGAATTAGTTTCTGGATTTGTCAAATCATCCAATGCCTTCTCAGCGTCATTCTCATTTCTTCTAAGCGCTTCAGCAGCAAGCTCCTTCTCAAACCTGCAAAGTCAAGCAACTCATAGAATGAACAATGACAGGGGCTCATGTTTATGGACATAAATTATCTTGAGCAGACTGCCAGTGAACCATCATTTTGAAACAAGCATGCCCTTTCAATTAAAGAATGATGAACAACTTGTCTTGGCTTGCGTACCCAATGGAGACCAATTGATTCAATTTCTGGAGATCCACAGCTTTCTTCAAAGGCGTTGTCCCATACTTCTTTTGCTCCCTGCCAATTTGTTGGTTTAAGTAACAGTACAAACAGAAACTCAAAGAAAAGTCGATCTTAGAAAGGCACCCACATAATTTCATCTCGTCGCCGAATATCTTCTTCCCGTTTTTGGGCTCTCTTGGCCTTCTGCTCAACAAGAAAATCAACAGCACTAGAAACATCTTGATTGCTAATCCGCAATGCCCTTTTTGCATCTCGTTCTCTAAACCCCATGCTCATAACAAGTGATAGGGCTTCATCTGGCACCTGTAGCTGGTATCAACAACCAAAAATGTACTCAGGTGCATGTTGCAACATAGATGTAGAGATGGTAGGTTACTTGGATCTTGTTGAAAACTACTGGCATCACCCAGAAAAGTGAGAGATCAGGAATATCAGCACTTTGCAGATGTAATTTCAAACATGGTGTGGCAGTTCAGAAATAATTGACTGCAAAGTTTCAGTGCAACTTATGCATACAGAGTTCCAAAACAACCTAGCCAGGCAAAGCTAATCCTTGTGTGCATAATATGTTTGGCACCTTCCTTGTAATTCAACTAACCTGGGTGAATTTGCCTTGTGCAGAAGCTAGCACCTTCCTTGATTTCTCAAACTGACCACTGTGATACGCCACCACCCCTTCCAGCAGCTCCAGTCTCAAATATCTATGATGAGAAAACGAATAAGTGATTAGACCAAAATTATCCTGAGTCGTTCCGAGGAACATTCAGATCAAATATGCCTAGCAGTAAAAGTGCTCACAGTGCAAGCTCTGGGAAGCGGCCTGCCTGAAGGAGTCTGACACGAGAAGAGTCCTTTCCATGAGCTCGTTCAATTCCTTCTCTGGCTTTCTCAAGGCGAACTCCTGCCACTGAGAGCCAGCTGATGTCTCGGAGCATGAAATAGCACCAAACCATATCGATTTGCAGTATTGGAGGATTGTCAACAAGCTGAAAGCAAGTATGCGGTCAAACAGAAAAAGATATTATACACCGATATTGAAGTATATCTAAGAAAGAGAAATGAATCTTGATATATTTTGATGTCAAAGTTACATGGAGGCCACATGGAACTTGACAACAATATGGCTCAAAGTGATAATGATAAATCTTCAATACGGCTCACTCACCTCTATAACCTTCGGGTCAGAAAGAGAGAAAGCCTCCTACAATAATGAAATAACCACACGTGGATTAAGCAACACTCTTAGTCACAGAATCTTTTCTGGCTGCATACTTCAATATATAATAATTTGTTTACTACAGAAACATGTCCAAAACTGATATAACTAGAATTGGCATGGCATAAGGCATATAACATGAGATATTAGGCCATCAAATCAAAAGATATCTTTTATCCCAGGGTTACAGATCATATATCAAATTATCAATTGCAACAGGCACTAGGAACTGACCTCTCCCATGGCAAGCACTTCTAATGCATCTTTATAATTTTGTCTTTTAATTAGTTGTTTTCCATTTGTATGAAGCATCAGGCCCATCATGATTGCCCTGACAAATGACAGTTCAAATCTTTAAAATTAAAATGTGACTGTATGCCATTAAACTTCTCACAAAAGGAAGTAAGTGCTTGGATCAATTCTTGAAACCTAATTTTCTATCATACCGCTGATCAGTCTCAGATCCCAACTGTACTTTCTTTCCACTTTGATCTTCAAGTACTATATTGAAGTCTTCAATCGGCAATGAACCATCTGCATGTCTCTTGGCCAATGCAGTGGCAGCTGCCCTATTAAGGTAATAGGTACATTACCAAGTTAAAAGTGGAACATAGACATAAACAAATCAATAAAATAGGCCAAAATGTGCTATGCCCCGCTGATATAACAATCGGGGACCATTATCAGTGCCAGATGATAGAGGATCACTAAGTCAATAACTTCCTTATTGGAAGGTATTTCACTACCTCTAGCTCAAAACTATTCACTATTTTACTAGGTCCAAACCTGCATTCTCAAGAATAAAGCAGCCTATATGTCCCTAGAGCACTGTTTACAAACTCTATAATATTGGTACATCCAATCTTTAATTGGGTTACAAAACTGACCTTTTTTACTAACAAAAGGTTACAGTTCCTGGTATTTGCGAAGGACTCATTAGCTTGGATAGGAAGAAGCAGAAGAACAAGAAGAAGAAGAAGAAGAAGGCTTATTTTGGATAAAATTTACACCTTTTTGACTACCAAACACCATGAAGTCACAAAACTGAGATTCAAATTTTCTTTTTGACAGAGTCCTCAATAACCAAAGAAAGACAAGATGAAAACACCAAGACGGAAACAATCTTCAGAAGTTCACTGATATTTCAGTTCAGTTTTCGCATAAAAGTGCTTTAGCAATTCAGCTCCAAAATCATATTGTCCCTCTCCAAACCTTGATTTTCGTTTTCCATAAAAAATAACAAGACGAATTAAATTCAAACAGAATTTGCTTCATCAATCCGAAACAAAATACACGAAATAGATAGTTCGGAAGAACCAATAGCCAAACAGAAAACCCCAGATATATAAAAACCGATTCACAATGAACGGATTCTATTATCAAATTAACTAAAATAAGCACATTCTTCGTCAAAGGTCTGTGTTTTTATAAAAATTGAACAAACCTATGATCGAGAAATTAAAACGAACTGCAAAAGCCAAAAAGAAATAAAGTGAAAAGACTCACTTGACTCGAGCCAGTCTGCGAGAGCGTTCGTCTTCAGCCAGCAACTCCTCCTTCAAAGACTTGCCCTCTTCAGCACATACCCGACTAGCAAGAATCTTGGCGTTGTTCTTGATACCCAATTGGGCCAACTTCTCGTTTCCATCGCCGTCTTTCAAGACTCTTCCTGCGCATATCAAATTGATTGAGTTGCTCTCGCAGTTTGATCGCTTTGCAACCTCTTCTCTCAACATGGGTACGGTCCAATCCTCCAATTCAACCTCCAGCACACCCGCCCATGTCCCTGCAATCTTTAGCTTCGCCATGAGCAACACAGAGAGGGCTTAGGACAATGTGGGGCTTTCAAGAAAACGGAAACGGGGTATATAATATAGAGAATTTCTTGTTCATCAAGGCTTAAACTTTCCACCTTGGTTTTGTGTTGGACTGGACACAGTAAGTAGGACTCTATATAAAGATGGGACTTTACTTTGTATAAAGCTACAAATATAAGATATAAGAAGGGGGAAAATGAAATATTAAGAAAAGGAAGAAAGAAAAAATTGGTCCTTATTAGAAGGAAAAAAGGAAAGAAAAAGTTGGTCTTTAATTCTTGTATTTAAATGGACAGATGGAGAGGGTATATTGGTGTATTATATGCTTTCAGTTTTCATTCACAGTTTTAACTTTTAAATGGGAGTTTTTCTAAATTATAATACTCAGGGGTAGAGAATAGCAATAAGCACTAACAAGTGGCCGTTGGCAAAATGCTTGCTTTAGGAAGGGCCAAGAGGAAAGAAGAAAAGAAAAACATCATAGTGATCTGCACTTACAGAGTTATATGCTTCCCAAACTCTGCGTGTCAACATCTCTCACTCGGTAGTAATCAAACTTCAAAGTCCACCAGCAATGGCTGCCGGCGGCGGTGGCAGCAGAGCAGCTAAGAGCACCGCCAAAGGAAAGGCCAAAAACAAGAAACGACACAACAAGAAGCCCCTCAGTCAACACCACCTCGTAAGTCTCGTAGCCACCGCCACCTCACTGGCCCACTCCTTCCTCTCCCAAAACGACCTTCTCCTTCTGCCCTCCCAAACCCTAACCCTAGAAACCCTTCTCTCCTCCACCTCCACCTCCCTCTCCACCCTCCTCTGCTTCCCGAACCCTCCACCGCAACCACCACTACGGCCGCCACCACCACCACTAGAATGCTGGTTCAGCCGCTTCCTCTCCGCCACCTCCGCCAGCAGAAACTTCGACTCACTGTGGTCCCACACCTTCCGCATGTCTGAACACTCCTTCTCCATCCTCCTCTCTCTCCTCTCCCCATTTCTCAACTCCACAATCCCTTCAATTCCACCCAATTTCGTTCTCGCTGCTGCAATTTACCGTTTAGCCCACGGCGCGAGCTACAAGGCGGTGGGAAGGCGCTTCGGGCTCGACTCGGTGGAGGCCTGCCGAGCCTTTTTCGCCGTCTGTAAGGCGGTGAGCGATAAATTAGGTAACTTGTTCGAGTTCCGGTCTGATATAGCCCGGATTGTGGGGGGTTTCGGGTGGATTTCGCTGCCGAATTGTTGTGGGGTTTTGGGGTTTGGGAGGTTTGGGGTTGGTGGTGAAGTTTTGGGGCCAAACGGGTCTTTGTTGGTTCAGGCATTAGTGGACTCTGAGGGGAGGTTCCTTGATGTCTCGGCCGGATGGCCCAGCGCCATGAAACTCGAATCCATTTTCCGTCAGACTAAACTTTATTTGGGTGTAGAGGAATCTAGGGACTTGCTGAATGGTCCTGTTTATGAGCTTGGTAATGGCAAGGCCATTCCTCAATACATATTGGGGGACTCTTGCTTCCCTCTTTTACCATGGCTTTTAACACCTTATATAAGATCGGATGAGGCGGATAGCTTTGGTTCATTGGAGAAGGCGTTTAATTCGGTACATAGTCGCGCAATGGGGTTGGTTGACACCGCATTTGGGAGGGTTCGGGCTCGGTGGCAGCTTCTGTCTAGGCAGTGGAAGGAAGAGTGTGTCGAGTTTATGCCATTCGTTATTGTTACAGGGTGTCTGCTGCATAATTTTCTCATCAAGTGTAGCGAGCCCATGCCAGATGACAATGTGAAGAGCTTAAGGGAGGAGGAGCTTCCTGTTTTCCATGGACAGGTGGATGAGAGTGGTGAGAGGATGAGGGATGTACTGGCCACCCACCTGAGTCGGGTAAGCCTGAGAAGATGAATTCTTTGATTGCGCTTGTAGTCGCTCTTACTTGCTATGATAGATTAGCAGTGCTGCTTATTAGATGCTGGGAGAGAATTTTTGGATGACTTGGAGCCTTAACTCTTGATTGGTATGGTCTGCTTCCACCGCATTATGTATGTGCTTTTGTATGTAATGTCTCATTTCATCACTGGATGAAATTGACATGCATATGATATGCATTTCTAAGTTTTGTGTGTAAATAGACAACGAAGACCATGAATGTTACGGCTTCAACAAGTAGTAGTAGTAGTAGTGTCATATTTCATCACTGGATGTGCTTATTCAATCAAATGTCTTTCAATGGTATGCGGGTGATATTGTTATCCTGTTTCTGATAATGCTAATTATCTGTGATGATTTGCCTGTTAGTTGGGCAAAATCAGCACAATTTTGGGATACATATTAGCATATTTTGTGTTGAAATCTACTCTACTGTCTACTAAATAAGAACAAAGTTTGAATACATGTATTCATTTAGGACTAAGGATTGCCTCTCTTATGGCGACCTCCTCAAACTTGTTAATGCTTATTAAAAAGTTCATCCCTAAGCAATGTCACTGAAGGAGTGCTTTCTTTGGCAGATTGGGTGCCTTGATCCTAATTTGCATCTAAAGTATGTTAAGCATCTGCATAATCAAGCTCTCAACCACTGCTCTGTCTTGGAAAATTCACGCAGCCAGAACCCACAAAACTCAACTAGGAAAACATTTATTAAAAACTATACTATGAGGTTACTATATATATATATATTATTAACAGAAAATTTGTGTACACAAATTAACAAAGATGATGTGCACTTGTATTAGTTTGAACTTTGAAGTTGTAATGGTCAATATGGGGATACAAAGTCTGCTGTGAAATGTTATCCCCTCAATCACAAACCAGCCAGACTCTAACAGCATCCTTTCAACTCCAACGCAAGATTAGAGGCATTTACATTGCTTATGTAAGTTGAAGGGTAATTCACGTATAATCTTAGAAACTAAAGTTGCAGCTTTGCTGACCAAAGGCTTTAGTGGCACAGTTTAACCAGCAAGATAGAAGTCCCCTGAAGCCTGTCTGTGAGACTTCACCTCCCCGTCGTTGTAAAACTCTTATGAACTCATTTGCACTCAAATCACCATCGCCATTTGCATCAAACACATGGAATATTATGTCAATCACATTGTTAGGAACAGAGATGCCGCATACCTGTATAAGCAGAAGTTAATCGTCATCATAATAATAATCTACTAATGATCAAAGAAGCTACCTAGAAATAAGAGATGTGTATGTTATGTACTTGGGAAGCGGCCCTCTGGAGATCTTTTTTTGTCAACACCCCATTCACTTCTCCGTAACTGAAAATGGCAAGAGAGAAGGACTGCAAATTCTTTCGAAGCTCTGCAAAATCTACAAATTCCTTATATGTGATTTTTATGTCTTTGAGACGTGGATCGTTGTCCAATTCGTCAACCCGATCAAGCAACTTGTTTGTATCACTGATATCAGCAGATGCAACCAAGGACAATGCGAAATCTTTAGCTGATATGGTTCCTTGTTCTTTGTAGTCGTAATGAGAAAACTCCAAACGCAACATCTTTCAAATTCAGAAATAGATAGCAGAAAAACAAACGGGAAAAGATCAGCTGACAGCAAGAGGAAAAAAATAAAGTACGATAAAATGACAAGGCCCTGAAAAAAACAAAAGACCACGTACTTCACCGTGTAAATCCCTGAAAAACTTAACAAATGTTTCATGTTTGAGACTTTTTTTGCCATCTTTGCCAAAGAAGTGCTCAAGTAGGCCTCCGTCTTCTACAGAAACTTTGAGCCTGTGGCCGTCCTTGTTTTGTTTGCTTTGAGATCTCATCAAAGACATGACTTTATTAAACTCCTCCCTATCAATGTCTCTGTTAATAATACACGTAACAAGTTAGCTTTCTATCAGAATCAGCTACACATGAAAAGATGTTTTTACTTATAACTTGACCAGAGAAGACGATAAAGAATGTAAACCCACCCGCTGTTGTCAAGATCAAACATTTTAAATGCCACCGTAAAGCTTGCCTCGGGGATGCTGAGGAGGGTGACGAAGAAGATGAACCTGATCACATTAAGAATGAAACGAGTATGACGTTTTTAGATCATAACAAGAAGTTTCAATTAGAGTAATTGAGTGTATTAGCGCGCTACTCACTCGGGAAAAGAAATGAGGCCGTCACCGTCAGTGTCGAAAAGCATAAAGAATTTGGAAGGAGCACATTGCAACTGGCCAGGAACCTTCTCCCCTCTCAAAGAGCCCTCTCTGACACGGGTTGATTCAGAGGGAGGAAATACAGGAACAACTGCTCTCATCAGGTCTGCCGGAGTCATAAACGCCTCTCCTGCTGGGTTTTTATCCGATGCAAAGTACTCAAATACCTGAAAACTGTTGGAATTTTAAAAGATTTAAAAAATTTAACCGTTTTATTTATTTAATTATCTTTCTGTTTTATTTTATTTATTGTGGGGGTTATAAATATTTTATATTCAGGTTTTATTTCTGGTTGGTGAATGCCTTAATTTTTTGGTTGGTGAACTTTTATGGTTGGTAAAGGTTACATGTTTTGGATGCCTATAAAAGGTCACTCCTCCTTCACATTTGAGATACACACAGTACACCATCAGAATATCACATACCACAATCACCACCATAAACTAATTCTCTCCTTTTCTATTTTTATATATATTCTCTACTTTACATTATTATTTTGGCAATGGTTCTGTGACTTGGATACCCATATCCGTCTATGAACGTGCTCATAGCGGATCTTGAGTTTGTGTACAAGGGGTCGTATCTTGGAGTCTTGTAGACCGTCAGTACCTGCACGTAGGGAGGCTACAAAGGCTTTAGGACAGCGTCTTTGACGTGCTTCACCGTACCAAACTCACCTTCTTACTTATTATTTATTTTCCTTTTACTTACCTATTATTTTGTTTTCTTCAATTTCATTATACCTTAAAAGCTTTCCTATTTATTTATATGTTATTTATAATATAATAATGTTTTGTATTTGGCTTTACGGAAAAGAAAAACTATATTGTATATATTTTTTATAACAATCTAAAGCCTTTGTATGTTAAAATCATTTTCTTTCCGTACTGCTATAGGTTCTTTGTAGTTTACAATTGTTGCAATTCAATATCTATATTTATAATATATATATATATATATATATATATATATATATGTAAGCTCTGCACAGTTTAATTTTACAAAATATTTATTAAGTGTGTTTGGTAAAAGGCGTGCTGGTTTGAAAATATTGGTGTGACCGTGTGATGATTTGAATTTATTGTTTGAACAACCAAATATGTTCTCAACCTTTTGCTCAAAGACCTGTTTATCCATAAGTTTCAAAGTTCTATCAAAATGTATTTTTATCAGTTTGTTGGTTAAACATAATTATTGGTTTGTATAATTTTGAGGAAAAATTATTTGTTTTGTTGCATCTTTGTCATGCTATATATATATATATATATATATATATATATTGCACAGTTCGTTTTGTATACTTGAAACTTTGCACAGTTCATTTTGTTGTTTGGGTTTCGGCCTTTTTCAAAATTAAAAATTAAAACGCATTTGGCCGATTTATATCATATGATGCTATATACTTTGAATTATTGAAATTGTGACTCTTATGATTATGCTATTATTCCTCTAAATTTTTATTCAGACATTATTCCTCTGTATAAATTTTAGTTATATATTTAATTTGTGATTTGCAGTTGTAAGTTATTCAAAGAACACTTGTATTTTGAAATTGAGAGTTTGCCTTGATGAAATTTAAGAGCCTATTAATATATTGTCTTTAATTAATAATTTACATTACACTGACCATTCATTTGGATTGACTAATTGATATTTTGTAAAGTTCTGCAACTTATTTTATTAATATGTCTAATTAATGACCTTATTTCAATAGCGTTGATATATTAATCATATTATTGCTGATTTTGGATATCAATTATCTTTAGTTTTTGGAAAATGGATCAAATTACGTTATGTGTGGTGTCTTTCGAGTATTTTATATAAATGTACATATATATTGCACTAACGATTGTGTTCAAGGTTTATCTTATTTATGGGAATAGAGATTTGCGTTATTTTCAATTTGGAGTTATGATGGAATCGGTATCAGGGGTCCAATATCATGTACCACAAGATAAGTTCTACCAATTAATACTTTATCTTATGCAAGTGTGAGCATTGCTATAAATTTATGTGATTCGAAGAAATTAACTTAGTTTGAATTTTGTGAATAAGACAATACAGAAACTTATCATTTGGCACTTGTTTAGTTTTGTCAAATTTTAAATAAATAAATAAATAACCTGAAATGGAAATGGAAAGTGGAAATCTGTTTCATGATCTTATCTACATGGTCCCTTTGTTCTTTACAAATCAGAGTTTGTATTGTGTCTGTTTATTGTTTTACTTAATCTAGAAATGTCAATTCATGAGTATGCTTTTTCTTGATTGCATACACTTACACCTTTTCAAAACACAAAAATACTTTTTCTTGTTGAAATTAATTTTCGAGATTTGGCCTAATGGTCACACTTGTTTTCAATTCCTACATTTTTTTTGGCAATAAAGTTGCTAATAATGTTGGGTGATTATTGCCCTTAACATGGTTATGAACTTAATGAAATTTTGTGCTAATACCTTCTTTGTTTTAATTCGGAAAAAAAAAACTGCAAATTAATTTAAATTGATTTGATATTAGCATTTAATTACTTTTAACGTTGGATTTTTATACACTATCTTTATGTGGTTTAATGTATTATGAAGGAATAAAGCATTATTGGTCAACAGACAATTAAGTTTTCCTTTTATGAAGATAACTTTGATTTGAATATTCAATTGTTGCATTTTCGCAAATCGGTATACTACTTACTTTGGTTTCAAATTCTTGAAGTTGTAGTTTCATTTTGAATTCAAAATCTAATATTGCGTCAATTTTAGTTTTGGCCTATTGTGTATTCAATTGTTATATTTATTATTTATTTTCATTTATAGATATTAATTTTTGTGAAAAAGGGCAGAGAGTTATGTGACATTATTGCAAGTTTTATTGACCCTAATTATTCTTTATTTGCTGACTGTCATTGCTTTGAATTTAGGAGAAAAACATACAGTTTTTTTTTGGTAGTATAAATGCATTAGTTTAATATACCTTGGTCTAATTTGGGAGGCAATCCACTACTATTTAAAACCTTAGCTAGTTGACTGATACATAAATGTTGAGAATCAAAACTTTTATATTTGTGGAGAAATTATATTTTATGCATATGCATATATGTTTCAAAATTTCATTACTTATTTTATGTTGAGATTAATTTCCCGGATATAAAGTATTCCAATATGCTATAATTGGTTTTGGACGTTAGTTTTTTTTTGTTCGAAAATTGGTTAATTGATATTAACTTATTTAGAAGTTTTGCATTGCACATTCAATTACGAGATAATTTTATTTACTGCAGCTTTAATTTCAAAACTTTAGTGCCGCAATTGCATATTATCAATTTTAGGACGTTTAGAGATTTATGTCTGGCAACAGTTGTTGATATTGTTGGGTGTTTATTGCATTTAACATTACTAAACATTTATGCAATTTAATTACATCTTTGTTTTAATGCCTTGGAGTCTTTTTAAAGTTGCCAACGCCTATATGTTTCAATTGTGCAATCCTTCATATTAGTTACTTGAGTTAATCTTGATAAAATATATTAAGTGAACTAATGTTCTTTTGAGTGTGAAGTCTTGATAGCTGCCACATTGAGTTAATTGCCAGGAAGTGTACTTTGTGAAACCTTCTGGAGAAAACTGACATAAATGATAAATTATATCACTGTAAGCGGCATTTAATTTTGAATTTTGGTGTAAGGTTTTCAACCCGTAAATCCTCTAAAGTATTTTGGCATATCTTACGAATTTAAAATTAAATATAAATTTAGTATAATCTTCATATATTTTGCAAATTCCCTTAAATTTGTGGGGGTTGAGTTTTCCTTAACTATGTAGGTATTTGTTGTAATTTTTGTGGGTATTTCAAATACAAAATTAATATCAATATTTTTTTTTTTTTGAATTTAATTTTTAGATTTTGAGTGGTTTTAATTACCTCTTTAAAACTAAAGTTATGTTGTATACTTATTATAAAAGTTTTGCATTCTTAATTTATTTCATTTTAAAAATAGTGTAGACAATTTGTGGAAGTTGAACTTTTCTAAATGGGAACTTTATTGCTGTAATTTTATTTGTTACTATCATTAAGCAATTTTTGCTTTTATGCTGGAAAATATTAGATTCATTTATGTAGGCTTTCCTTTTCTCTTTCCCAAAATTTTGAGTGTGTTTTCAATCTTTATGCTCTCGTGGGAAAGATTCATTACATTCATTTAGTGACATAATAATTTTATATTTCCTTGGCGAACATATTGTGTCATGTGTGAAATTTGTTTCATTATGAAATGTTATTATGAGACTAATTTGTCTTCAATTTTGATATGAAAATGTGTGCAACTAATGATTACCTTGGTATAAAATTTTGGTAGAGACTTCTTATTGTCTTATAGGTTCCTATTGAGAATCAAGAAGATACAATTTCAACCTGGATATGCGATCATGATTTCAGCCACTTTGAGTGCACAAAAGGGAGTAATAGTATCCTGAAATACTCAGTGTTTATAGTTAAATTTATTTAAAGAATTAATTGTTATATTGTTGTTCATAAGTGGTAGCAGGTGTACTCAAAGTTTCATGGACTTGAGAGGTACTCTTGATCATAAGATTTAATGTATGATGTTTTTTGTTATACTTAAATGTATACCAATCCGTATCTAATTTCCGATTATACTGAGGTGAAATCCACTAATCATTTGTGTGCAAGATTGTGTAGGAAATATTTCCAATAACATGCAGGTTTAGAGCGCGCTAAAACGAAGAATAAAGATATGACCTACATTATATATGCCTTGTGAAGGCTAGTCTTGATATGCATGCCTCGTGGAGGAGGCTATTAATGCAAAATGTCGAGGGGGATGTGCTTAAGCCCATAAGGGAGTCACCTAGGGAGGTAACCCAACTTCTGTGATTGGAGATCCCATGAAGGAAGTTCAATGTGGTAGAAACAATCCATATTGCGTGACTCATATAGCACTCATAAAACTATGGAGATATCCTTGAGATATTCTTCTGCTCATCCCTAAGGCAAAAGTGCTATTTTATGTGACGTCAGGAAGGGATTTATCCCTGAATGAGTTTCGAGGCGGGCAAACTCCCGCAGGGTGCAGGTCACATGTACTCTTGGAGAACTCACCTAAGTGAGAGACGTCGTGAGGCCGCGACTATGAGAATTGGGCTATTCTCTAGTAACTCTCATGAGAATCAAGATGAGCGCATGGCCATAAATAGCGCTACCCCGCATCCAAGTCTCAACTAATACTATGTGTGGGATATGTTGAAGTTTGGTCAAAGGTGCCGAGTTCAATACTGTGTACACTCAGGTTCCTCAAATGGAGACTATCATCACTAAGTGAAGGTTCAAGCCCGGAAGGCACCTACACCTATTACATAGTACTATATTGCCATATATATTATATATTTTTCACTGTTTTTTGTCACGGTAAAATTTTAAAAATCTTGTGGGGGATTGTTGGAATTTTAAAAGATTTAAAAAATTTAACCGTTTTATTTATTTAATTATCTTTCTGTTTTATTTTATTTATTGTGGGGGTTATAAATATTTTATATTCAGGTTTTATTTCTGGTTGGTGAATGCCTTAATTTTTTGGTTGGTGAACTTTTATGGTTGGTAAAGGTTACATGTTTTGGATGCCTATAAAAGGTCACTCCTCCTTCACATTTGAGATACACACAGTACACCATCAGAATATCACATACCACAATCACCACCATAAACTAATTCTCTCCTTTTCTATTTTTATATATATTCTCTACTTTACATTATTATTTTGGCAATGGTTCTGTGACTTGGATACCCATATCCGTCTATGAACGTGCTCATAGCGGATCTTGAGTTTGTGTACAAGGGGTCGTATCTTGGAGTCTTGTAGACCGTCAGTACCTGCACGTAGGGAGGCTACAAAGGCTTTAGGACAGCGTCTTTGACGTGCTTCACCGTACCAAACTCACCTTCTTACTTATTATTTATTTTCCTTTTACTTACCTATTATTTTGTTTTCTTCAATTTCATTATACCTTAAAAGCTTTCCTATTTATTTATATGTTATTTATAATATAATAATGTTTTGTATTTGGCTTTACGGAAAAGAAAAACTATATTGTATATAAGAATTTGGAAGGAGCACATTGCAACTGGCCAGGAACCTTCTCCCCTCTCAAAGAGCCCTCTCTGACACGGGTTGATTCAGAGGGAGGAAATACAGGAACAACTGCTCTCATCAGGTCTGCCGGAGTCATAAACGCCTCTCCTGCTGGGTTTTTATCCGATGCAAAGTACTCAAATACCTGAAAACCACAACACAAATATGTAGTGTTGCCCAACAAACTATCTATCTAGTTCAAATCTGACACCACAAACATATAACTTTGCAATAAATCAATTTTGTGAGGAGTGCATGCTGCATACCTTCTCAGGAGGACTTTGATCTCTGATCCGTTTTTCGTACATAAAGAAAACTCTTCTCCTATATGAATCTGAGACAAGATCTATTAGGGTAAATACCTTCTCCATACATGTACCATTAATTACTTCATTATGCATACACAGATTAACCTAATATCTTCTACATGTATTGGATGTGCAAGACATGAAACTTGAATAGTAGGGTATTAAACAGAACAGAAACATGAGGGAAAACACGATCTATAGATCAAGTTAAGTTGAAGAAAACAATGGAACAAACAAGGTACCTCCAAAGAGGGAAAACTGAGCTTTATTTTGGTCATCCCCGATTGCCCATGCCGTCGCCTCTTTCGGACAATTATCAGCAAAAGACACAAAGGAGTTCGGATCCAGATAAGAAGAAGACCAATAAGAAAAGCCTATACTGGTCCCAAGAATCAGAACCCCTGAAGAAACCGATCTCAGGAAGAAATTAAAAGTATCTTCACTGGAGCCTGATCTGCCGTTGTAGTTGCCATCATAGCCAAACCTACCTACTGATGAGCTGAGTGAAGAGGAAGAAGAAGAGGAAGAAGAAGAAGAAGAAGAAGAAGAAGAAGAAGAAGAAGAAGAAGAAGAAGAAGATGGTGATGATGAGACAAAGGAAGGTTGTGATTTGTTGAACAACGGGCGAGAGCTGAGGCGTTGAACGTCAAAAACAACCCGGTGTACAGACCGTGAGGATTTCCCCCAAGAAAACATACTATGATTCTATGGCTAGGGTTCTACTGTAATGCTGCTAGTTAATTCTAAGTTCTAACAACGTTACGCACAGAAGGAATTAAATTAATTGGTGAGTGAGATTCTTCTTCTTCGTCTCAGAGGGTAGCTGAGGAGGTTATAATGAGGAGAGAGTGAGAGTGAGAGGGAGAGAGGATGGTACGGAATTGAATTGATTGAGTGAACGGGTACGGTTTTGAAGCGGGAAAGGCGGTGCCTCCTGGCTTTGACTGAATCTGCTTGTAACGGTTTTTTCAAAAGTTAGTTAGTGGTTGTCATGTGATTTGGGTCTATTTACTTGTTTTCAATGGAACTTTCACACTTAGGTCGATCAGATGGTTACAATTATTCATGGATTTTACGTGATGTAGGACAAGATAGGAGTCTGAGTATAATGGAGAAAATTAAAGAAAATAAAGCGGTAGAGAATTAGCAAGAAATTACGGAAAATAAACGAAGTTCACACTCAACCATTAATTATGTCCTGAAAAATATAGTAATAAGGTGTATCATTAAGATTTTTGGGTTGCTTGAACAAACTCAAGGAATATGATTTTTGGCAAGGTGTTAGATTTTATTTCCTTTTTCATTTTGTCTGTGGTTTAAGTTTTAGGATATTATGTAAATTTCCTAAACAATTAAGGTTTATGTAACTTTACAGTTTTGATATTTCTTACTCAACTAGGTTTCTTAGTTTAACAACATTCCTTAAATCTTTGAAAGTAGAACAAGGATATCATTTTCCTAATATATATTTTACTTATTAAGGAAGTCATAAGAATATATTGGAACCGACCATTAAGATTTTCTAGGTTTATCAAGATTTACGTTTACGGTGAATTCTAAAAATACTGATAGATTTTAGTTTATGTACTTGGAAAGCCCATTATGTAATGTACGCCTTTTTTCTAATTTGTGATTGAGATTGCACTTTGGAATCATTCATATGTAACATGTTTGATAAAGTATTGTTGATGAATGTATTAGTTACGAAAGTTGCGAGAAACTTACAACTTCAGTAATAGCATATTTTTCTCACATATTCCACATACTGTTACTGTTAATTGGATTTCTGCTGTAAGAAAAAAAGGAAAGAAAAAAAAAATTTGTCTGGACTCGAAGGCTGGCACAGGGGCGGTCAATTAAGATACAGCTCTTTGCTGCATTCCCTGTTCAGGTTGATGGGGAGCCTTGGTTTCAGCAACCATGTACATAATATTCAAAGTGTATAGCTGGCCGGCTATACTGTTTAAATATATGTTAATATTTAACTATTATAGCCGTGCGGTTATACGTTTTAAATATATTCAAATATTTAATGAGTATCGCCGCACGGCTATACTATTTAAATATATTTTTATTTTTATTTATATTTAACGCGTATAGCCGACCAGCTATACCAATTAAATATATCCAAATATTTTACGAGTATAGCCGGGCGGCTATACCTTTTAAATATAGGAATATTTAAATTCGTACAGCCGCGCGGCTATACGCTTTAAGTATATTCGAATATTTAAATTTTATAGCCGCTCGGCTATACTATTTAAATATATTTTAGGATTATTCGTAGCAATGGTCCCTCAACTATACCCCAAGTTACACTTTGGTCACTCAACTCAAATATTAGTTGCAAGATCACTCAATTAGGTGTTTTGTTGCACCGTTAGTCATACTGTCAAGTCTCTCTAACGGTAGGGACTAATGGTGCAACACAACACCTAATTGAGTGACCAAAATGTAACTCTGAGTATAGTTGAGGGATCATTGTTACAAATAATCTTAACTGAAAAGTCACATTTGCCCATCAATAATCTAAGACATGCTTGTCACGTCATCATTTTAAACAGAAAAAGTAACAGACTTGACGGTAGGACTAATGATGCAACAAAACACCTAATTGAGTGACCTCTGCAACTAATATTTGAGTTGAGTGACCAAAATGTAACTTGGGGTATAGTTGAGGGACCATTGCTGCGAATAACCCATTATAATATTCAAAGTGTATAGCCGATCGGCTTTACGGTTTAAATATATTTTAATATTTAAATATTATAGCCGGTCGGCTAAAATCCGGTCGGCTATACATTTTAAATATATTCGAATATTTAACGAGTATAGCCGTTCGGCTATACGCTTTAATTATACTCGAATACAATTAGCGCTCGAGAAACCGAAAATAAGAAGTGGAAAAGCCGTGCTTTCCCTGGATTTGGGTTTTGCTTCTATTCCTACACACTGAACTTTCCCTCTCTGCGTGGATCAAGCCAAGGCTAAGGTTTTCTTTAATCGGTGCGATCCATCTCCATCTCCACGGAACGTCACTGTAAGTTCCCTTGTTTTTTTTCAAAAACTTTCACTTCTCATTTTCTGAAATCTTCACAGTTCAATGTATTTATTGATTATTATTTCAAAATCGAGACACACATTCACATATGTATTCGTAGTTACATATTGGAATGTACGTACGTATGTTATGCTTTGCTTTTAGACTATTCCTTTTGGTTTCCGAGAAATTGGAATAGAAAGTGAAGTATGAAGCGGGTTTGTGTGTTGCTTTGGTCTCTAAAGATGGAGCCTGGAGGTGTTTTGTTTTTCCACAGGACTGTCATTTAAATCAAAATATCACTAAATTATGATACAACTGTGGTGGACTTTGTATTTCCTTCATGTTTACATGTATTTTGTATCTGGCTTTTATCTCTGAATTTTGATATGAAACTAAGTGCTTTGTATTTGGAATGATATTTGTTTTACTTGCGAAACGTTTTCAGTTTTTTATAGATTGAAGCGGTTACAGTAAGTAGCACCTATCAAAAGCATTGTTCGACTTCGATTAACTAGGATGATGTTATTGAATGATGAAACCATATTGGAGGATATATGAGTTTGAGCCTAATTAAACTGGGATTGGGCAGTTTGATGCTTATGTGAATGTAGATTAAACAAGTAGTCATTGAGGATGGATGATGATGGTGACATTGATATTTTTTTCTCCAATTGGAACAACAAGAATCCAACTGATGGCCTTTTTATTGTCTCTTTCCTTGTCGCTGCTCTAGTTCGAATTTTGACTATAGCCAATGGAGGAGAAATATCAATCTAAGTTGGATGAAAGCAATAGCCAGGTCAAAGAAAAATCCAAGGGCACGTCACAAAGTTCCTATAGCTCCTCATACTTGGGTTTTAGAATCGGTATCTCGTGGAAAGAACTTGAATTGCTGTGTATGCTTAAATTCCATGAGCCCTTCTCAAACTCTTGCCCTATGACAGCTTCAGACAGTTTTAGTCACCATTGCAGTATTTGTGGTGCAGCGGCTCACCTAAGCTGCTCTTCTAGTGTGCGCACAAGGATTGCAAGTGTGTATCCATGATGGGGTATGAGCATGTGATGCACCAATGGGGTGTCCGTTGGAATGAGGCAACAGAGAGATCAAACTGATGAAGCTTCTTTCTGCAGCTATTATGAAGAGCCATGTAGTGGGTCTTTTCTTGGTGGATCCCCAATATGGTGCTGCTTGTGGTGTCAAAGGCTGGTACGTGTGGATTGCCACAGTAGCATGTCCAATGACACATGTGATATTTGTGATTTAGGTCCATTCAGAAGGTTGATTTGTATCCCCTCTTCATGTAAAGGAATTGAGCCAGACTTCCTCCGCTGGTGGATTTTTGAGCTCCTTTATTCAGGGGGCCAATGAGATAGCATATTCAGTACGTGTAACTATTAGGAGTCAGAGCAACAAGTCCAAGCATGGAAATGAAACCTCTGTTGACACGGGAAATAGCAGTAGCACTACTGGGGATATGTCCACAGAAAGCACAGCTGATACTCATCAAACTGTTAATGGTTCTCATGAATTAAGGAAAACCGTAATGGTACTGTAAATGTGGATTTGCGGCACCAAGATGGTGATGTAGATAGGAAATTGGATTCTAAGCCTAGTTTCAAAAGGAGCTCGTCAAGCAATAAGAAGGATGAGTCTCAGGTTTTAGGGATGAAACAAAAATACGAGTTGATTGATTTGTCACCAAGAGGAGTGGGGCTTAGCGTGCGAATTCACTGAGGCAACGATTGAATATTCTTCTTAATCCTGTTCAGGTTTGATTTCTCTACCATCTTGATTAGTTGGAAAAATATATTTGCCTTCTTTGTTTAGCCAAGTGAGTTCTTTAAATAACGTTTAAGGTTTAAATTTCTGTGGTGTAAAAAAGATTTCCCCTTCTTTTCTTTTCAAATGAGCCAAGTGAGGTTATTACTAAGGCTTAAGGTTTAAATCTCTGTGGGGTTGAAAAATTAAGATTTGCTAGTTTAGCCCTTAGTGAAACAGGAAGTCCTAACAGTACATTCTAATTGCTGATGATTATCAACGTCACATGCTGGGCTCTCTCCTCAGTTGATTTCTATGGAGTACTTGGTGAACCTATTCTCTATTAATATTTGTGATATATCATATATTGTTGCTTAATTGTTGCATGTTTTTGTGTTTCATATAGGTTTTTGAGCTGAGCTCAACACAAGGACCGGAGGTTCGTCTTTATTTATTCAGAAAGGTGCCGCACTTCAGAGTTCTTGTTTGTTGGGGAGATGGTACTGTTGGTTGGGTTCTGAATTCCATAGAAAAGCAAAACTTTGTGTCTCCTCCTCCAGTTGCCATTCTACCTGACGGAACAGGGAATGATCTGGCTAGAGTTTTGTCATGGGGAGGTGGTTTGGGCTCAGTGGAGAGACAAGGAGGCCTTTGCACAGTTTTGCACCACATAGAGCATGTTGCAGTAACCATTCTTGATCGTTGGAAGGTAGCAATTATAAATCAACAGCAGAAAGCAGCTCCAATAGGCAAAGTTTATGAACAACTATCTCAGTAAGTAATCATATTACCTTGTGATCATCTGGTTTATAAATGGGATAACTCAGAGTAGTTAGTTGGAGTGCCGTATTTTGGTTGGATTTTTCTGGTTCTTAGGTTCTTAGTATGTCTATAGTTATTGACTTGAGTTATGGCTTCAACAAAGTTCTCAAATCAGCTCACATTAGTTTTGTACCCCTAGTCTTACTCGGTTGTATTGGGTCAGTTATCAATTGGTTTGTTGTTTATTATGAAAAATATTGTCATTGGGTTTGGCTTTACATCTTTACTGTCTTCTGATTTTTCAGTCTGTATAAATAAAATACTGTTACTGTTATTTGGATTTCTTCTGTAAGAAAAAAAAGGAAATAATTTTTTTTTTTTGGTCTGTGGCCTGGTTTCAGCAACCATGTACATTGGCTATATCCCATCATGGCCAGGTCTCTCTCTCTCTCTCTCTGGACAAAAGGATGTTGATTTGTTTCATGAAATTTAGGCTTTACTTGCGCTAGTTCCTATAGATTCTCTTCCAATGACAATCAGTTTATAGATAAACCTTTCTCTAGTTTGTCATATTGTCTCATCTGGTTGTGGTGTGCAGGCCTTCATGTTGAAGAGGGCTGATGAGGAGCCACTTGGTCATGCAGCTGCCATTATCACTGATGTTGTTGAGAATGCTGAGACCAACCATGTATTAAGTGCTGTGCAGAAGCGAGCTCTTCTTCAAGAAATGGTGCTGAGGCTGACTTAGAAGTTTCCTCTTGCTGCTTGCTGCTTGGATTAGTAATCAAAGTTTTGATTGTATCTTCCTTTTCTTTCTTTCAGAAATATTCTCTTGGGTGTCTTGACGTTTGTTTGGAAATGCGACTCAAGCCTTGTGTGTAGAAGGGTGAATTGAAGCACGAATGTTTGAAGATGTATTTTAATATTTAAGGAGTATAATATTTAAAGAGTATAGCCGCGCGGCTATGTTTTTTGAGTATATGTAAATTTTTAAATAGTATAGCCGCCCGCTATACCTCTTAAATATGGTGTAGTATTTAAAGCGTATAGCCGAGCGGCTATACCTTTTAAGTATATTTTAATATTTACATAGTATAGCGACCCGGCTATACCGTTTGAATATATTTTAATATTTAAAGAGTATAGCCGCCCGGCTATAGTCTTTAAATGTATTTTAATATTTAACAAGTATAGCCGCACGGCAATACTTTTAAATATATTTTAATATTTAACAAGTATAGCCTGTACTGTTTAAATATGTTCGAATACAATTCCCTGGGTTTTGCTTCAATTCTACACTCTGAACTTTCCCTCTCTGCATGGATCAAGCTAAGGCTAGGGTTTTCTCTGATCGGTGCGATCCATCTCCGGCTGGAGATAAAGAAAAGTAGTATTTGTTCTTGGGTGGGGTTGACAAAACTAAATGGTCTTAAAAGAATATTGTAGATTTCGTAGTAGGTTGTTAAGTGAAGTCATATCTCTTTTACGATTTTGGGTGACAAACACAAGATCACGAGTAAAGTGAGCAGGTAAAATACTAAACATTGAGGCTAAAAGTGATAGGGGCCCCTGAAATCTGGTGCTTTGAAACTTTGGTCTTAATGGTTTCATAAAGGGGCAGTAGGTTATCGAATTTAATATGCTAACTACTCCCTTAATTTTGGGTCCCTAATTTAGTATTTACCTGCCCACTGTCACACTCACAAACCCTCTTCTCTTCTGTTATATTTTGTCAACATTTACCCTTTGCTGCCTCACGGAAGCTTTTTCTCTCAACTCAAACTTTTAACCTGTTCAGTGAAAGAAACTCATTTGGGATCTTTAGATCACGAGGTCGTTTCAAGTGTTGATGCTCCAGCTTCCAGGATATTGCTAATGTCACAATCAGTCTCCAACAACCATCCAAATTTTCCTCTGAGAGAAATTAGAGGGAGGGAGGGAGGGAGGAGGCCCCCATTAACTTCCAAATGAATAGCAACTTACCCACCACATTAATTAACTGGGGTTATCCGTTTTCACTTCCCTTCCCTTATCATCTCCTTCCTCCCTTCTTCTTATAATAGTATTTGTATGTCTCCAAACCACAACCTCACCTCACATATATAAATTTTGCATCACATAACATAACAACATCACTTTTATATCATGGACTGGTTCTCATGGCTGTCAAAAACTGGCCTTGATCCATCGCTTATCTACGAGTATGGCCTCGCCTTCTCTCGCAACGAGCTGCAATTCGAGGACGTGAGTTACTTCGACCATGAGTTTCTGCAGAGCATGGGGATTTCTGTGGCCAAACACAGGCTAGAGATACTCAAGCTTGCCAAGAAGGAGAGGAGTGGATTAGGAGGCCACCCGAGGTCGCTTTCAAGGCTAAGCTGGGCGCTTATCAGAACCAAGAACTGCTTCAGCAAGTACTTTAACAAGTGGGTTTTTCACGAGGACCTGTCTCCTAAGGATGAGGGTGAGGGGGCAGCTAGGTATCAAGACCATTGGAGAGGAGCTTTGCTGAGGAAACACAAGGCCACTGTCAATGGGGAGGTGAAGGAAGAGAGGTCGGTAATGTTCAAAACTAGAAGCATAGCGATTTCTGGACCTTTGGATGGGAGAGTCCAAGAGCGATTGATGGCCAATAATAATAATAATAAGAGCTTGAAGCTATCTGGGCCGTTGGATGGGAAGGTTCATGAGAGGTTGATGTATACAAATAGAAGCCCAAGACTTACAGGTCCTTTGGATGTGACTGGAAGGGCACCAGAGAGGCTGTTGGTTCAAACTACTAGGAGCCCCAAGTTGTCTGGACCTTTGGAGGGAAGAACACATGAGAGGCTCATGGTCTCAAACAAAAGTCCAAGGCTGTCTGGTCCTCTGGATGGAAGACTTGTTGTGAGCCCAAATTTTTGCACACCATATGAGAAGGAAAGGGTTGATGATGTTGATTACGATGATCATTCAGTTTGGACTGCACTGTTTCAGGATATGAAACCCACTTGATGGTTTCTCTCTGCACTCCTAGTATTTGTAACAATTTTTGTTCATGGGAAAAAGAATAAAAGAAGACATGTTCAGACAGAGTGGCCTGGAATTGACCATTTTTGGGTGTGTTCCTTGAAGTTTGTGGATTATTTCCTCAGTATGAGGTACTCTCATTTGTCTTCAGATGGGAAAGAAAGCCCTAAATATATTTACTGGTTGATTTGTCCAATGTTTATTTGTAATTTCTTCACTTCAGCCACGTATGTATGCCTTGATTGGGGCAAATTCTGGGTTGAGTTCCTATCATCTATCAATCAATGAACTTGATGGCATTTGATTGCAATCGGGACTAGCTTTACAGCAAACTTCCATGATTCAGACAGGCTCTTGTTTTGCATCGACGATATTTATACTTTTGCATTAACTAGTCGACTTCAACAACACATGGAGAATAATTGCCACCCAACAAAATATTAAACACTACAACATATTTAACTGTCATATCTATCCATCATCCACTTCCAACCAAGCAGCTAAATTCATTCAATCCAAACAATTATTGAAACCTATAACTGAATTTCGTAATTCATCCCTGAGAGACATTATACATGTCCTCATGATGCCAGAGGAACCCCAATAGGTATTGTAGTCTTCACTGATGCCGGAGGGCAGAGTGTTGTTGGTAATTATATGATAACTTCACCAAGAAGGCCACAACATCGACTCATGTAGTTCATAGGAGGCACTCAAGAGCTATAATAAGTCTCAAACTGCAGCTTTGTATACGGCACCTGAAATATTGCATATTAGTATTGTAACCAACAAAAGTACAAATAAGCTAGAGCCTTGGCATGCGTTGATCCTATTGGTGCCCAAACATAGACTCCGTTGATGGGAGTTTCGACATCTCCAACAGTTCTACCAAGATGCGCAAGACCTTCAAGGAGTATGTAGGATGGCTCCTTGGACAGTTGAACTTCCACTCACCACACATTGTTCTTAATGGTTTGTACTTTGCAGTACCCTGAAGGAACCCCCAGCATAAAGCATTTGGTAAACAGGCTTTATCCTTATAGACAGAACAATGCTCAAGATGGTACCCACGCCAGAGACAGCTGCCAGAACAAGGAAGGTAAGCCTAAAGCAATTTGGACCCAAGCAGGAGACATTTGTCCCATAGATATTACTCCCGTGCTGCTTCGCTGCTTCATTATCATATACGTACCCTGCTAGGAGACCTGAAAAAAGAAATGCGCCTAGAGGATTCCCTAATGACATGAAATTGTAGAATATGCCAAAATGCCTCAATCCAAAAAGTTCCGAGACTGTTGGGATCATGATAGAAAATTGAACTCCATAGCAGATTCCAAGTAATGCAGTTGCAGCATAAAGGGTTCCGCTGATGGCAGAAGCAAACAGCAGATATGTACCGATCATTATAATTTGAGTGCATGTCATCCAAACTGTCCGAGGGATTGTTTTTGACCTGCAAAGAGAAGTTTCTCTAAATCAAAAGGACCTCCATTTGGATGTTGGAACAACATAAAACCTCAAGCATATTCATGTAGCATAGCTAATTTCACGGAGAGGACAATTAGCAGAGTCTGCTTTATTATTTTGACTTCACTATATATCCATAGAAGTTCTATGTAAAAGAAAAGTTCAACTATCTGTTTTTGGGGACAAATTACAAGGTTGAATTGAGAGTTCTGAATTAATAGCTGACTACATTGACTGCAAATATCAAATTACTCAAATCACAAACATTTCAACAACAGTACTTCTCTTATCCCTTAGTTTACAGTTGATAATTGGTTTGGATCAAGAATGATGTGCAAACACACACTTACCTGAAGATTAGCCATAAGGGATATAAGTTTACTGACCTGACAAAATGTTCAGAAACAACTCCTCCACCAAGACGACCCACAAAATTGCCAAAGCTGAAGAGAGACAGCAAGATTGTGGTATCACGAAATCCTTGTGCAATTCCTATTTGGGCTAGATTATTGAGAACAGTTACCCCAGAACCAACCCCTACAAAATAAACCACGAATAGGAGCCAGAAGTCAGCCTTGACCACAGCTTCACTAAACTTGAAATCCTCCCCTCTTTTGGGCCTTCTCTTTCTCTTCACAGCCCCCTCACCCTCTGCAAGAAGCATAGCTACATCAGATGAATCATCACCTTCACTTGCCAGGCTTGTTGTTGATGGAGATGGTTTCAGCAGTGGTTCTGCTTTGTCTGCATTGCCTTCTCCATTATCCAAGCCTTCCGCATGGTTCAAACTATCAGAAGACCCAACTGTTTGACCAAGCGTCCCTGATTTGCTGGCTCTGGTGGGATACAATGTCATTTTTACAGGAATTGCAAGTGGGGCCATGAGAAGCAGAACCATTATGACAACAAAAGTGTTGGTAACTGTAGCACTTAAGGTAAGGACATCATCCAATACCGTAGTTGTGAGAACATATAAGCCGAGCACAACGCTTGCAACTTGGATGAAAAGAAAGTGGCCACGCTCTGCAGGGTCTTCACTAGAAGCTGGAGTACAAGGCCTAACGAAATACATCATGATGAAACATAAAATTGGAATCCCAAGTACAAGGAAGAGTAGAAGCTTAGAAGATGAATTACGAAGCAGAACGCTGTAAATTTCTGTAAATACAGCTGCGCTGAGACCCCCATAACCTTTTAGAATACCAGCAACCGTGCCACGACTAAGAGGGAAGTTTCTCATATTGGTTACAAGCACAGCCGTGGTAAACCAAGCATTACTGTTAGTGGCAACACAAAGGGCAATCCATAACTGCATTAACAAAGAAAATTCAAGTTAGAATTTATAATCTTAATTCTTAATTCTTAGAAAGTTTCTGTATTTGCAGATAAACCATATCCATCCAGAATCATTTAATTGGATAATCAAATCTCCCAAAAAAAAAGAAAAAAAGGAATGGCCAAAAGAAAGCTGCTTGCAATTTACCAATCAATCTGAGTTTCTTTAATGGAATGGCATTAACCAAGCAACCCCGCAAGGTCAGATCAAATGCAAGCACACCAAATTTTATCAACCAATTCGTTCAAAAGTTTTACAAAGAAGAGGAAATTCCTTGAAGCAAAAGTTCAAATTTGGAAGCAAAAGTCGCTCTATCAAATTCAAATTCAAACATCACTAAATCGTACATGATAATAACTGAAAAAAAGAACCCATTAATCCATATTTCCAAGCAATCAGATGAGGAAAAGGATTGAAAGAGAGAAAGAAAAAACATACCAACCAGTAGGGCAGAGGGTAAAGTGTGCGGCTGACAGCAAGCCAGAGGACACCATAACCAGAGAAGCAAGCGAGAGCACCAATCAAAAGAATGAGCCAAGGCGGGAGCTTGTTGGATGCAATACCTGGAATGAGACCAACGTTTTCCCCTATGTCATTGGCCACACCCAACATGGTCAGCTGTTGCTGGTTGAAACCCAGCACCGATTTCAGCGAGTGAGAGTAAAGTGGAAAAGTGTAGGCATTGCCTGCTGCTATTTGGACCCAAACTGCCGCTCCTAATCCCACCCATGGCGGTCTGGTCCCTGCTTTAACGGTCACCATGGATGGAAGCTGCTAGAAAACTCACCTCAGACAAGAACAACAACAACAACAACAAGAAGCTGCTAATTAAAGTTTGTGTTGTTGCTGTTGAGAATTAAGAGGAGACGAAAGAAGAGGAGATATGCGGGCAGGGCAGGGCAGTTGTCGGAATCGATTATCTGGGTTTGTTGTAGAAAGAAAGATGAACCAATGACTTGGCGTCTGGCATTTGGCATTTAGGACTTTCCTTCAGTTTTGGTCTATTGACTCTCTCTCTCTCTCTCTTCCTGTTCCTTCCATGTGAAATTTTATTTTATTTTTTAATATTTATTTGTGTATAGTTATTAGATAATTATAACGAAAAAAGAATGAAGCCAAATTGGAAACTGTGGCCGAGGAGGATCAATCAAGCATCACGATTTTAATTGCAAGCAGCAAAGCATCGCCCTGTGTTTGCCTCTCATCCTCCTCTCTGCTCTCTGTGACGCAGAGGAGACGAACGGGTCTTGCCACGTGACAAGGAGGCCGTGTCACCTGATTTGTGGGCCCTACTCGGTGAGTCATTTCCTTTCCTGTTGTCCAAAAGTAAGCAAACTGAGCCGGTGCTGGGGAAAAGCGTGGCTGTGCTTTGCTCCTAGCAGGCCACGTGTGTTAGGAGCCGACCATTTTTATTTTAGTTTCAAACCCCCTCTCAAATCGCATGTTCTAAACCAGTTTTTTTTTCCGTCAAATAATCACTTTTCTCAGAGTTGAAATAAAGAATAATATATTGAAGACAAGTTTCGGAGTTTTAAATAAATAAATAAATTTAGTAAGAGCATCCACAGTGGGGGATGTATATGGGGGTGTATGTTAAATATACACCCCGAGTCATCGGAATCGTCTCCAATGGTGAGATGTAAATGGGTGTAAATATACATCACCACCATGGGGATGTAAAATAAAATGTATATTTACCTCCCTTGCAGGCGGGACCCACCAGAGAAAAGAGAAGAAAAATGAAAAAAAGTCAACATAAAAGGCTGGGACCCATGGTTACACCCCTGAATTTACCCCCCCAACTGGAGCAAAAAACATATTTACACCCCCCGGAGATATAAAAGGGATGTAAAAGTGGCTTTACACCCCTCACTGTGGATGCTCTAAGTTTTACTCTCTTTTTTTTTTACCCTATGATTGTATTCAGGATACGAATATTTTAAGTATAATTATGCTATTGTTCTTGATCATCGCGTTATTATAGTTATTCATTAACATTGTACACATTTTATGTTATTTGTTCAATACAATATATTTTCCAACATAAATAAGTAAATTTAGTTGGGGGTGGTTATGAGGAAGGGCAAGTTAGTCTTTTCAGTCAACAAGTAAGTGATAGGGTTTCCCTAAGATTAAAGAATCCAATTGTTGTGCAAATGTCACCAAGACTACATGGCATATGATTCAGAAGAACAACCAATACCATAACGTCATAGGATGATGATGATGATGATATATATAAAGTATTTTAAAAAAAAGGAGGATGCATGGGGCATTGGAGTTGTTATATTGGGAGAGTGTGATTGTTACAAAAGTTTCAGTTATTAAAAAAGAAACTAGTACAAAAGTTTCAAGTAGAGATGTGGGGTGGCCCATGGATCTTCTGGCTTCCTTCCAAGTTCCAACTTCTTTCCTTCCAAATTAATTAAAGAAGAAAGAATGCAGGGAGAGAGAGAGAGAGAAAGCATATTCTTTGAATTTATATGATTCATTGATATGGCAGACAGAGAGACAGAGGATCCCCTTTATTTTATCCAAAGAAAAAGGTGACTGAGAAGAGAAGGCTTTCATCTCACTCTATGTGAGCCCGTTAAGAAAAGGCCCAGCTGCTATTAAATGAATGAATCCCTCCCCCACACACACAGTCTTATAATGCGATCCAGCTACATTTTGATTGTCCATGGAATTTACGATCCATCCAACTCTTCTTTCTTTCTTTCTTTCTTTCTTTCTTTCTTTGCGCCCAGTAATTACATTATCAGTCACTAGAGTTAGAGTCGAATTTATACATGCAGTCGTTAACAAACCAAGTCGAATTTAACAATGTCTGCACCCCTCCTACCTTTGCCTACAAGATCACTAACATCTCACAGATTAGACTCTACTCTAACCAATCAACCTTTTAGTAGATGATACAAATTAGACTCTACACAGCCAGAACAATGGACTATTTGTCCCTCCTTTTCTACACAGACTTCACTAACACCACCTAAAGAGGTGTTTTCTACTAGTAATCCCCACTTAAAAAGTAGTACCAAGTAAAACAAACAACATAGGATAAAAAGTGAGTAGAAATCAGTCCAAGTCTAGAAGATGTACCAAACAAGCCCCCTAGTAGTGAAGAGAATAGTGAACATGTCATCAAGCTTATCCAGTTATATATCTTCTTCTTTATTTGGGGTCAAGAAAATAACGTTACGATAAACAAAGATATTTGCGCAGACGCAGACGCAGACGCAGAGGCCCCACCCCACTAGTATAAATCAGATACAAGAAGAGAAGTAATACAGCTGCCTGTTTCTGTTGTGAATATATTTTACCAACAGGATCCCCTTCTTGAGCGCGGGCGAGCGAGAGTAACATCTTCTCTCTCTCTCTCTCGATGTGGCCTTATGCCTACCACTTTGAATTTTGCAGACCAAACAAAAAAATGTAACAAACACAAAGGAATAGGATCACCATCCAACACCCCCACGTGGATGGTACATGCACCATCATGGCGCTGGCGTGACGGGCTTTGTCATTACCCCAACTCGAACAATACTCCCTGGACCCACCCACTTCCTCTTCCTCTTCCAATTTGCTTGCAAGTTGCGTGCACAAGCACATTGCACATACACTACACACATGTATTTCCCCAAAACGGATAAACCAAGTTTGAACGTTTGTCTCAGCACTTAAAGACACCAGCTCTCCTACCTTTTCCTTCCCTGCGCACTCACGCCCATGACTACCTATGCTTGGCTTCTTTTTCACAACCTTATCTTTCACACCAGAAAATACAAACGGAATAACTTTATTTTGCTATTTTCAATCAGTAATATAATAACACATAAAATATAGAAAAAAATATGTCATCTTCATTGCATAAAAGTTTTTCTCCATAAAATCCTTTTTTTTATATTGTTATTGGATTGGATGAAGATGGATGAATGCGATAATACACATACAGTTGAATTTCAAGCAGCTCTACTCCTTTAGGCTATGGGCCCCTCATTTTTGGCAAATGTTGCTTTAATTAATCCAATTCCAACCCAACTTGTTCAGCTCCTCCAGTCGTCTCGCACATCGACTTCCCTATCATTATTAATTCCGTCATCAGTTACTTTTTAATATTCCCAAACAACAAAAGAAAAAGAAAAAAAATAGTTGAACCGATTTGATTCCAAACAATTCTAAAAAATGTGGAAAAGAAACGGGACTGGTTCATCGCCATCGTCCATAATTATGGACTGACTGATCATTAGCAAATTTTAATGTTCTGTTCCTCTGTTGCTTCACATCACATGCTACCCTCAGGGGCCCGCCACCAGCTGCTCATCATCATGTTCATGAACGATTTGATTAAATTCACCCCAACTTCATTCCTTCTTTTTTTCATTTCTAATTTAAGTTAATTATACTGTTCATATATATATTAGAAAGACCATTCCAATTAATTATTTTCATTCATTAGATTCGTTTTAGTTCAATAATCCTTCCCTCCAAAGGGCATCTAATTAGGCATTTTCTAGCCCCACCTTCTCAGATAAATTCAATTCCAATCCAATCGGTAAGAATTCCACGGAGATTTACATACCTGAAAGAAAAAGATAAAAACAAGAACAATTAATAAAATAATGAAAAAATAAACAATTAATTCATAACAAACCAACTCACCTCCGATAGCCCTATGAATCCAGGACCTGGTACGGGGTAAACGGAAGGAACGTACGGTCAACCCACAATATAGCAGACGATACATATACTCCTACCGTCACGGCAAAACGGATAACGGAACACGTCACAACTAACGGAGAACGCACACGCTGCTCATTGAATGGCTAACGGAAAACCAAACCAGAGGAGTTGAAGAAATGCCCTCAACTAACTAGTAGTGCCAATTGCCAAACCCAAGCCAAGTATTGAAATCTGCTTGCTTCGAATTTTAATTTTGCCTGCTAAATTTATGCTTATATGGAAGTTTAATAAGGTCCCAGAAAGCTTGGAGCAGCCAACAATGGCGCGCCACTCATACAAATATATGCGTATTTATATATACAGAATCATAGCTAGGTATCGTATCGATTCATATCATCATATTCCCCTAGCTGTAGCACTTCGGTCACCAATCGGTCAGATCACTCACACTTTCGCCGGATCCTGACACTTCATCGCCCCCGAGCGCGGCCTCACCTCGCCGGAAGATCTCAAAGGATGTGCAAGAAAAGCTCAGGATCTAAAGGACTCAAGTTTCGATTTTAATTTCAAAATTATTTTTTCCAATTACTCGTGTGACATGGACATGGTGGAGAGCCGGCTGGGCCTGGGCCGGAAATCGGCTCTTCTCCTTTGGCTGTGGGAAGAGGGGCGAATCAGAGCGGCCAAAGCGCGCCGCACCAGATCGCCTTCGACGCCGCCGATTCTCACGAGCGAGTTCGTCATCGCCGATCTCCGCGCGTTGAGGCGGTTCTGCGAGTAGGGCGCCGAAGCAGTCACGTGGGAGCCGAAGTTCTTGTGGAGGCTGCAACGGAACGAACCGGGGTGATTCGTAGGGGAACACATACAGGTGCGCTTCTGGTTGCTGATCTGACGGCTCTTCACGGCGTTGTGGTGGTTGCCGTTGCCATGTGGAGTGACGGAGATGGAGCGGCTCGGGGAGATGGGGCGGTCGAGGGAAAAGCGTACGGACTGGGCGGAGGGTGAGGAGCTGGCGAGGTTGAGGCGCGTGGGAGAGGCGGCGCGCTGGAAGAAAGTGGAAGAGCGGGAAGAGAAGCTGGAAGTGGAGGAGGCGAAGGCTGAGGAGGACGAATACTGAGTGTTGTGGAATCTTCCAGCGGGTGAAGCGGAGCGGATGACCGGCCCGCATGATGATCTTCTAGAACTTGCTGCTGCCATGTTTGTTGATCAGGTTGAGATTTTAGAAAGAGAAGATTGGAGACTGAAAGAGAGAGAGAGAGAGAGAGAGGGATGGGTTTTTTTTCTTTTCTTCTTGTGTAAGCTGCGTTTCGCTGCCCAATTCGGCAAACCTAGCTTCACTCGAGCTATGTATTTATAGTGAACGAGGGAAGGAGAAAATGGCTCAGGTCCCGCGATATTTATTTATTCGGTTTTCTTTCGTACCCCTAGGTTTTTGCTTATTTATGTTGTGGGTACTACGACTGCCACGCGTATTATTTATTGCAATTAAATTGTGTTTTTACCATAAAAGCTAGGATTTCTACTCCAATGCCTTCCCTAATTATAATTGGAAAGAGAGTAATCGACAGTATTTGTACATATTTTTTTTTGGGAGAATAATTAATCATATGAGAGATGAAAATTATGTGTATATAATCATTGATTGCAAAACAATAAATCATGCATGCGATTGTTTCTGGGCACAATGAATTTGGATTTGATTAAATTAATTGAAGACATTTGTGGCTTAAAAGGTTGTCAAAAAAAATACAAAGCACCTGCCTAATTGTAATGGGCCACATAATCAACGATTCCGTAAGGAATAAGAATGTAATTACAGAAAAACTAATTATGGAAAAGTTATGGGCATCTAAGCAACTTTTAACCTAACCAGAGCAACAGCTGGGGGATTGGTTAGAGAGTATAGTAAACTAGGGGCGAGGTTAAGATTTTGCAGTTTGGGCACCAACGGTTTCGACGCCAAGCTATGGGCAGTGCAGCCCGCAGAGACGAAGTCACGCAGAAGAGCAATGAATTAAATAAAAATAAAAAAGCAGACCGTTTTATCTGACAGCGTTTCAGAGTAGTCAAGCGACCCTTCTCCCACGTACTTCCGTTTTGACACGCGCACGCACACACAATCGCCTCTTAAATTCCCACGTACGTACGCTGTAAAACGCTACCAACTTTACTCTCTCTCCTCTCCTCAGCCCCTTGTTTTGTTAATTTCGTTTTAATTTTAAATATAAATTATGCGACAATTAATTAGTTTTGTCTAATACGAATATACGGAGGAGGAGATCGGAGATTAGCTGTTTTCACTGGAGGGATATATTAGGTAAGGGACTGTAAATTCCATTCATTTGGAAAATTTACAAAACATCTTCTAAACTGTATAATGTCAAGTCTATTCAATTGTATCACGAAATTACATAGAACATGGCAGTATCATTTTCCAAAAACAAAATTATTAATCTATATATATATAAAGCAAAAGACAGAAAATGGTAAAACATTCAAAATACCAGAAAATACCATTAGTTAATGCAAACATTAAGAATTGAAATTATTAATTAAATAAGGATAATATGGATCCTATTTTTATGGAATACAACAACCCATTATCTTTTTTAATTCTAAAATAAATTTTTTTTTTTTTAAAAAAGCCTCTCGCAGGCGCGAAAGCGCATGCAGAGAGGCTAGTGACATGTATGATGTATGTAATGGTTGTAATATCTTCTTTTTTAGTAACTTTTTTTATTAAGAGGATCCTAATATATTAAACACACATACACACACTATACGGATGCTATGACTCGAATTCAAAATTTTTACTGGGAGAGCAATTGTTCCAAACTACTGCATCAGTGAGTCCTTTGCATAATATTTATAATTCATTGTCTAATAAAATAATTACTTCAAATTACTACACTAATGAATTCTTTGCGTAAGGATCGTAATTTTTTGTCCAATGAATGAGATTGAGTATACACGTAATTTAGAAAAGGAATTGAGTCCATATTCCTTTTTTAATGTGTTTCAGATCTACCAGACTTTTATTCTAGATGACCATTCATGTGATGTCTTTGATTTTTCCGAGATATGGAATCAATCCGGGGACCCTGCAATTGCAATTGCAGAAGGAAGGGAGGGTGTATGTGGCACACTTGCATTGAGGTGGGGGACACGTGCTTCTCTCGGAATTGTTCCACTTGCCTACAATTCTCCTTGTCCTCACAAATCGTCAAAACGGGTGCGGTGTTTGCTAATATTCTTACACCCAAACCACTCAGACACGCGTTGATAATAGCAATTCTTGTTTCACATTAGTGTTTTTTCAATTAAAAATTAATTGTAATTAATTCAAATTCAAAACATCATTATTGATTTTTTTGTTTTGAGTATAAGCGATAAACTAAATAAGAAAAGGATTTCACACACACTTACATACAATTATGATATCGTGAAGATTCCAACTTAAAATTTCTAATCTACAAATTAAATTAAGACTATTTTCTACTGAGCTAGACTTATTGCTCATTATTGATTCTTAATAATTCAGTTTAGAAGATTCTCAATTCCATTTTATATTTGCAAACATAAAAAATAAATATATAAAAGAAAAGTACACGTATATAACGCTTCTAATCTAATAAAGGTGTGAGCGCACAAATGCGCTGTTTGACAAAGTCGTGTCAATATGTCGACATAATAGAATAGAACCGTCTCGACCCAAAATATATGACAAAAATGGGAATCAAATAATGCAAATAGGACAACGTTTTAGGCACGCAAGACTTCTGGAACATAATACACAGTGCATGCAGAAGAAGAGGTAGGCTTTTCTATATCATTATGTAATTAGTTACTAATTGCTATATAATTACCATCTATTTATTTTCTTCTTTTTTTTTTTTTTTTAATTTGCTAGTCGACATCAGAAAATACTTGCTAAAATTATATTGATAGTATACAGTACATGTTCTTTATAAACTTTTTTCTTTTTCATCTAAATCACATTAATTTGCTTTCTTGGCCCCAAAGGAAAAGACACTACCAATGAAAACTACTATTCATTTGGTCTTCGTTTTCTTTCGTCTTTTTCACTTTCTTCTTTTTCTTTTTCTTTTATTTAAATATATTATCTTCCAATAGGCGGATGGTAATTGCTAGCTGCCAAAATATCAAGATCAGTTTACAAAGATGTAATTGCTTTAATTATGGTAGTTTACTAGTTGCGTTGTGCTTTAATTATCATGCAAACGCCTTGTATTTTCTATTGCCTCTCCATGCTTTTTTCTTAATTTACAGTGACGTCTAAATATTATTATCGTGTGATGAGTATACGTAAAAATAAAAGATGGCAGGAGGTTTACAATATGCATGCACTATGCACTGTGCACATCCAAACAAATCACATTTGAACAAAGTGATTTATTAAGCAGGTTGTGGATACAAGTGAAACAGTGGAAAACCCTACTGATCATCAAGGGATGGGGCCATTAATTCAATCACTTAATTAGTAGGTATACTTAGCAACCCCCTGGCTGACACCAAATTAGTAAATTAATTACTTTTTTGTTGAGTTCCCGTGAGGATTTAGGTTAGAAACTTCATATTAGTATCTTAATCATATAATTAGGAATTAGTTGGGTGGCAAATCATCCAACTTCTCCAACCTCTCTCTATGTAAAGAAATTAATCATGTACACTGTTGTGGACGAACTAGAAAGAGAGACAAAGCTTTTGCATCATGTTTTATAATATATAGCTAGGTTGGTACTAAGTAACCATTCATCTTTCCTTTTTTCTCTTCATTGATTCTCACAGTTAGTTTTGCTTCTGCCCGACTTTGATTTGAGATCCCCTCAAATTGCTGGTAGCAGGCTTCAATCTACAAGATTTGGTACTTCATTTTTGTTAGGTTCGACTAGTAGCTAACTGCAATCAATTTTTATCTTCTTCTTTTTTGGTTGGTATTTAAGTAAGCATTGGATCGGATCACCTATTTTTACCAAATCATGATGAAGCAGTATATTATATTTTGTTATAGGTGGTTCGGATGAGGATGCAACCCATGTTGAAAAGAAAAGGAAGCTTAATTGTATTACTTTTCATTTATTTTACGTAGGAGGAGCCGTTATTTTTTAAGTCCTTGGATGAAATATAATTGAGATGGCATGTGGACAAAATAAGTCAATATATCATAGCATAGAAAATTCAAACAGAAGAATAAATCATGGAATCTTGGGCTATTAATTAGCCTCCCCCCACATTGAACTTTCTTAATTTTCGTTAATTATCTCATAAATGTAAAACCTCATAATTTAGAAAGAAAAGACGAGCAAGATGACCGCTGAGAAGAGAAAGTCCAAGTTTTGGGTCAAGCTTTCCAAGTCTATCACCTTCTTTAATGTAGTTTTCCTTTCCTCTCTCTCATTGACAAGTATTATATTCAACTAGTCTAGAATCGGCTGCCAACGCGTATAATTATATTATTTTTCTAACCCTGATATTATTAATATGGCCAAATTAGATATTTCCATGCTATTAATTAACAAATTAAAGATAATAATGTAAACAAAAATCTAATGGGAAATTTTGATCAAACAACAGCTTGATTCTGTCGATGAGTTCCTTATAATTATCCACAAGCTATTACGACAAGTAGATATGATTCTGAAAGCAACAGCCATGCACAAAGAAAGTAAAAGTCTATCTATTTGCTTTCATTTCTTTTTCTTGTATGGCTGGCTGGCTGCCTCCTCTTTTGTTTTTCATACACAACACAAGTAATTGAATTGATTGGGCCTCCAATCCACCCAGTTTGTATGACACACTGGGGCCTCTACTTTGGACGTGGTCCTTCTTCGGCTGACACTGAGACTGAGATTCAGAGAATTAATAGTAATTCTATCTCACAAACGGGATCTAATTTAGTAAAAAAATGATTTTTACTTGCGAATCAATTGTCATTGCATTGCATGCTTCAGTTGAGTTGAGTTTGCAAATGAATGTCACTACTTTTCTTTTGGAAATCTTGTTTGCCAAGAGTTTGAAAATGCAACCTAATGTCCAATATGATTGAATAAGACGAAAAGTCCTCCCACATTGTGGGGGATGTGGGTCGCACCAAGTTTAGTTTTGGAACCAAAACCAATCTATGGACCAGTCTTTTATTATGTGAACTGCACTGGATGCTTCGTCCCAGGTCAAGGGTCAAACTCATAAACTCATAAGCAAGTTGGTGTTTGCAAGTCTTCGTAGCATGCATTTGACTTGTCTGAGCTTTTGACCTCATAAACATTTCTAATTTCTTCAAGCAAGCTGGTGTTTGGAATGGAAGGTTCTTGTTTGTTTCCCTCATCAATTTTGGGTGTGTGTTTTATTTACCCCGGCTAGTGCGCTTTGGAGGAGGTTGAATAAATAATAAATGCAAAAAATTAAAAAGATTTCCGACCTGCCGGATTCGAACCAGCGACCTAAGGATATCTGATGGATTTCCAACTACAGTCCTCCGCTCTACCAACTGAGCTAAGGTCGGGTTGTACATATGCTTCAAATTTATTATATTTATTTTAATGTAATAAGATTGTTCAGTTGAGCTTTGAGGTTATCAGTAAATTAGCGCATGTGTGACAGTGTGATGCATCAAATCATGCCATTATTGCTTTTATTATTATGCCCTTCAAAGGAGTGCCATACATTTTGATGGTAATCTATATAAATAATTAGCATGTTCAAGTTAGGGGGGACAAAGGAAAATAAATTAAATATGCAGAACCACCATCACTGTTGCTTTTTCTTTGTTCATTATTGGCAAAGGGAATCAAATAAATCACACTTGTAAAATCTCCATGTAAGAAATCTTAACAGGATCATATATATATTTTTTTCCAGATATAAAAAAGTACAAAGAAAGCAGAGAAACAATTACAAAAAAAATATTATTTATTTTTACCTTTCCTACTGTACAAAGATATTTGATCATTCATGAAATCAAGAAACTGCAACCTGATTTCTGGTTTCATTCATTAAACAGAACCTGGTAGGCTTGGGCTGGAACTTTCTTCTCCTTTGAAGATCATGGCTGGAGGGCTTGATGAGCTGAAGGAGCAGGCACCCTTTAATGGAATTTGGTTTAACAACAAATGCAGGATTACTGATAATGGGTTGCTGCTTATTGGAATTTCTGTGCAAACTGCACCTGAAAGATCCAGGATGTGAGGTGGGTGAACATAAACATGTGCGGTTTGAGTTGTGTGATTTTGAAATGCAGGTTGCAGTTTTTGAGGCCATGGAATAGTTCAACCACTAACAATTTCTATTTTCTATGTTCAACCACTGACTATCTTTTTTTTTTTTGGTGATTCAAATCAAACTAATGGCTGGTTTGGAGTTTGGGGATTTTATATGGCTTCTTCTGGTTTTTCGAATTTACCTTAGTAACCTTTTCCTTCATACCCACCCACACCCCCTAACTTCCTTTGATTAAAATGATGATATTTCAAGGACATTTGGATTGGAAGGGCACAAGAGTCTATATGTCAAATCAGTTATACCGTTCAAATGGATAACTAATTGCACCAAGTTACTTATAAGTAGGAATTTGGAACTATGAAGGACAACAATTATTGTTTACCTAAATCTTGATGGCATTCTTCTAGACGGCCATAGTACATTTTTACCCTTCTTTTCAAATTAAACGTGCATGTTTTTTACCTTATAGTTAATTTAGATTCTATAACAAAATTGAGTCTTCAATCAAATTAGTTTGTCGGTCAAATATTGGGAGAATTGCTCTTCTTTTATTGAGAGATTTGAGACTAGTTATTATCGTTTTAGTATGTCGATACTTACTTTTAAGAGTCATTTTTATAACATATAGGTAAATATTCTCTCACGAGATGAGTGAAAAACTTCTTAGTTTCCACTTTGTATTAGATAGAAGATATGATCTATTTCATTTAGTGTGTGGGCTCTTTTTGATTGGTTTAGCGTTCCAACAACATTGGGATTGCACGCGATTAAGAGACGATTGTCTAGTAGATATGAGATATGACACCTTCCCAATAATATTCAATTGCTGCAATGGAATGGCTAGCTGTAAAATAAAACAAGATAAGATAAACATGTAAAATAAAATAAGATAAGATAAACATGAGTTTGCCTTTAGAATCCATGAATGTCGGGTTTTCATTTTCAATCAAATTAAGGATGTAAAAGAAATAATAATAATAAATTGTGTGAGACAGGATAGGATTACAATTTACAAAATGAGATATTACCAAAGAAATTGGAGTCACATAGGATTGACTTTGTGAGATATGGTTTGGTCAATTTGATGTTGATTGACAGTGGCAACATTATCTGTAAATTGTAATTGATTTCTTTCTTTCAACATACTCATCCTTTAGACAAGATTTCTTTCACATTGAAGTTGAACCATTACTTTTGCTGATTTTGATTGGATGATTAAGAGAAGGTTGCCCAATTTATTGCAGTCATATTCGACTGATAGAAATGGATCGATTTGGGGACAGCTAATCCTTTATCCTTTATCCTTTAAAGGGTCGGTCTATTGAATTATATGTACAGTCGTGAAGCAGAAAAATACTCAAACAAGAGTTTCACAGGAGGAGGAGATTAAAAAAAACTTGAGGGTTAAATCACTGAAATATACATCCAAAATACCAAAAATAACAAGGAAGCTTTGCTTTGTTTCGGTTGTTGCAAATGGAAGGAAATGTTTATGATTAAAATGTTGCCTTGTCCTGGAGCCCTACTGAAGTCCTTGGAGTCCTGAAACTCGTCCTGGAGGAGGAGGAGGACCACCTGGAGGATTGAGGTTTATGACTTAACTCCATCTCAGATTCTCCACAAACTCTCGACGACAAAATCTTTTTAGTGTAGACACGATGTCTTCGTTCGCGGGCATAGATAACCCAGAAGATCAAGGACAGCATTACAGCTGCAGAAACCAAAAACAAGCCAATGTAGATCCAAGCACTGTGGATTCGCAGACCGGGACAATGTTGTTTGCTTATGTCCGAGAATGCGTCCCTAACAAACGTGCAGTCTGTGAGGTTAACAAAGAAGGGACTGTAACGATACAGAGCATAGCTCACATTCGCGAAAGCTGACATTTGTTCATAATAGGTTGGCGTCAACCGCCCAGGACCTATACAAACACCAGCGGCTGAAACCTGACACACATACTTCTTCCATACCTGCAACAATTCAATTTCAAACCCAACTTAACAAAACAATATATAATAATGCAGCAAGCATGAAAGATGGCATTGATATTTGTTAGTTAGTGCGTATATAAGTAAGTACCTGTCCGGCATTTTGCAGTTCGACCTCACCAGGGATACACTTTCGATCGGAGCGATCATCCATGAGGGGGTTGCAGAGAAGGGGTAATGGTGGGCCAGTCTGATTGAAATGCAAGGGACCATCGACGGTCGGAGAATTAGTATTTGCGACGTCGTTGATGACACGGTTAAGCACTGTAACACTGTATAAGGTTGCATCCTTGGTCCGTAAAAACACCTCTTGAGCTAAATCTTTGTTCACGCATGGCAGAACATCTTCTAAGGCAGTATGAACCTTGGGTTGCTTCTGAACCCACTCATCCATGGAGACACATGCATCTGCAAAAACACTACATACACAAATGCACATAGAAAAATGAATTGATGCTCTATGCTTCTGGGCAAATATGTAACAACCAAGACTAAGCTTGATAGGCTGAAATTAACATCTAAATGCTGCACTTAAGGAAAGTGAAGAAAGCTTACTTATGGACGAGGAGAAATATACCACACAAAATGATTGTTCCAGTGACAAGAATCCACCCAATAATCACCAAACTGCATCAAATGTCCAAGTATTTGTTAATGAACAGATTCCAAAATTTAAAGACCTGTCTTAAAAATTGAACAGGAAACAGTTGTAGGTAGGTATTTATCACTTACCAGTATACAAGAAATTCCAGCCCAAAAATGGAAAATACTGCAAAAAGTAGTCCCCAAGGAAAAACAAAAACAAAAAAGAGAAGAAGATTAATAAGGCATAATTCTAAAAGTGAAATCTCCAAACTTCCTACCTCTAATAAAAAGAAAGTAAAGAACTTACAAAATCCTATAAAGACCAAACAGAGCATAATAGCAGCAAGAACAATGAGAGCCATTCTTCTGCAAAACATAACAACAGATACATGTTATCCAAATTAAGCATTGTGAGCACATGTTTGAAGTTGCAAGAGCTTGTAGAAGAATCTAATTACATGATATCCAGGCCATCTTGTATACGCTTTGAATTCTTTTCAGTTGTATCAGAGAGAGTATTGGCAACATTTTTTATGGTTCCCATAATGTCATCCATACTCTTCTGAATATCCGCCGGAAGAACTATGGCGTCAAGTCCAATCTTCTTAGCTGCACTAAGATAATCTGACACATTCCTGAGGTTTTCAGCAGTTGTATCTGCCTGATCCACTACATAACTCAGCATGCTGTATGTACTGCTGTGGAACTTGTCCTGGCCAGTGTACAGCACAATGCATCCAACACTAGAACCCACCACACAAACAGGCATCAAAATTCAAAAAGGCATCATCAGTTCACTGCTAATTGGTTTTTAGTGTAGATATAAGGAAGGAAAGAGATAGAAAGAGAGTTACATTGCCATGAGGGTGAAGAAGATAAGGATCATGAGAGAGAGAGCATATGCTATTCTAGAATAGCCATAATGCTCTTTTCGACAGCAGCAGTAACATATACAGACAAGGCACAAGCATATCCCAAACAGCAGGAACCATAAACCAGCAGTGACAAAGAAGGGAGCCGCGGTAAAACCAACAGACTGCATCATAAATCAACAATCTATGTCAAAAGCATTCGTTGAGCAACATAATCGACCATACATTTCTTCAACTTAACAATGTCAAAAACAGAATAATATGATTTGAGAAAGAAATAATATGAAACCACAGAGTATCAGCAAACCCAACAAAAAATATGTATATATAATCAACAATGACATCATTAACGCACAAAAATTTAAAAGCTGGCAAGTTCATCAGGGCCTATATTTTTTTTTTTGGGTCTGATCATGGCCGATATATTTCTTTTGGTCTGATCATGGCCTATATTTATACGTATCAAAATAAGTTTCAGTAAGTCAGGAAATCCGCGAACCAAATGCAGAAATTCACAAGTTAACCATATACATACAGGAAACCAGAACACGGACCTCATTCTTGATTATCAAACAGCATAATTGATAAACCCAAATAACATGATTATTCAATCATATATGAGAGAAACCCAAATAACAAAAAAGAAAAAAGACAATGAATCAAAAGTAAATTAAATTAAGGTTAAGATAAGATAACTGACCGCCCAGTAATGTTTATTGCTGATGTTCCAGCCTCCTGTGTATCTGTTAAACCCATTAAGAGGGTCTCTTCTGCTTGTCCTCTGCTGAGCCAATAATAAGACAGTCGTGTTTTCTTCAAGAAACCTCCGTGTGTCCAATGGCCATGTCACCACCCCATTGATCCCAACGTGCTCTCTCTCACCAGCTACCTCTACAGCTGCACATCCAACCAAATTAAAGCAACCCATTTTCTCAATGAACACGAAAGTAACAGCATTTTCATCCAAAAATAAAATAGGAAATAGAAAAATAAAAGGGGCATTTCATACATGAGTACCTGTTGTTCGTATAACGTGCAAAAGGTCAGGGCTTCCGGAAGTTAAAGAAATGAAGAAAAAGAAGGAAACAAAAAGAAGGAAAATTTTCAATGGGTTTGATCTGAAGCATAACATTTTGTTTTTGGTTTTTGGGTTATATTAGTAATGCTTCTTCCTGTTGTTGTGTACGCGTCTACGTCCGAGAATGTCCTCAACCTCTGGTTTTTGAGGCAGAGCTCGCGGGCGGGGGAGAGACAAGGACCCACCTACATCTTGTGTGAGGTGGGGTTATTTATACATTCATACCTGCACACGAACTTGTGCGCAGAGAAGCAGAGATAAATAGACCCTGAGAAATTATTTTACTATTATTTTAAAGCTAAGATATTTGATTTATTTGTTTTTTGGTACTAAGACATTTGAGTTTAAACAAAAATAAAAAGATGGTTAAACTAATACTTGTCCAAAGTTACGAATCCTTATTACATACAAACAAATCCAACGGCTCACGTGTTTATACTCAAAATGAAAAAAGTAATCTAATCTGTCAAAATTTAATGGTTAAAATTATGTCGTGTATTATACGAGTTTGTAGATAGAAATTCTCAAAAGAATTATACAGGAAGGTTTTAAAGTAAAATTTGACTATTGACAAAACAAATATTATTTAGCTGGAAATCGTAGATTACAACGATGCGCAATAAGTTTGTATTTATTTAGCTAGTAAATAAAGATTAATACGAACGTATTATTCTTGTTTAATTTATAGGTTTCTTTTGTGAAATTTAGAAGATTTTAATCGTTTTAATTAACTTCTTAATTAATTATACGAGAGTGTGATGGATAAGATCAAAATCCGTTTCTCTCTCTCTCTCTCTCTATATATACACAATTGACCACTAAATATTTCCTTGAGGATTAGCAGAAATGTATATTTATAGCAATGACAATCTTGTAGCTAAGAACATAAAACTGATGTGATGGGAACAGAAATTACTTGAAATAAAGCTAGCTTTGCTAAGTAATAAGAAATGACTAAAAAATGAGTGGTGGTGTGGTGGTGTGCATGACAAGTCTCTAGGCTTACGTTCTACTGTATTCCCACCTCCAAAGTAATAAGTTCCAATGGTTTTGAGTTTTTGTTTTGCATGCAACATGTCACATGCATGCATGCATGCAAATTGCAATGGATGAAATGATGGATGTTTTCGTAAGAAAGTCATATGCATATGGTTGTAGGTCGTTTTCTCAGGCATCCAATATGGCATGTCGCATATTCGATTGAAACTAGTGGTCGAGTTGGGTGTGAAAGACAAAACATCCATACCCAATATACAATTTACAACATGAAAACATCACTTATAAGTAAAAGCTTGCTTATTCCAACAGAAGAGTGTGTAGACTAGAAAGTGACATAAACATTAGAAAATGATATAAAAAAAATAGTTTCCTTGGATTTGAAGAGCAAATGGAGCAACTAGCTTAATCAGTAACTGACAACTCAGAAGATTTTATTCTTCTCGAATGAAGGAGAAGAAAGAATACCGGAAAATACTAGTTAATTAGTTATTGCTCCTGCACTTTGTCCATGTGCATTGATTCTGCATAAAGCTTTACTCGGAGTAGGAGTAGGTAGCTAGCTGCTAGTGCATATATAGTGCATACTCAATCACTGTCCAATTATTAATGGCTTGTTTTAGGTTCCTGCGAATCTAAACCACTTAATTACGCTAATTGCTATTTAAAATCAACTGCTTTTCAGTTTGGAACTGGAACTTATTCCCACCATCCATAACTGTGTTTTCTGCTTCTTTATGGGAAGTGTCCAGGAGAAACCAAAAAGTGGAGGAGAGAGACTGAGTCTGTGTGACAGTGTGACAGTGTGACAGTGTGACAGTGTGACAGTGTGAGAGAAGCAAATATCACTCACTGCTGTCTGCACCCAGGTTCTCAGAATTTTTGAATCATTTCAAAATCCTAGTCATAAACACGATCATGATCATGATGGTGATGCTTTCACTTTTCAGGCGTATTCACTTTTCTTTTTTTATTTTTCTTGGTATTTTTGGATCCCATATCGTCATTCAGTTTCTTTAAGGTCCCTTCAGCTTCAAGTACTGGGAAAAAATAAAGCCATTGGAGATTGTTGGGTGTCAAAATGCAGAAACTTGTAAACTGAAAATAGAGCGATGACAACAAGTAAAAAATCAGTTAAAAGCGTTGAGTCTTACACTAATAATCATTTGAATATGAACAAAGAACTCTACTTTTTTCAGGGACTTGTAGAAAAAACAAAGAACAAGCTAGGTCTCTTTATGAATCGCATTCTTCATCTTTTATATTGAATCATTGATAGCTCAAGTTGTTTTCGGCTTTGCTGACAAAAATCACAAGAGCCTTTTCCATGAGCCTTGCCCATACTTTTTGGGCTAAACATTAATAAGGCCTAATATATGTAGGGCCTAAACGAGTGTAAGAACACGGGTTCAAATCAATCCAAAACCATACATCACTCATACAAACCAAAAAACTTAATAAAATAAGACGGCAAAAAAATAGAAAAAGAACCCCAAGTAGAAAGTGTAAAAAACTCATAGTTAATATTATATTATTTATATAAATAATATAATATTAGATATTAAGGCTTTATTATCAAAATATTTTAATAACAATTTAGGTGAATTATTTATTTTTATCATTAAGTAATGTATCTATTTAATTGCAAGATTAGTTTAAAAAATTGATATAGTACAATAGTGGTACAAAATATTGTATGACTAGGTTTTGACTAAGCTCTGTTACAGATAGTAATGCCAAGGTTTAACCAAGTTGTTATCACTGCTAAGCCTAGAAGGTTTGACTGGTCAAAATTAATTAAACTTTTTTTTTTCTCTCTCTCTCTCTCTCTCACACACACACACAGACACGCACACAAACACATATTTTGTGTCATTTTGCAGTCAAAGTCAAAGGAAGTCCCTTTCGGTTTGTAATTAACATTACCCGTAAATAAATAAAAAATTGTTTAAGTATATACTTAATTGTAGACATATTTATTATAAGAGGAGTTGTACCATTAACATATAAGATGAACATGCGAACCAGCTTAAAAAGACATTGAATATGATCACAAGAAGAAGAAGAGCTCCATCAAATTCACGAGTACTCGAATCAATGATGATATTAGTAATCAGGCAATATATATATTTGATTATATTTGAGGGACATCTTATAAGACCCACTTTGTATTATATTTCACTAATTTTACTTTGTATTATATTTCACTAATTCAAACCATCTATTTTGTAGATATGTATTCAAAGATCATCTCTATAAAAAATCACTTCAATCCATTATCATTTGAATAATTGTGTTCATTGATTTTGTAGGACACAATTGGATGTCGAAACGGTTTCCGATTTATCTAATTTTTTGCAAGGATGATCTATGAATATAGACTTAAAAAATAGATTGTTTGGATCATTGAAAAAAAAATCATAATGTATCCTAAATAGTATCTTTATTTGAGGGATCCCTCAATATAAATATAGTATGAGTTAAAAGAGTTATATAAAAAATTATATAAAAAATGTACAAAACAATATAACTTGGAACTGGGAACCACGTGATCACATTAAGACAAAACACCCCGACCAAGTGATTAATTAACAAAATTAAACTTCAAATTCGAGAGAGACAGAGAGAGCTAAAGTAATGAATTAATTAATCAAAGCATTTGAATGGTTCAGTTCAGTCAATTAAATTGAAAACTGTAGTGACAAAATAGTAAGTTTAAGTTTTGTGGTTTTTTTCTTCTTTCCCTTTTCTTTTTTTTGCTAACACAGAGGAGATCTATGAGGAATGCGTTTTCTTCTACTGATCATGCTCGAGGCCATGTCCTCGTCTGAAACTTTATGAGCTGATCTTCCGCACAATGAAGCATAATTCAGTCCACTTCTCTTCTTCCGGACAATCTCATGATGTCTGTATCCCATGTTCATGCTCATGCTCATGTTCTCGGACCCTGATGACCCGGATGATGATGAGCTCATCGGGTCATCGCAGTCCACAATTGTGGAATGAGGGTTGGTCTGATCACTCGTCATCTCCTCGTCTCCGGTATCAGAAAGAGGAACCAAGAACTCAGGACTGAGTTGAAGAGAGTTGCATTTCTTTAGGTAAGGAGAGAGGTCCTTGTTCAATTTAAGGAGATAGTCCACCTGATTAACATTCATCATTCCAAATATTGTTCAGTTTTAGTTAAAGCCTTTCATATATGCCTCTATATCTCTCTCTTAAGTAAGCATATGAACTAGTAGAATTCAGTGATATTATGGTGCCGTTGTTCCATAAAATAATAGAAATGCAATCAATCATATTGGGATATTTTCATTACTGATCATGATCATGGATAATTAAAAACCTATTAGTAATTCAGCTGCATGCATGGAATGGAACAAAGCCACCACTCAAAAGTAAGTCAAGTTGATTACCTTGCATCCGAGAGAGCAATGGATATAAGGTTCTTGAAGACTTCTGTCACAGGAAGTGCAGTTGTTTCCAGAACCCTTGAATTGCCTGTTCTGAGGTCTTTTCTTGATGAACACCACTTTGGCACTATTGATTGTATATGCCTAAACAAGAATCAAAGACTTAAATTGTCAAAAACTGTACAGTAATATATTACATACAAACTGATGGAGATGGTTAATTAACCTGGCTCTGATGATTATAGGGCACCAACCTGAACATTAGAACAGTCTATGAGCTTTTGAAGATCTTCCAATCGGACAACATCATGGTATACGTAACGGCGAATTTGAAGGAGCCTATGAAAACGATGGGATGGCAGACAATGGGGGCATATACTGATGCAACAATCCAAGCAGCAGATATTCTTTTCATTCTTTTTAGCGGTTTCATGATAGGAGCAACCGGCAAAGAACTTCTGAGTATAGAGGGCTTCCAACCATGCAGGCTTCTGAATTCCCTATTAAAGCAACAAAATTTGTTCAGTGATTATATATATGAACCAAAAAGACAAGAAGAATTATGCCATAGAGAGACAGAGAGTGGACAGAGACAAACCATGATCACATAAACACTTGAAAGAGAGAGCCCTCCTTGAGCTGTTATCAAGACAGTGGTGTAAGCAGAAGAGAGAGAGAGACTTAGGGATGGAGATAAGAGTATTTATGGAGCTTCACAAGAGAGGAAAGGGGTATATATTTATTCCTTGGGGAGGTACACAACATTTTGTCAATAGGAGGCTTGTAACATGAGAGAGAGAGAGAGAGAGAGCATTAAATAAAGGAAGTAAGATATGAGGGGAACGTGGGCGCTGTTTCCGTGTCTCCCATTCTCTAAAACCCCTATAAACTATTCTTGCTCATCTCCTTGGCTGAAGAGCTCTAATGCTAAACTAACCAAGCTCTTCTTGAAGGAGCTGCCTCTCTGCCTCAAAAATTTTATTTTCAAAGTGTTTTTTTTATACCTTTTCTTTCATTGATTCTCATCTCTTAGAATTGGTGAAATCAGTTGGATGGAAGGAACCAGCCACTTGTTGTAGACTTTGAAATGAGAAACAGAACAAAAAGATGACAGATATTTACATAGATAGATAACACCAGCTTGATAATAGTTCAATTGGTCCATTCTTGCGTTCCACTTAGTTGTCATTCAAAATAATTACAAAAAAGCTTAAGTTAGATCCAACTTAAAGATGCATATCCCAATAAGTCGGCTAACTTAATCTTCTTTTTTTCCTCATTCATAAAAAATGTAGATTTTCTTTCTAAATGTATATTGTATTCCTCTGCGTCCCTTTTTCTTGACTGATGCTTTTGATGTCATTCGTATAATTTCCATCACTTCAAAGCTAAGTAATTAGAGCATATACAGCAACAATGAAAGCATGGTAGAGATTGAGAGTAGCCAATCTCCCCCTAAACTTTTTTCTCATTAAAAAAAAAAAAAAACATGGTCAAGAAGAAGGGTGCTGAGCTGCATTAAAAATACCCAAAGGCAATTAGTAATACCTATCAACTATGTCTTGTCACAAAAAATTGAAATTTTAAAAGCTCCAACTGGTTTAAGAGAATCTATCAGATACATTAACTTAAAAGAATTTGGTGCAAGAGCACCAGATCAGTAAGAATAAGTAGAGCTTAATCTTGCAATCTATGGATGCACATCTAGGATGTATACCTGCAAATCTGACCGTCTGATTGTTTCATTTTTGAGACCAGGGAAGAGCACCTCAAGGGTCCTGGCTGGCTAGTATACTTTCAAACATATTATATAGTATCTCCTTATTGTTTAGGTGTACTGAGTATGTCAAGGTGCTTTGTTTATTCTTCTTCTTCTTCCAAGGCCCTATTAAATTGCTCAGAAAATGAGAGAGACAAATTTAATGAAACTTGAAAGATTAAAATCTGGGTTTGGGAATATTAGTATTCCAAAAACAAAAACAAAAACAAAAACTTGAAGCTGTCCATTCATTGGGGTTTTTTTTGATACCTCAACTGTGACTCATGTGACTCATGTGGTAACAAGGTTGAAGTAGCAGTTTAAGTCTTAGGAAATAAACAGAGAAAGGCAATTGGTAAAGGATGTCCTGCCAACTAAGGCCATAATGGTGTTGGTTTAGAATGCCTTGCATCTGGCCAATACAATACAACCATGGCAGCATGCCTAATCTACTAACAGAGTCAAAACAAAGACATGTACAAGAAAGAAAGAAAGGAAAAAACCCGGTTTTTAGGGAATAAAACATGTCAACAATCAATCAACCACTCCACTAATCCACTAATCACAACTCCTGCTTTAACAATAATGTGGTTTCGCAACAAACATTTGACAGACAAGCACAACTCATTGAGCACTAGTTAGGGAAACTAATGACCTAATTAATTAGAGGCTCCAGTGTGCTAATTTTGAGGAAGACCTTGCTTATTGTGCCTCTAAGCTCCAACCAAGAGTTACCTTGGGGTTTGCAATGCCAAAGAGTCTTGTATCATTCCATTTATACCCTTCCTTCAGGTCTACCATTCAATTTCGAGCTTCCACCTTGTAAGATTGTTGTTCATCAGAGCATTCCACATCACAAATCTTTTATCATATTACAACCGACGGTTGTCAAGAACTCATGATTAATGCTATCATACATTTTTATCATATTAATCAACGGTTGTCAATGCATGCCTAGAAGATTACAGATAGCAAAGCCCTTACATACATCTAAATTAATCTTCTTAGAGATTTCAGCTCTTGGAGCTAGACCTAAGCAAACTTATAAACATTTTGTGAAGATATTATCAAATATTTTATCTTTTCCATTTTTATAAAAAGATAAAAGAAAAACATTTTGAGGCGGTTTGAGTTTGTCTTTTTGTGTTTTCTTTTCCCCTCTTCTTAAGAAAGCATTGAAGGTATGTTAACTGTTGGTTCACTACCAATGTGATGAGCAAAACTTTTTGAAGATTAATTTCAAAGAATAATCTAAAAGTAGTTTTATTTATTTATTTATAGAAACTGCTAAAATAAAACAGAATCATGATAAAAGTTTCACATATGTCTACCATGAAATGAAATATACTGTGCACGTGTATACTTGATGAAACGACATAACTAGCAACTATCCCTGGAGCCAAACTAAAAGCAAGAAAGAAATTAAGCTCACAGAACAAATAGAATCAGAGAAGAGAAAGAGGATGGCCAACCCCACGTGCCATGAAAAGCAGAAAGGTATTATAGTAGGCAAGAAGCTCACGTGCAAGGGATCCAACGGCCTGGCTTTCAAACAAACTGGCAATGTCCAAAACGAGAAGCTTAAGTGTGTCTTGGGACTGACCATTTACTCCTTTTATCATTCAAGTCAAGGCTTCAAGTTGTGTGGAGTGTTGGTCAACGGTCAAAGATCCAGAAGTGAACAGATTCTACAGAGATGATGATGTGGTTAGAAGAAGAAATAGGGGGAGGGCTGGGTCAGCGGATGAGCCGCACGAGGGGATCTTCCTGCTGTGGCCACAGGCCTCTGTGTGGTCTGAGTTGGTTCCATTTTGCTTTGTCAAAAAGGGGTTTCTTTCTTTATTAGCCCTCAATTTTAAAGTTTAGGTCACATGGGGAACCTTTTTTCCAAAGATTAAAGACTAACTATGCTCTAGAGTCAAGATCATGTGACTCCAAGCCAACACCTAAACCTTCATGTAGTAGTTCTAGTTTCCCATCGTGCTCACAAGATTCAAATTCTTAGCTGAAACCTTGTCATCAACACAAACCTTTTGATTATCTAAAAACAGCAGTCCTCCTCTTCCTCTTCTTCCTATTCTTGTTCACGCATATTTTCTTTGTTCTTCTTATGTCATGTGATATATCTACCTTTTATGCCATAATCAACTTCGCCTAATGAAGATTGAAATGGCCGTTAATCTGTCAATACTAATCAGTAACCACTAATAGAGTCCCTGATAATGTTAAGCACTACTATCATTCTTTATACAGTTAATAAATACTACTTCTTATTAATAATCAATACTTTACATCTTCCCCAGATTATCCACCTTTTCAGGTTCTGTATTCTTCATTTTAAACGTCTATACAATTATATAAATACACTATACAACAAATCAACAAGAAATATGATAAATCCATGTACGGAGAAATTATATTCAAATGGCTCAAACCTAGTCTCAAGGTTTCTGAGCAGAAAACATGATGAAAGATTGCTGAACTTTGCTCGAGTAGTTGATGAGACCAGATGATGTACACAAGTCCTCAATCTCTTCTTCCGTTAAATAGCTATAGTTCTGCAGAGCCCTCTGCCGCATAAATTTACAACTTAAAATCAATACTTATTAAAGTTTATAACCAAGTCAGTCACATATTTTTAATAAAACCCATGTCCCAACGACTGTAAAAACAGTTTCGATGGGGAGCCACCCTTAAACAGATCCTAGCTAGCTACAGCTAATGAGTCCGGACTAACGAAAATTCAACTGTTTGGATCACTTTACTTCATTCATGTGCAATTTATGTAGAATACGAAAATGAACGTGGATGTTACACAATCGTTCTTTTGAACATACATTCTATCACTAGCATATACAGATAAACAAGTATCATAATAACATTAGTGTGAGCAGGACAATTGACAGGTCTGAACCCTATAGAACAACTATAACTTCATAACATAATAAGTTTTAGTGTTTCAATACATGAGTACTATAAATCAGAGATAAGTTGGTTGACATCTACTTAATGGGAAATTCAAAAATTGAAATAAAAAGTTCTCAGACAAACCAACTCCTAGTTTGGATAAATGCTTCATATAAGAGCTCCTCAGAGTAAATCAACATTTGCAAAGTAAGCGTACACACATATATCCACTCAGAGATGAATACAAAGTTGTTTATTTTCATTTAAGAAAACAAACCATGGTTGAAATTATTAATCCACCAAGGAGGAATCACATCTATCATTGATCACATTTGTTAACTTTTTGAATAAGTAAGAAGTGTTACCTCTCTGAGAGGCCTCAATATCCAGGGAGTAGATGAAGTATACCGCAGGAAAGTGGTTCCGACAAAGATGCCACCACTTCGTAATATACGACTTATTTCAGCAATCTGAGAATTATATGAGAAATGAGTTGGAAATGCATTAGTTAAAAGCAACTTTGTTGCATCCACACACATGTCTACAGTAAAACTGAAAATATAACAAGATTCGACAGTTCATGAAGTTCAGATGCAAATAGAATTCAAAGCGCAAAGGCTTCTCTTCTGTAACTGTGGAAAAGGCTGTGGCTGAATTCTTTTTTTGTAATTGTAAATAGAGCTACTTTCCCTCTTCTGCCTTCCGTCACCTTAAGACAAGACTCATATGCCAATGTTGGTGACTGGAGATAACTCTCTTCAATTATTCCAGGGATGGGAGGGGGTACAGGAAGGTAAGAACAACTTTTTTTTTTGGGGTCATGTATACTCAAGGGATGGCCTTTTTTTTTTTTTTCGGGAGTAATGTCCACCAGAGAGGGGATTAATATATCTACCTGCTAACGGCAAACCACCTGAGAGCTAATTCCTTCGAAAAATTTCACTAAGAAAGATATATCTAAAGTAGGAGCCACAGACCAGCACACCAGCATTTGTGGAGTTATTTCTTTTATAAATTGCAGTATATTCCACAGGAACCAACTCTGTAACTACCTCATGGGCTATCCATGAGCGTTCATGTTACTATAGCTTATGCATCAATAGAAAGGTTGTACTTAGAACTCTTTTACCTAAAAGGTTGCTGATTTCTGATTCCAATTGACCCCACTTATAGTATAACTATGATTGCTAGGTTCATTAATCACTAGCAGCCCTCTCTCTTCCTTGTTGACAAGGTTCTTGATTCTGTAAGGACACTCAACTAATCTCCTGAAAGGTTTAGTCCCCAGTCCCAAACAGAAACACTCCAAGAAATTACCTACCTACCATTGGCCACCAAGGGTTTTGTAATAAAATTAAAAATTGGAATATGCTCTTGAGGTGTCCAAACCCAAGTTGAAGAGTCAGACGTGAGTAATTGCATGAAAGAAAAGAAGAAAATTCTCAAGGTTATAAGTAGAGTAATTTCCAATTTTCTAACTTCCTGTAGTTCTCAAAGGATATCACCCATTTATTTCTCACAAACATTGGCATGGAAGATGCCTATTTCTTGTGGTCTCTCGTAAGGAGCCATGGGTAAAATGGCAATGGTGTTTATTCAGCTTGCCTTAAAAAGCTATAAGTTTTGCTCACCATTCCGCATTTCATCTCATATTCCTAATTACCAGTCAAGGCAGTTTCAAATTGTTCAAAACTTAATTCTCCATATGCTTTCAGATACACCCAGTTGATATAACAAGGCACTTTCACCATGACTTTTTCGTAAGTTATCATCATAGCAGGTGACATGTGTAATACAATATGCAGTTCATCCTCTGAGTTTACTCACTAGTCACTACTAGCATCTCCGATACCATAAAAGGCAAAGCTAGCCAACAGATTTGTTTGACGCACATAACAAAATTATTTTGGGGAATAGGGATGCACCCAGGAAAGGCAAAGTTAATGAAAAACAAGTGAGGTAGGATTTAGAAATTGAAGACTCTGTTAGTTTCCATCCATAATCATGTTGATTCTTAAATCATCCAAGTCGGGTAACTCTGACTAAACATAAGATCCTAGGCGCCAAGCAACTTGAAGGAGAAAAACGGAGGAAATGAAACTTACAGCATTGGAAGGAGAGGGCCAGCAATGCAATGCCGCGCCGGCATGGACAGCACCGACTGAACCTGAAGGGAATGGAAGCCTAGAAACATCTGCCCTCACAAGAGCAAGATTACTGCATTTATTCCAATGATGTGTACATTAGGAATTTAGGATAGACATGTCATTTGACATTAAAGACCATAAACATTATTCAGAAGAGCAGGCAAACTTACGTAGCTAAAAGAGTAGGGTCTTTTTTAAGAAAATCATAACACTGGCGAAGCATATTCTCAGAAAAATCAAGCGCGACAACTCCAGAATAGGTCCCGGATTTGGCAAACTTTCTGGAAAACAAACCACTCCCACAGCTTACATCCAGCAGAACACCACCTTCAGCGGATTTGAAGTAATCCTGAGCCATTTTAAACTGCGTAGCATATAAAAACACCATGTAGCTAATACACTTATAGTTGTATGCATAAAAAGCTGTAGTGGGTAAGTAAACAAAACCCAAATTGGCATGCATGTTGTGCAGACCAAGTTGAGCAAGCAAGCCAGAAAGTACATGCATTATACACATACCTCTTCATCAAGACCTGGGAAGCCACTGCGGTTAAAATTCTGGCGCCAGCCTCTTTCATACAAGAAGGAAACAAGAGGGCTTCTGAATAACTCAGTCCCAGCTGGTTTGACTTCAACGTACTCCTTCAACCCAGCAATAACAGTAAGATCCAAGTAAATGTCTTTGCTTGAATACGACTTGTCGCATTTCTTACACTTGAAAGCCGACCTGTATATTGCTTGCCTACAAATCACAAGACAATATTAAACTTCTACAACTGCAAATTTAAGTAGAAAAAAAAAGAAAGACTTTGCCTTTAAGCTATATAATATTCAATGGGATGGATCATTAAACTTCTCACAGGTTAAAACCAGGAGGGCCTTTCCGTATGAGCGGTTCATAGCATACTGGGCATGCTAACAGCTCAACACCCGAGCTTTCACTTTCCTCAGTGCTCGACTTCCATTCCTAAACATTAAAAATTTGAACTTTTCATATTAAAATGAAATTTTTTATTAAAACATATAGCAGAAATTAGAGTGCAGGGAAAAGATAAGGCAGTGCAGTACAGGCGGTAAAGTAACAACTGAGCTTGCACGAATGGCGAAAGAGGGAAAGCGGGAAGGCGGGCGGGCGGTGCCAGTGGGGCGTCGTCGGAGACGAGGAGTTCTGAATTGGGAATTGTGATAAAGGCGAGGGTATTTTGGGCATAGAAAATCTTGGTGGAGAGGGTGGAGAGACGAGGGAGCCGTCGCCATGGAAGATTTGATTCTTTTCTCTGCTTCTTCTTCTTCGTCTTGTTTTGAAATGACGGAGGTAGAGGTAAGAAGATATAGAGACAGAGAGGTACGTGTTAGTTGTTGTGAGTGTATGGACTTGACCGACTTCAAATGTGCTCCTCAAACTCAAAAATGACTCTTCGTCATAACGTACAGAGTATGATTCAATTCAACCCTTTCACTCTGAGTCTCAGCCAAAAACCAAAAAACTAAAAAAAAGGTCAATTGCTTTCAGCTGACGAAGAAACGACATTATCAATTTTTCATATTTGCGAATTGACCCCAAGGTCTTTTGTCCATGTTATATATAATTACCAATTGGTCCTTTTGCAATTTGCAGTTGAGGACACACAACTGCTACTCTGGTTTACATTTTGATCTGTATTGTATAGAAAAGATTTGTAAAGAAAGAGGCACGGTATCAGGCTTAAAGATCAACTATTAAAAGCACAAAAATGGACGATAACGATGATGATATCTCCGAAATATTACTACTTTGACTAACTGAGTTCTGAGCAAACACAACTGAGTACTGCATAATAATCAAACCTAGAGATTAACTACCACAATGTACAAAAGACCTTAGGCTAAACTCACTCCATGTGCATGGTTGGACGAAAACATATGTCTAAGTTTAAGCACCCTTGTCTTGGAAATCCCCTGCAGTTCTAGCCGTAAACTGTTTAGTGTATACTCGATGCCTTCGCTCCCTTGCATAGATTACCCAGAAGATCAATGACAACATCACCGCTGCAGATACCATTACCAACCCAATGTAGATCCAGCCACTGTGCTTTCTCAGACCAGGGCAATTCCGGTTACTCACGTTTGTAAACGCATCCCTAACAAACGTGCAGTCTTGCAGATCAACCAAGAATGGACCATAACGATACAGACCATAACTCACATTTACTGCAGCTTCCATTTGGCTGTAAAAGTTTGGAGTCAACCGGCCAGGTGTAGTACAAATGCCGGCCGAGGAAACCTCACAAACATACTTCTTCCATACCTGCTTGAAACAAAAACCTAAGTCTTAGTCCTTGTTTCCAAACTTCAAGAAAGGTGATGGCAACATGTAGGTCAATTTTAGATGAGCCATTAATATTACCTCTGTGGCATTTTGCAGCGTTGCTTCACCAGGGCTGCACCGTCTATCAGTGCGATCAGAATTGAATGGATTGCAAAGAACAGGTAACGGTGGGCCAGACTGATTAAAATATAAAGGCCCCGAGCCGGGTGGATAATTCTTATTTGAGACATTGGTGATGACACGGTTAACCACAGTAGCGAGTTGGTAGGTTGTTTCCTTGGTGCGCGAAGAGGTCTCTTGAGCAGTAGCATTGTCCACACACGGGAGTATATCATCTAATGCAGTGTGGGCTGTGGGGTTCTGGACCCACTCATCCATGGAAACACATGCATCTGCAACCACACTATGCAAATAGGACAAGAAGTTAGACAATCAGAAAACAGACGAACAAAGCAAATGCAGCAGAACAGTCATAAGTTTAGACGGAATGACACTCATATCATATATTTGTTCTTATGAGATAGCTAAGATGCATCTAAATGTCACACTGAAGGCTGACTTGAAGATTCAATATAAGTGTGCGACTAAGAAAGTAATATGAAGTGAACATAACCACACAGTACTTACTTATGGAGAAGGAGAAATACACCACATAAAATGAAAGTGCCCGCAACAAGAATCCACCCGACAACAACCAAGCTGCACCAAATTAAGTGTTTGTGAACAAATTTTTGAGCACCAAGACACAACTGCTTCCAATATTTGAGATCTCTCTTAAAAAGTAAAAAGGAAATAGTTCAAGCTATATTTCACTTACAAGTACACAAGGGCTTGCATACCGAGAATGGAAAATACTGCAACAAGTAGTCAAAACAAAAGAAGATATAATGTTAATAGTCAAATCTTGAAAATCCCTGCCTCTAATCAAAAGAAAACAAAAGACTTACAAAATCCAAGAAAGGCCAAAAAGAGCATAACAGCAGCAACAATAATGAGTTCCAGTCTCCTGCAAAACATAGAAAGAGATAAATGTTATACAACGCATTGAGAGCAGAAGTTCCCCAGAGCTTCCAGAACCTACTTACAGGCCATCCAATCCATCTTGTATACTCTTAGAATTCTTTTTAGTTTTATCAGAAAGTGTATTGGCAGCAGAGTTGATCTTCGTTAAAACATTGTCAATGTTACTTTGAACATCTGCTGGCAGAAATATAGCATCAACTCCAATCCTTTTAGCTGCACCAAGATAACCTGACAAATTCCTGAGGTTTTCAACAGTTGTATCTGCCCGACCCACAACATAAACTAGTGTTTTTGTTGTACTGCTGTGGAACTTTCCCTGACCAGTGTACAGAACAATGCATCCAACACTAGAATGGACCAGACAAACATTAAAGGATGTCATCAGTTCACAAAAATTGTAGGCAGTACTTGTCCATTTGAATCAAATGTGTGTGTGTGTGTGTAGAGAGAGAGAGAGACTTACATTGCTCCAAGGGTGAACAAAATAAGGAAGATGAGAGAGAGAGCATAGGCTGTTCTAGAATAACCATAAGGCTCTCTTGGACAACAGCAGTAACAGAGACAGATAAGGGACAAGCTTAGCCCAAAAATCACGAACCAGACGGCAGCAATGACAAAGAAGGGAGCCGCAGTGAAACCAACAGACTACATCATACATTAGTAATCAATGTAAATATATTCGTTCAGAGACATTAAACATGCATTCCAATCTCCAAACAATCTCAAAAAGAAAAACACAGGATTTGAGAAACAAAGAAAATAAATGACATCATCAAAATACAAAAATAATTTATTAATTCATGAATAACATTCTTGGCAGAGTTCAAGGCCTGCATTTATAAGCAGAAAGAACTGTTCTTTCTGCAAAATGCATCAGGGAAAGACATTAGAGATCAAAATTAGTTTTGAACAACCACAATGTCATTAAGGAAAGCAGCAAAATTGCAGAACCGCATACAGATAACCAAAACCCAATAACAACTCGTTGTTGATTATCAAACAGCATAATCCATCAAAGAGTATAATAAACTGATACCCATTGAACCTGAACCAATAAATAATTTTGATTCCTGATTTTCAAAATGAATCATCTTGCCCCCTTAAATTTTTACTAGAGAATTGTCCCAAAAAAAAAACAGAGGGGGCTGCCCATCCATGACGGCACTGCACTCAAAGTGGCTTCCATGGCCAACAACTTATTATAAATATCAAAAGAAAAAAAGATCCTTCCATCTCCCCTATTGGTTCGTAGCAGGTATAATTTCTTTGCTTTGTGATCGTACTGAAAGGTTAATTAATTTGAAGAAAAATAAGCTAGAATTCATAGTTGGGTGAAAGGGGGGTTTGGTTCTTCAATTGATTCTCAAAGGGAAAAAGATGAGCTTGGGTGCAGCAGTGGACTATTCAACTCCAGAAATCTATATCCCATCTGACATAGAATGGCATGTGCTTAGCAAGTCCAAATTTTTCTTTCTGGGTGCTGCTTTACTTTGTGGTATGTCAGATGAATTTTATATTCCAATTCTAGTGCGTAAGCTTCTCTTTATCCAATTGTGGTCTTAACTCTTAAGGACCATTTAACAGTCCATCCAAGTAGCAAGACAGCCCAAACAACATGATTATATTCATAAACTCAGAGAAACCCAAATCATAACAAGCACAAAGAAAACAGCCAGGATATGAAAATTAATCAAGGGTTGAGAGAACTCACAGCCCAGTAATGCTCATTGCTGATATTCCAACCACCAGTGTATTTCTTGAACCCATCAAGAGGGTCCTTCCTGTATGTTCTCTCCTTAGCCAATATGAAAGACGAGTTTTGGACAGTTCTTTCTGCAAGAGACCTCCTTGAGTCCCATGTCACCGCTCCACCATACTCATACTCACTCTCACCACCTACTCTTACACCTGCACCAACCAGAAAAGAAAAAAAAAACATCAACAATAACCCATTTTCTTGAATAACACAAAATAACCATTTTCTAGGCAAATAAAAGCAAAAAAATTATACAGTACCCGTTGTTCGAAAAGTGTGCGAAATGTGAGAGCGTCCTGAAGTTAAAGCAATGAAGAGGGCAAGGGAAAGAAAAAGAAGGAATTTTTTTGGTGGGTTTGATCTAAAACATAACATTTTGGGTTGCGGTTTCTGTTTCTGGGTTGCAGACTAAGAAAAATATCCAGAAGGCCTATCCCAAACCAGAACCAGAGGAAAGCCGCGTATAATTGTTAAAAGCGTCTGTTTGGTTAATTCAGAGTGTGTGTGTGAGAGAGAGAGAGAGAGAGAGAGAGTGAGAGACAGACAGAGTGAGAGACAGATTGTAATTTACTATATAATATATATCAGCTAATATCTTTGGTTTTCGATTATTACGGTTTGGAAAGCGACGGGCACTCAAGGGCCCTTCTTATATTTTCCAGATATCCTCTGTCGGTATTTTTTTTTTTGGGTGAAAACCAAGGTATACCCCGCGCGATTGCGGGGACTAACCCTCGAGGTACTGTCGGGCGCAAAGCGGGGACCTCTCCCAACAAAGTCTGCTCTATTCGCAAGCGCCTGTGATCGAACCCAGGACCTCTTATTTAAAGGATCCAAGCCCCTTCCACTTGGACCAACTCCTGTTGGTCTCTGTCGGTATTTTCGTCATGACGAAAATACCCTTCTTATATTTTCCGATTCTCTTTCGCGATTTTAATTTATTTTCGCCAAGCAACCTTTCGATGCTTTTCTTTTGTGTAGAAGAAGGTTGTTGGTTTTTTCTTTTTTAATTTTGGTGTGCTTTTCTTGGTGGGAATAAAGAATGATATGACAGACATGATATTTACAATATTATTTTTTCAAAAACAAAAAATAATTGGTAATATGCTTTTCTTTAAGATTTTTTTTCTTTTTTCTTTTTGCTTAATATCTGGAAAAGGAAAAAAAAACATCTGATGCATAATTGGATTTTAAACATTCTTTGGTATAGTTGTATAAATTATGGAAAAATATATGATTTGATTGTAATTTGTAGCTAAAAATATCATGTTAATATTACTGCTAAAGTAGGTAGGTGGGCAATGGCTTGCTCGAAATAACAGTAACTTTTGATATTTTGCTTCTTTTTTTTGGGTCAATTGTTTTGGTATTTTGCTTAGAAAAGAAGCAAAAGAGTAAAGCCGTGTGGGGAATATGAATGAGATATTATTACTGTTCATTTTATATTGTGGTGTACGTAATTAAGAAATTATTGAAATTAGAGGACATGACAAGTCTCTTGGCTTTTCCACTGGAATTTACTCCTCTAATTCGTTGGAATAACAAGGAAGCATCTCATTTTGTTGCATTAGGTTAGTTGCCAGAGGGGTATAGTTGCCATTAAACTTGACAGTGTTAAGCATATCAATTTTTTATTTTCTTTATTTTGGTATAAATAATAACTTCAACTTTATTTTATTCATCAAACATATTGGAATCCTTCCAAACGAGCCATAAATCATCGAAAAAATTACGAATAAAAGAAAAACAAACCCGTGATTGGAAAAGGATGCTTTAATTTGATTTGTGGTAGAACTAAGAAGAAAGAATTCGTCCAGAAGAAAGAAACAAAATGATGAATTATGGACCCTTTCACAATTATATGTTGCATAAAAGATGAATGAATTGTGGTCACGAAATGAAAGGCTTAGACCAATGCTGAATTGGGACCGTGCCTTTCTTTGTTGTCATCGGCCAAATATAGCTTGCATGGGATGGCATGTTGCGTCAACATGTGCTTATGAGATGAAAAGCCTCTAAATTTTATGGATGCCACTTTGAACTTCAATTAGTAATTTCCAAGAGCTATGGAAATATATGATCATTAGGTTTTTGAGTAATTTATAAGTAAATGTTGGGCGAAACGTCTTCCCTTTATGTGCATATAGAAATAAATTTGGTGTCAACAATAAAAAGATAATTCGTTCAAATTTGTGGGTTTTTGTGTAAATGACATGCAAACTGAGTGTGAGGTGTGCAATATCGCCACACGTCTTTCCTTCTTTCTTTCCTAGAAATCATCAAGTAATATGTGGAATTACTTCAAACGAAACCCAACCCATGTGGCAGCACAGCAGCAAACTAAATATACTCAACAACACAGAGACAGACACGAAATTGAACCAATTTTCTATTCTTAATTATATCTTCTGTTGACAACATGAAACTGAAAAACAATATCAAATTCTGAGTTCTTGCTTTCGTTCATATGATTATGAATGGATTGGCATGTGGTGGTTGACGATTGATACTGGTAATATATTGTGCTGGCAGGCTCCGGTTGGTACACAAGAATAGGATATGTGGCAAAAGGCAAACATTGATTGAAACAGACAGGCAACAGGCACTGCCCAATCTAATTGCAGATTGGGCTTCCTCATTCATGTCTTCCAAAACACAATCTCAACCAGATTGTTCAAATTTGATTGATTATGGCCCAGCCCAGCCCAAATCTGAAATTTGCTGCTGAGGACGAGGCACATGTTATAAAAACCCATGAAGGGATAATATGAGCATTCAAAACACAAAGGCCACAAGAAAATGCAAGAAAGAAAAACAACTGTATTAACTGTCTGAGAGGCTGGCTGGCAGACTTACACAGCAATGGCTGCAATCTTCCAAACCCTGCTTCCCATTTGCTGTTCCAGACAGGCCATATCCTCTCCTGCTCCATGGACTCCCCTTAGACCACCCATCTCAGATTCCATAGGCTCTTTGGCCATTTCAAACTTAAATAGGCGGCAAGGACAAATGGCAGTCTCAGTTGCCTTCAACCCATCTGGGAATTTTGACATCTCTTTGTATGACGAGGAAGAAGGTAAAACCTTTCTTAATTCATTAATTGGGTTCTCTGCTCACTATGTTTATATCCCTTTATCTTTTGGACTACTTCAGAAAGCTTGTTCCTTTAATAGGATAAAAGGCCAAAACTTTTTTATACAACCAATATATTGGATATGAAAACTTGGTCAAATCCAACTTATAAATCATTGTGGTGGACAGACACATCTAGTAAGGTTGAACCTCCAATGCCACCAAGTGAAGGTCGATTTGAAATAGTTCTTGATAATGATGTGATTCGGGGTCTTGACTTATCCCCATTTCATTCTGCAACTGGGATTACCAATCCTTCATCAGGTAAAGCAATCAATTGAGCATCAGATTTACAAGTCCAAGTTCATGATGACTTTTTATGCAAAACCCTGATGAAGTATTACTGCAATTTTTGTAACTAGCCAAGCCAAAAGAGTTTCTTGAACGTACAATTGGCTTTACCATTAACTATACAAGAGAAGATCCACGTGATCCTAGAGAACTATCAGAATTCCCTGATATAAGACTCTGGTTTTTGAGACTTGATGCCTCCTATCCCTGGTTGCCTGTCCTCTTGGATTGGCGAGCCGGAGAACTGGCTCGTTATGCTGCCATGTTGGTTCCACACCAGGTATTGTATTTTATAACAATGCCATTGTGTCAGAGTTTGAGAGTGAGGAGGGGCTTGTCATTGTTTAATGGAATGACCTTTGAAATCTTATCTTTGTAGATGAACACGAGGATGGGGGTGGTCTTCAATCCTGAGGCACTGGAACTATTCGTTATGCAGAAGGTTTTTATTGTGTACTCATGGTTGAAGCAACATGACATTCCAAAGCCTAGATTGAAGACCAGTGACATGGCTAGGATGCTTGGGTTCGGAATCGGAGATGAACTCTACGACTTGATCGATAAACATCCACTGAAAACATCATAAACGAGTCCCAACTTAGTGTTTCCCAATGTCATACATGATTGACAAATAAATACCCTGCCCCGGCTTTGATAGTGAGCCTAATTTACTGTCACAAGGAGTTGCACCCCTATTCTTTGATGGTGACAGTGAATCGATGTCAGAGAGAAGCTGCTACTAAAACCAATGATTTACTAGAGCAGGAGAGGATCCTTTCTTCAGTAGCACAATGGTTCTTTCTAACTTCAACTTTTGATACAGGTTTCATCAAATTCTATTTCACAAAGTAATTGTCTGAGAAAAGGTGGTTCATAGATGTTCAACATATGCATATTGCCATGAACTACTGTGCACTCCTTAGAATAGTCATTACAAAAAATTATGTTTCTGTTCATCTTGATTCTTATTCTCCATATTATCATGCATAAATAAACATACATATCGTACATGACGTTCAAATCCGCACCAAAGCGAGAAATTTAGAGTATATACATTAAGATATCCGCATTGTTTTTTATACATAATCTGTACATTTACAGAAAAAGAAAATGAAGCTAAACTAAACTAGGCTGGTGAACATGGAGAAACAGAACATATATAGAGTAGTCCCCAATCCTTACCATGTACTTTTCAGAAAAATTCAGCTTCATAAGTCATACTTTGCAGACTTTAAATTCGTGAGAATGAGGGGCGTGTGGTACATAAACCGGGAGATTTGCATATAGGACATACATTTTTATATCCCAGCCATTGTTTAATGCAAGCAATGTGGAAGCCATGCCCACAATCCAATGTTCCTAGCTCATCCTCCTCTACAAAATCCTCCTGTCATGAAGACCAACATTGTAATGCCATTCACTTTGATAGGCATTTATCGCTTAGTCACAGAAACTTGATAGAAAGTCAAATTAATATAGAGTATAAGCAAAATACCTGGCAGATGCTGCAAAAGTCTTTCTGAGCATTTTCTTCTGCAAACAAAAAGTAATTGCTGCGCTTGAGAGATGCAACAGCTGCTTCCTCAGATAATCCTGTGCTGACATTCCCTATATGATCTTCTAAAGCCAACAACTCCTGTAGAATGCCAGGAGTAAGTAAGACAAAAGAGATACTAAAGTATTATTGATTAAAAAAAAAATTCTGTGACAAATGAAAGTTTTGATGTGAGAATACCTCATATGACATGCTATCCACATCAAGCCACATAGCTCCAGAACGATTGCGCATTTCAATTGAAACGTGCAGAGGCCGTTGGTAAATAACTCCAGCATTCTGCTCGTGTAGAATTAAAGACGAAAGCAATGCAATCAAATGATTATACAAGCTATGCTATAATGCTATAACAGATTGATCTAATGATCATACAATCATTTAGTTCTTGGTTCAATACAGTTATACATATATGTCTATTGTTAGGCTGAGAATCAGCAGGTGGACACTGTACAGGAAGCAAGGCTTACCATGCTGCACCTTCACATTTGTAGTCATTGAAAAGAGATTTCCTTAGATAGAATGAAATAATAGACAAACCTCTGTGACAAGCCTGAAGTTCACTCCACGGTTAGCTGTTACAACAAAAAATGAAGTCGAACCTTCTAACAAGCTATCAGCCGGCGTGTGCATATATAGAGTCAATTCCATGAGTAGTTGCCTCCATAGATCAATTTGGGTAACATTTTGGACCCCATTATCATCAGAAGAATAAGCAGAAGCTTGACCAAATCGAAATGTAGAATCTGCACTTACGTGAGGAGGCCAAAGGGAAGGCCATAAAGACCGCAAAAGATTGTTAGGCAGCCCAAAACGACTTTGGAAAAAAGAAATATGGCGAAGAGGAGTAGATCCAAGAATTAATGTGGTGCAAGTTCCAGAATTAAGCTCCTCATTCTGTGAACCTGGAAAATTAGCTCTTCCAATTTGGCTTATGGTATGAGGTAAGTTGAGGTTTGAAGTGTTAGCAATGCAACTTGTTATGCTCCTTATGGTGGCTCCTGAAAGCGGATCATGCAAACTCCTTCGAACAATTAGCCCTGGTGATGATGAGTGGTCCGACTGATAAAGCAAATTAGAGTGTTCCTTGTTTTGAACATGGCTCGTTGGTTTTGAAGCTTCATGTGGTCGTCGGAACGAGGATGAAGAAGTCTGGAGAAGATGCAACCATGCATGTATGAAAATTTGGAGCAAGAAAACATGTAAATGCAAAGGAACTATTATGAAGTTTTACTCACAAGAAGAGAGAGAAAATGTCCATTCTCCCTCTCGGATTCAAAATTGGCAATTAACCCAACATCTGGCTTCAGCTGAGAGCCCTGACTTAATTCACCTGAAAGCTGATTGATCCTTTCACTGCAGCCACATTTTTGTCCATGAGGGGAACACTGACATCTTCTTCTGCGAACAGAACAAGAAATTACATGTTGATTTCACATATATATACAAGTTCATGAACAAGTTGGCCTGGAAAACTTATTTTTGTTCTCCTCAATGACTTACGTTGTTGGGATTTGTTGAGGAGGAGGAGAATTATTGGAACAAGTTGCACGCATCATTACAATGAAGAGGAGCTACCGTAACTAAAAAGAAATGAAGAAGAAAAGTCAAAGCTACAGAATACCTAATATATATTATTATTAAAGACTAAATATTAGTGTTGAAAATGAGAGGCAGAGTGCAGAGACGATAATCTGTGAATCAAGATTAGAGAGGAGGGAAATAGGTTTTGCTCTTTGCATTGGGAATTTTGAGGGGGGTGGCTTAGCGGTTAACGTGGGCGGGATTTGTAACGGTAAAATAGCCAACCACCAACTGTAAGGTCGTTGACAAATAAATTTGAGTAGAAACGCACGCATGCTTTTCCACTGAGAAATAAGCTCGGGCTTGGGCTTGGAGCATAAAGGTGAAGGCCCAATAAAGGAGGGCGTCGACAGGATTAGGAAAAAAATGAAGGCCCAATAAAAATAGGTTTGGACATGTTTAGGAGCCTTGGAAGCAGGCCCAAAAACTCAGATTTTGTATGTGTTATATTGATATAATTTACAGGGAGGGAGATTCGAACTTGGGCGTAAAGAATGGACTCATTGCCCTAACCAATTGGTCTAACTCACATCAACGTTTTTGTGTTTTTTATGATTGTATACATATAAAATTACATAGTCTCCGACTTCCCTTTCATTATCCTTTCAAAATAAACTCTTATACTAAACCTGTAACTTTCTTGAACCCAAAACAGTGTAATTTTAGATGTGAGTATAGCACAAGTACCCAAAATATAAGTGGACAATCCTATCTCTACTTAACGATGGTGGTAAACCCAAAACAAAAAAAAGTGATCATATATCATGTGGTAAGTAGGAGTTTCATTACTTTTCTTGACATGCCAGGTAGTACACATGTTATCTCTCTAGGGAGTACTCTCTTATCTCATGACAAGACAAGGAGTACTGTCGTCGATGAAAAATGTTCTAAATTCGAATTTCTCATACCTTGGAAATAAAATAGACCAAAAAGAAAAAGTATAGGCGGTTTGTTTGCTCCTAAAAAGTCTCTCTCCGAGATGGCCCAGATGTCCCTCAAAAGTTTGATCATGCTCCTTGTCACGAGTGATGAGTGGTGACTCTAATGCTCGCCTAAACCCTAAACCAAAATGTTGAGCTTCACGGCTTTCATGCATGGTTGAGGAAATTTGGGTGCATTGAACATTTTCCTGTACCTATTAAACTATCTTCTCTCCTTAATTAATAATTTTGTTTATATTTAGAATATATAATTGAGGCGGAGGATGGCTGCCTGATAATTAGGGAGAGGGGGATGGGTGGGGTGGGTTCACAGCCCATGTGCCAATGTAGCAGAAAACACATGTTAATTACTAGTACACACCACTAGCCCTAAACCCTATATATATATATAGAGAGAGAGAGAGAGAGAGAGAGAGAGAGAGGGACCACACCACACAAAGACCACCAACATATCCCACTGTACGTACGTAAGTTGACAAGATTAAATGTTCATGCAGCTAGATGTTCAGATTCAGATCCAGACTAATTATATATCTACGGGACATATACATACATATATACATATATGCATCAAAGGGTTTGTCAATAGCGGATGAGGATGTCCACTTCATCTATTATTGAGAATGTAATAAGATTAGCATTACTCGGAACACTTGCCGTATGCATTTAATTACTCTAGAGAAAGAATGACTAGAAATTAATATACATGATGAAATGGATAGCATTATTATTAATATTGAATGGAATTGTGTACAAAAACTGACTGGTTTAGCATATGGCATTTATTATGCATGCATGCGATGTTCACGTTCCTTTTGCCACTGCATTGCCATCCCAACCCAACCCAACCCAACCAATTAATTTTCATGTCATGATCATGAACCTGTGACCCGCCTCTTGGGTCCAATATTTATTATATCACCCACACTTTTAGCTAGTTTGGCACCGTATGTAGTATATAGTAGTGTAGTTAGTAAGAAATTTCAAAGGGAAAGGGAAAGCCCCCATTTGAATTGGATTTATCTTGAATAAAACATTGCAAACATGCAAGCACAAAACATGTCTCTCTAGATCCACCAAATGCTAGCGTTGAAACCAGTGGACAGTGGTCCAATTTCTGGTTTGGTAGATGATTAACTGAATCCCAAAAACATGTGATGTCCCTCTGTCGGCTCAATATTTGTCAATCTTCCACACTTTTCGAGTAACTTGGATTTGTCCAGACATTAATATTTGTATGCTTATGTTAATTAATTATCCCATAATTGAATTAAATATATCTTAATTATATACGTTTTACGTACGCGACTCTTCTCTTCAATGGTTGAACAAATTTGTAAGATGAATATGATTGTTGATGGACGTGGATGGTCCCTTCCCTTACTGGCAATTAACAATCATTTTATGTACAAGATACGTACTTTTCGTCTGCTGTATATATCTTTCTTTTTAGTAAGACTGCGTAATTGCGTTCATTAATTTAAATCAATTCTCCAAACACCAAGAATTCATTCATTCATTCTTTGTTACGACTGTTATTGAATAATAATAATAATAATAATAACACGTACCTGGTCCCCCTAACTGAAATTCTCAACGCCTCTGCAAAACAATTAAATAATAAATGACAACAGAAGTTGCAGTTTAGAGGAAGCTAATAATAGTTAATTAATGTTTTAATAATTCTAGCCGATTGATTTAGGTCATTTTCATTTGACAGCAACCCACAATTCAAGCATTTTTCTACGATCGACAAACAATGCCCACTGTCACTCAAGTGACACCAGAATTAGTGTGATCCAGATTGGCTAATCCATTCTTTTTCACGAATTATTAAGTAATCTTTGTTTTTCTTCCTTTTCGATAAAAAAATAATTAATCGCATCAAAATCTGAAATTCTTATGTCATTAAAAAAACCTATTAAGCAACAACCACAACACTATCAACATCCACTGTGGGGAAAAAAGAAAACAAGAGAAGCAGAGACCATTACGAAAAATCATGGCATGGCAGTCTCGACAAACGTCGTCCCGGGATGTTTGTTTTTTATAGTCAAAGCACAGACATGCCGCGTGATACGGCGGTGCCCACGTGGCCAAATTTTATGCCACGTCATATTCAGGTGGACGTGGACCCCGCTAGATGTGGACGTCCACGTGGAGTGGTCATCCCTTGAGCCGGCAGCCAGTAGCTAGAGACATATACTGCCACGTCTGGACTGGAGGTGGCGGTGTGAATGTAAAGTGGGTGACTTTCAACTTTGCCTGTCGCCGTCACATTTACTCCGATTGCTTCCTGTGACACGTGGGCTGCTGCCCACTGCGTTTTGGGAGCTCAAGTCGTGGCACTGTCTGATTCATGATTAACATATAAACTCTACTAAACGGCAGCAAGTAATTTGCATTTTTATATAAAAAAGCATGCCTTGCAAAGCATCTTTGGTAAATACAGGTGAAAGGAAAGGCCTTGAATTGTCGAATGCAGTACGCACGTCCCGTCCCTCGCTCCAATCAGGCATACCATATAATTTATAAACGCAAAAGTTGTAAAGTGCACGCGTCGTATCTGATCTGATCAGTCACCCAAAACGGAATACCATTGCTCTTTATAGCCATATGATTCTATTCCTTGACCAACCAAATTACATGTTTGGTTGGTTGGGTTGGTACCACTTGGCAAATCACCTTGTCTAATCCCACCAAAGGGTTTGTTTTTTGTTGCATGGAAAAATGAGGTACAACACGGAAAGCAAATTATATGGACCTGTGCAAGTTTGATTGACACATCATTCTTCTCAGAAGATAGGGCATAAAAAATAAAAGGCATGGTCAATTATGGGTTTTTAGGTTGAATAGTAATGGAGAATTTCGACTCCATTCGTATTTTGATTTTTTTTTTTTAGGTGAGACCTAAGGGTATCTACCGTCGACAGCAGTGACTAATCCCTTTCGTCGCGGGAGCTCTCCCAATGGAGGTAAACGGCTGACCACGAAATGCGCTCCATTCCCATGGGTGGGGATCGAACCCCCAACCTCATGGTTAAGGAATAAGGTGAGCTACCACCACACCACATCTCATGGTTGTATTTTGATTTTTTAATTTACCTAAGAAGTGAACTAATTTCTAACTTTGACCTTCAACAATACACTATGTGCATGCACATGCTCAAATTTAACAGAAAAAAATTAACAAAATTAACAGTATGACCATTTGTCCTAACGAAACTAAAGTTAAAAGATCACGGTAGCGATTTTGGAAATTGAAAGACCAGAATGTGAATTGAGTCAAAATTCAAGGACCATTAAACCTGAAAACCGAGTAAATTAATTAACAGATTAAACAAGATTTGAGAGCGGATTCAGAAAATCCTCATTTTACCCCAAAAAGATGGGACATTTTGCAGCGAAGGCAGAGAGTGAGCAAAACAACTGTGCCTTTTCATAAAAGACAAATCTGGTCCCCACAATGAATTGCCTTTTGAACTGGAATTTGATTAACACAAACAAACCGCGATCCAATGGATTATAAAACATGTCTTTTATTTCCTTGGACAAGGACTTGCACTTTAAAAACGAAATGAAATTTAAAAAGAGAATTGAAAGCGAAATCATCCATCTCATTTAAAGTTTACAAGTTGAAGAAATTAGTGTGGGTGGGCCCCCAACCCAAAGATTATATATGTATATAAGCAGGGATCTCCCAAACCCAAACCATCTACCATTCAGATTTAGCTCTGCATGTTCAAGCTTTTAAACAGAGAGAAAGAAAAAGAGAAACCTGCAGTGCAGCAAACAGAACACAACACTTTGTTGCTGACATTTAATCTTCTTTCCCATCTCTCACTCAGTATTTCTTCTGCCATATCTCTGTTTCATAAGATTTACTCCAAATGACAACTCCATCTCTAGCAGTCTCTCTTCTTCTTTTGTCCCTCCTCCTTTCTGGGGCTCAAGGTACTTATTTTTGCAAAACCTAGTTATTAGAAAACTATTTATGTCTATGAAATATTGGTTTCAAATTAGCTAATTTTGGTTTTCTTTTGAAGGGATTCGATTGGAGAAAGGATTCATCTCTGTTACACAACAGAATAATGATAATAATTTACAAGTGAGCTCTTCTTTCATGTTCTTTGTAAAATTTTCTTACCATTCAAGATAATTAAAATTTCAGACGTGGAAGAACAATATATGTATACATGTTTCTCATTCTTTTTCTCTGTGCAAGATATTTTTCTTACATTACATTCCATAATTTGATTGTTAAATGCAGGAACAGGAAACTGCTTCAATCAAAAGAAGTGCTGGTCCAGGAGAGTCCAGCAGTCTCTGCAAAGATGGTGGAGACTGTTCATCATCAGGTACCTTGAAGAAAACAGTTTCTAGAGAATCCAAGAAGTCATCACACCACTGGTTACCAAGTATTCATGAAGATTATTATGGACCTAGGACCCACAAACCCAAGCACCATTAGTTTAGTTAATTACCTTCCTAGCTACATTTTATTATATCATTCCATCCTTCTTAATTTTATCCATTTTTTGGCTACTAGAAGAGCTTAGTTAGAGATAGGTAGAAGAATAGGATCAATGTTCTTCAAACTCTTGGGTTTCCAGAAGATTGTGTAGAATAGGATCTACACAACAATTTTTGTCCCTTCCCGAAACTAATCTGATTAACTTAAGTTCATGCAGTAAATCAAAGACTCATACATATTACATTACGTACCTTAATTAATTAAGTGGTTTTGATTTGTATTGTTGCAGGAAAGACTAGAAAACTAATCTCTAAGACAGCCTCTAGTGCTGCTGCCACTACCACCACTTCAAAGGTTGGTTTAATTAGTCAAAATAACAATATACTAATCTCGTATTTAAGTTGAAGTAACAATTGATAGGGGTTAGGTTAGGTGTCTCTGATTCAGTGTGATCCATGTACAGAATGACAAGGATGATGGAGGGAACAGAGGTGACCTGGACCCAAAAGGTGAAAGGGTCAATAATAATACACAGCCTGGTGGGGAAGATGGTGATGTGAAAGCTAAGTCATCATCGGTTATTTCAAAGCACCAGGAGCAGGAGGCTGCAGCAGCCCACCAAGTCCAACACTATCCTGACCTCACAGTCACAGACATGACTGAAATGGACTATTCTCCAGCAAGGAGAAAACCTCCAATACACAACTGAGTCTGTCTGAGTGTAGGGAAAACCCAAAAAGACAAAAATAAAGAAAACACACACAGAAAGTGATCCAAGTCAGTCAGTGTTAGACAAATAAAAGAGGAATATTATATTAGCTAGAGAAGTTGGACAGCATTACAGAAATGCTGCAGAATTTTAGGGCTAGGAATGAATGATTTTGTGTACATAGTAGTATATTCTATTGGGATTTTGTTATAACTTGCTTTTAAACTATGGTTTGGATGATGGAGTGATGATGGCCACTTTTATAAGGAATAATATTTTTTGTCGTAACTTATAAAGATAAATAGATGGTTTGAAGTCTTAAACCAAATTTCAGTGACTGTTTCTTATCTACACTTTTAATAGATCATGAAATAAATTGGTTAGAACTTGAAGTGCAGTGTTGAGTTCACGGAGTAGGTAGGTGTGTTGTTGATGATCTGCTGCAGTACGTGTTTGTATGTGAGAAGGAGGAGGAGGAGGAGGAGGAGCCTTCCCTTCCTTTTGTGTTCTTTGTTGAGTGAGGGATTGGGTCCACCAGGGATTCTGAAGTGAGCCCACCATGTTTCACATATAACATTGATTGGATGGACGGTGATGGTGTGAGGGGTCAGTGAGTGGCACTGTGTTTTTAACATGTGGGCTCTCACATGTTCCTTGTTGGGTCAAAGCTGCTGTGGCCCGGACAGCCGAGAGTAACGGTACATCATCATCACCACCAAACCAAGTAGTGTGGGCTCATTTTGGTTTGGATTATTTGATAATAATAAATAAAATAAAACCCATGAAGCAGTCATCGTGAAATGCATAAATGCATAAATGCTTGAATGCTTGTAAGGAGAGATTGTTGTTCTCTGACAATATGAATAATATTGAGTTTGGTTCACTGCACTGCCACATGAATGAATAAAATTACCACCAGTCAGTGGCAGACTGGCAGTGGTCCTCCATTTCCAACGTTTTCCGTTAATAGGTTTTGTTGATGAAGCCTGAAACCAGAAGAAATAATGCTGATGATGATGAAGATGGTGTTAGACCAAGTCCAAATCATGCGCAGACTGTTAGTGATAAGTCAGTTGTGGATTTGAATTTAAATAGTTGATATGCTGATAGGGTTAATTTGTATTTGAGCTGATCCCTTGTTTAGTGGAATAGCTCTTGTATTTTGAATTGTAAGTTATCAATCCAATATTATAAATACGTGCTTACACCAGAGTTACTGGTGAAGCCTTCTCTCCCATTTCTTGAGTCTTTTATGGTATCAAGAGCTCTTATTATCTAACGATTTTTTTTTTCCCACGTTTCCCATGGCCAACTCTGATAGCTCTGCCCTTCCTCCCAACCACACCACCAACACCAATGACCAAAATCCTCCCAATACCAACAACCAACCACATCAGCCTCCACCTGCTGTTTCCACCATCATTACTATCAAATTGACCCGCTCCAACTACCCACTGTGGTTGGCTCAAATTTCTCCAATTCTTCGTAGTCGTGATCTTTTTGGCTACGTTGATGGCACAATCCTTTGTCCTCCCAAGTCTCTTCCAGGTACTGCCGACAATGTCGTCAATCCTTTTTATCTCTCTTGGATCCAGCAAGACCAGACAATATTGAGTTGGATCAACAACTCACTCACTCCGTCTGTGTTATCCACTGTGGCGTTGTCTCCCACAGCTTGTCAATCCTGGCTTTCTCTGGAACGTCGCTATGCATCCACTTCTCACAATCGCATCCTTCATCTGCGCAATGAACTCCTTCGCACCATCAAAGGCGACTTGTCCGTTTCAGACTACCTGGACAAAATCAACTCGATTGCAGACAATCTTGCCCTCGCTGGAAGCCCCATTATGGATTCTGATCTTGTTACTATTATCATGAACAACATCGGACCGGCCTTTGAAGTCACCGTCAGTGCTGCACAGGCCAGGGACACTCCGATTACGTATGAGGCCTTGGAGGCTCTCTTACTTACTGCTGAGCGCCGTCAAGGTGAACAGGTGCAACAGTCAGTTGATCCGACCGCAGGAGTTTCTGCTTTTGCTGCTGCTCGTGGTCGTGGAGGTCGAGGAAGATCGTTTGGGCGAGGTTTTACCCCAAACCGCAATAGCAGTCCCATTTCTGGTGGTCGAGGTCAGTTCCGACCAAATTCCAATTTTCAGCGTAATGGTAATTCAGGTGATGCTTCCTCTTCTACTGTTTCATAGTCGCTGTCAGATTTGTGGAAATAATGGGCATCAGGCCCTTGATTGCTTTAATCGCATGAACATGGCCTATGAGGGTAGGGTTCCTACTCGTCGTCTCTCTGCTATGGCATCTCAGTCCAACATCAACCCTCGCCCAAATGCCAACACTTGGTTGATTGACACAGGTGCAAACTCTCATATTACTCCTGATCTTGGCACCTTGAACAACCCTCGAGAGTACAATGGTAATGATCAAGTGGGAGGCATAGGTAGTGATTCTGGACTTACTATTACTCATACTGGGACTGTTGATTTTCATACAGCTTCTTCCAAATTTCAATTAAATAATGTTTTGCGGTGTCCTACAGCTTCTTCTAGTTTACTCTCTGTCCATCAATTTACTCTAGATAACAATTGCTACTTTCTCATATATCCTGATTTCTTTTTGATAAAGGACCTACAAACCCAGAGGACGCTTTTCCGAGGGAGATGTGAGAATGGGCTCTATCCGCTACGCTCTAATCCACCTTTATCATTTCAAGCTTTAGCGGCATCTATTGGCACCTGTGTTTCTGCTCAAACTTGGCACTCACGCTTGGGGCATCCTGCAGTACCAATAATCAAGTTTTTAATTTCAAATAAGACAGTACCTTCTTGTGGGTCTTCTCAAATTGCTTTTTGTCATTCCTGTCCGTTAGCAAAAAGTTCTAAATTACCATTTCATTCTTCATCATCTCAGTCTCAATTTCCTTTGCAACTTGTACACTCTGATGTATGGAGTTCTCCGATTAGTTCAATTAATGGATTTCGATATTATCTTTTGTTTGTTGATGATTTTTCACGATACACTTGGCTTTATCCAATGAAAAATAAATCTGAGGTTCATGGTATTTTTGTTCAGTTTAAAACATATGTTGAAAATTTGCTTTCTTGCAAAATCAAGTCTTTGCAGTGTGATGAAGGAGGGGAATACACTAAAACAGCTTTAAAACAATTCTTAGCTTCTCATGGCATTCATCAACGCTTCTCATGTCCTAAGCATCCGGAACAAAATGGGTTAGCCGAGCGAAAACACCGTCATCTAGTTGATTCTGGGTTAATTCTTTTAACTCACTCACATATGCCTTTAAAATATTGGGTAGAGGCTTTTAAAACTTCTGTTTATCTCATAAATCGTTTGCCAACACGAGTCTTAGCACAAAAATCTCCCTATGAGAAGTTATTCCACACCTCTCCAAATTATAATTTCATTCGAGTTTTTGGCTGTACTTGTTTTCCTCTTATGCGTCCATATAACAAAAACAAGCTTGAACCTCGTTCTAAGTCTTGTGTGTTCACGGGATATTCATTAAATCATCTTGGTTACCAATGTTTGGACCTCAGTACAGGACGAACTTACATCTCCAGACATGTGTTGTTTGATGAGGAGACATTTCCATTCAAAATTCTCACATCTACTCGGCAGAGCAGTCCTTCGGACCCAGGTGACTCTTCTCCATCTCTTAGTTTCGAATTTTCTGTTTTATCTAATCCTAATGCTCCAGGCCCAGATTCTACTTCACAGCCTCATATAAGCCCAGATAGTGAGCCCATTCCGTTAACAGCCACAACTTCCACTTCGCAGCCCACTTCTCAGCTTCACAGCTTAGCAATACCTTCATCAAACACTCCTCCTACACCAGACCTAGCTGCCACCGTCTCAAATACCTCTACTCTAAACACTATTGTGCAAACCCTTGCTCCCAACATTGAATCACAATCGGTCTCAGTTTCTCCTTCAGTAGTTCCGAGTTGTATTGATGCAGGAAATTTAGAGGAAGCTCTACCAGTGCGCATGGTTACTCGATCACAGACTGGCCATCTAAAACCAAATCCCAAATATGCGATGCATTCAGTGGTTGATGTCTCAGAGGTTGAGCCTACCTGTTTTAGCAAAGCAGTGAAGCAAGAAGCATGGCGTCAGGCCATGGCCACAGAATTTAGTGCTCTCCAGCGTTGCGGAACTTGGGTATTGGTTCCAGCTACTTCTCATATGAATATCTTACCCAATAAATGGGTGTACAAGGTCAAGAGGAAATCTGATGGTTCGATTGAGAGGTTTAAAGCTCGTTTGGTTGCCAATGGGTTCCATCAGCAAGAGGGACTCGATTATACAGAGACTTTTAGTCCGGTGGTGAAGCATACAACCATTCGGATGGTTTTGAGTCTGGCAATTTCGAATAAGTGGTCAGTACGACAATTGGATGTCCAAAATGCTTTTCTTCATGGTTTTTTAAATGAAGATGTTTTCATGAGACAGCCGCACGGATTTGTTGATCCTCAATATCCGAATCATGTTTGCAGATTGCAGAGGTCTCTGTACGGGCTTAAACAAGCTCCAAGAGCTTGGTTTCAGAGATTCAGTGACTACTTGCTTGTTCTTGGCTTTCACGAGTCTAAGTGTGATTATTCCCTATTCATATACAATCATGGTGGTGTTTATTTGGTGCTGTTAATCTACGTTGATGATATTTTGATCACTGGAAATAGTTTGCCTCAGATTATGAAATTAATTCAGACTTTGGGTAAGCTATTCTCCATGAAGGACCTTGGGCCCCTAAATTACTTTTTAGGAATTGAAGTTACTTATAAGGGTGATTGTGTTCACTTGACACAAGCTAAGTATGCTACTGATTTATTGGTACGTACTGGCTTTACAGATTGTAAGCCTTTGTCCACTCCATGTGCTTCTGGTCAAAAGTTGAGTACGTATTCTGGTGAACCTCTTTGTGATCCTACGGAGTACAGGCAAGTTGTTGGTGCTTTGCAGTATTTAACGATTACCCGGCCTGATCTGTCATACTCTGTAAATCAAGTATGCCAATTTATGCATTCTCCATCCACAACTCACTGGCAAGCGGTCAAGCGCATCCTCAGATATTTGAAATTCACTTTTGATCATGGTTTACGGTATAAACCAGGTCCGCTGAAGTTGAGTGCTTATTCCGATGCTGATTACGCCGGAGATCCTGATTCACGGCATTCTACCGGTGGCTATTGCATTTTCTTAGGCTCCAATCTTATTTCATGGAGCTCAAAGAAGCAGAAGACTGTTTCTAGATCAAGCACGGAAGCCGAATATCGTCAGCTTGCATATACAGCCGCAGAAATATCATGGTTGCGTTCCTTGTTTCGAGATTTGTCTCTTTCGTTGCCACCACCAATTCTCTGGTGTGACAATGTTTCTTCTATCTCATTAGCGTCCAATCCAGTTTTTCACTCTCGGACGAAACATTTGGAGGTTGATTATCATTATGTTAGGGAAAAAGTTGTGAGGGGTGAGCTGGTTGTCAACTATGTTTGTTCTCAAGACCAGACTGCGGATTTATTTACCAAAGGTCTCAGTTCGTCTCGTTTTCGTACACTGATTCTCAAGCTGCCTGTTCTTCAACGAGCATTCAGCTTGCGGGGGGATGTTAGACCAAGTCCAAATCATGCGCAGACTGTTAGTGATAAGTCAGTTGTGGATTTGAATTTAAATAGTTGATATGCTGATAGGGTTAATTTGTATTTGAGCTGATCCCTTGTTTAGTGGAATAGCTCTTGTATTTTGAATTGTAAGTTATCAATCCAATATTATAAATACGTGCTTACACCAGAGTTACTGGTGAAGCCTTCTCTCCCATTTCTTGAGTCTTTTAGATGGACGGTCTGAGTGAGACCCAAACTGGTGAAGCCTGAAAGGCTGGCTGCTGGGTACCCATTTTCCAAGTTCGTATCGTATGCTATGGATCAGTTGAGTTCCACCGACGGGCTTCCCACTACTATACACTAGATGGGCCTCATCACACAAATCTCTCTTTATTTCTTCCAAGAGGAACCAAAACATTCTACACAAAGTATATGTCAATAAAAACACAACTTCAATAATACGTTTCCATCCAGTTATCTTTTTTTATTGGCAAATCGTTGTGTAAACCAAATGGATAATCTAGTTAGAGCCACACAGACTATAGAATATTGTACATATAATTAAGTTTGAGATTGATAAAGAAATGCCAAATTCTGATTTTCAATAGGGTTTCACTTTGGGGTTTACAAAAATATAAGCTAAAAATAGAAGACAAAAGAAGGAAGATAGTATCCCTCTGTTTGTGGGGTACATAAAAGATAATTGAATAACCCAATGAGATTGATATATATTTGTGACTCGATAACTAGTTGTAGTGTAGCTTTGTTGTGGCTGTATAACTATATTTTAATTATCCTATCGTTTGTACAAATAAAAAATAAAAAATCGTCATCTAGTTGGATTTGAATTACATCCTAACTAACTAAGGTTACTTGAATGAAATGGATACTTGATTATTCCAATTCATGACCTTCATTTTAACCACATTTGGTTTGCAGAAAGGATTTGATGTCCCAAGTGATAGGAAATGAAATATTCTTTTCCAATGGTTGGTTTGTGTGTGAACAGTGAGTTCCATTCCCAAGCCCTTTTTTTCTTCTTGAAAATATCATAAATTAGATTGATTAAAAAGAGTAATTAATCTCATAATCATTAATCACTTCTCTGATTCCCGACTTCTTATGTTCCAAGTAAGTAAGCATATTATATATGAAATCTACAAAACAAGCAAATCAAGAAACATATCTTTGAATATATAATACATTTTGCATATTCCTTATATGTAATTCCTTTATTGGCAATTAAAATCAACTAGTATGAAATATATCCCATATATTTAAAATATCCTCATCGATTAATGTGGTGCTCAATTAAATAGATACCATATTTGACCAAAAAAAGAGAGAAAAATATACCATATGATAAAATAATGAAATAGATACCAAACGAATTATAACTATTTGATTGGAATAAGGTTTTTTCATTGCTTGGGAAGAAAGAAAAAGTATACAAAAATGAACCCAGTTGTTGATAGCCAAAAACATCCTCGAACAATTTGACATTTCACTCCTGTCGTCATCAAACCACCTCAGCTTATGATGTTCATCAACTGCTCAGAGTCAGAGTCGGACTATAAAAAAGCACACGTGCTCTATTTTTTATTTTCCCCTTCAGTATTCACTGCGAAGAAGCAAGCAGTAAAAAAACCCAAATCCCAACGGTGAAAATCCAGAGGTAAGAATAATATTTACAGGTCGATTGCCACCCGACCACCATCACTCTCCCAATTTAGGCATTATACTTCCCTCCTGGCCTTCCGAGGTGCTCATCCATCGTTTGCCACACAGTGACAGAGCGGGCGACCCAGCCAATTTCGGTGGCGGAGACCATTTTCATATAAACCCCCCTCTCTCTCTCTCCGAGGGCTTTTGTGTCCCGCTCTTGGGCTATTATTAAGCTTCTCCATCTTCTGGAAGCTTCCTCTAGTTGATCTCTTGGCTTAGGTAAGTATGATCATGTCGTGTGTATTGGGGTTTTTCGTTTTTATTTTGATGGGTCAATCGAATTTTTCGTGCTTCTGAGTTTGGTGATTATTGGTTGGTTTGTCCGTGTATGAATTTTGCCCTTCTGGAGTTTTTGGATATTGAAAGTATGCTGATATTTTCTTTCTATTCGTTCTTGATTCGGAAAACCCTAAGATTGTTGGTATATAGGCTGTTATTTTCTTACAAATGCTTTTCCATTCATATCTTTGAGTGCATGAATAAAGGTGTTCACTTTACTGAGGTTTTGAGAGATTGCATGCGATGAAAGCAAATTCCAAACGAAAAAAATAATGTTGTGAATTGAGTTGTTCACATCAAGACCAAATCTCATTGTGGCTGAAAAAGAACATAGTTTGATATGTATGCTGACTAGTGTGGTAATGGATCAAAGTCCAAACGGGTCATAGATGCTGTCAATGAAAAAGTAGAGAAGGAAACTGTGATATAAGTGCTGTTGCTTTCCTTATAGTTCGGATACGGTGTTTGTTTGTGCATCAGATGTGTAGGTTTTGTCCTCAAGATCTCTTTATGCGTATGGTTTCTTGCATTTGGGGCATTTTAACTGCAATGCATGTCATAACAGTTAGTTTTATGTTTTGCCTTGCACGTGTCAGACTTCATAGTGAGTTTAATGCTGTTAACTCAGAATAGAGAGCAAGGGTTAATTGACTTGGGTTTTGGGAAATCAAACACATTTCAAATATGTTAGACTGGATGTGCCAATTCTTCGTTGGACATTCTTGTTTTTATGGTTTGGGAATTAACTAAGAATATCTTCCCGTGTGTTTACCACAATTGTGAGCAAGTTGTTAGAGTAAAGCTGGGTATGCCTTATAAAATTAATTGTTTTCTTTTTTCTTTCTCATTTTGTTTTTCGTATTTGTCTATTATTGCTGCCAATGAATTAAAGTAGCTGATTGAATGCTCAAGGAAAAGAAGACAGTATTTTTTATTTATACTATCGCTCCTTCGTAGGTTCAGTGTGGTCTGAGAAGAATGGGAAGTAATAGTGCTGAACACATTCCCATGTGCGAGCAAATTGAAGGGTCTGAAACTACTGTTGAGATAAAAATAAAAACATTGGATTCACAAACCTATACTCTCAGGGTGGATAAACAGGTTGTTACTCTTGTGGCTTTTTTATTATAGCTCCCACTAAGATCTGGCTTTCAGTTATTTGGTTGGCCATTTATATAAAGTTATTTAGTAAGTTTATTGCTTAATAATTCTGTTGGCTTGTTTTTGCTCAGGTGAGCAACAGTTATATTCCTCCTGTACAATCTTCACCGCTGTAATGCATGTGCATTTCTGGTGCATCCGTATAATGTGTGCCCAGCAGCTTGAGATTGCTTCCTTAAGTTAAAACTGTTAATATGTGCGATAATTTGAAATTACTTATGTATATGCTAGTTTTAAAGATAATTATTGAAACTTATTTGTGAAGTAATATTGCCTGTGAGAACATGCTGGTAGAAAGTTTTTTGTTGTAGTTTTGCATACAGGTTTTAAAATGAACCAAATTCTCTTCTCTCAACTGCAGATGCCAGTTCCTGCCTTGAAAGAGCAGATTGCCTCTGTCACTGGTGTACTATCCGAGCAACAACGACTAATATGCCGAGGAAAAGTTCTAAAGGATGATCAGCTTCTCTCTGCCTATCGTATCCTATTTGGTCTTTTGACTTGTGAAAGAATTTTTGAGTTTTGAAAATCTTGTGGCACTCTCTAGGTTAATTAGGATTTTCTGTTCTTCTGCGTTCTAAACTGGAACTTGCAATAGTGTTAATAGTAGTCGTGTTCGTATGTGTATAATTTTCAATCATAATCAGATTTGCCTCTGCAGCAAGATATGCAACAGAAGATAATTCAATTAGACGTGAACATAGATAAAGTTACTCAAAATCTCCTATGAAAAATATGAAATAATAATAATGTCAACCATTACTGTGAAACATAGATTAAGACAACTTTGATATGCTAACTAAAGATTTAATACTAGCTATGTTTCGGGTAATGTTGTGAAAAATCCATTGAACAAATGTGTGGGGGCTTATGACTCCAGTGGTAATGACCTTACCCTCATGCCCAGAGCCAAAGTTCTAACCTCCCTCTCCTCCTTTGGTCTCCTTTTTATGAAGTAAAAAAGAATACATTGAACAAATGTCACATACTCTTGCTAAGAGATTTCCTCTATCAATAGCAAAGGTTTAATACTTGCCAGCTCTTTTTCTAGATTAAGTTTGAAAAAATTAGGCATTATATGAACAAATGCAGCTATGAATATTGTGTGAGATGGGTTTATTATTGGTTCCTCTAGTCAACATCAAGTTCCCTTTTTCTTTTAAATGAAGTTTCACTCACCAACTTTTCATGTTAAGCATTTGAAAGTATTTTCTTAGCACAGTTTAGATGTTGAAGATGGTCACACCTTACATTTGGTTGTCAGGCAACCTGTCCCACCCTCATCCGAGGGATTACCAAATCATCCAGGTTGATGTGAAATCAATAAATTTAGAGTACTCTTCAATTTTACATGTTGCGTGTCGTTAACATGTTTTAAGCTTTGGACACAGTCGTCTGGGTTGTTTGGAAAAATTGGTTATCCAACATGGTAGCAGAGCTTGTTTCTCTTGTAGGTCTTTGGTTCAACTATTAAATCTCACGTGCATTATTTGCATGCTTTCAACTGTGTGTAGGAACTGATCCGGCTTCAAGTACAAGCCGTGGTCAGCATCAAGTTGCCCCTGGTGTGGTTATTGAAACTTTCAGCATGCCTGTTCAAGGGGATGGTTTTCCACCAGAAATCAGTCGGGTGAGTACTGAATAATTTGTATTTCTACTGGTGTAATTACGTCTGATGGTAATGATTTCCTCCCTTATCTCTGCTTCTGAACAGATCATCTCTGCCATTCTCGGCTCTATAGGATTACCAAATATTTCAGGTGGCAGTGAAGGGATTGAAGTCAGGGTAAATTAAAATTTTAAAATTTCAGAAGCTTATCACTTGTATGACTGGAAGTATGGGTTTATATAACTTTCCTAGGCAATGCTCTCTCTCTCTCTCTCTCTCTCTCTCCCCTCTCTCTCTCTGTGCAAAAGCACATACACACGCACACTTCCAAATTAGTACAAAGTATTCACAGTAATGAAAATACTTGACCTTGGCTTTGCTTGAGGAAAAGAAAAGGGTAGTTTCTTGGAGGTTGCCAAGAAAAAAAGATCATAATGACGTTCTGACAAAATTGATAGATACTGTGTTTGTGTGCACCTGCATATGTAGATCATTTGTTGTTTAAATTTCATGTGCACTTTTATGCTTACATCATTAATCTGGTATTTGGATGGTTGATATGCTGAAGGAACATGGGCCACAGAGGCCAGAAAGGACACCAGGTTTGAGTGGTATGTTTGATTTTTCCCAATTTCAGTCTGAACAAGCTGGCTCAAGGGGTCCCTCTGATAGATCAAATGGGACTTTTGGTCATCCAGCAGAATTTTCTTTGGGGACTCTACCACCCCTGGCAAGTTTAAAGTTTCCAATTTGTTTCATTTGTTTTTATTCTGATTGCCTATTTTGATCTTTAACTTAATGACAAAACAATAATGAAGCTATTCTGCTATGTCGGTGGTCTTTGTAGGTAATTCCTGATTCATTGACTACTTTATCCCAATATCTCAGTCATCTGAGGCGTGAATTTGAGGCCATTGGTGAGTTTCTACATACAAGATTTTATATTGATATGTCATATATGTTTGTTACACACCAATGTTGATGGTTTGCTGAGATAATTTCAACACTCATTTACCAACAGCCAGAGATGGGGGAAGGGGTCAAACAGCTGCTACTCTTAGGACTGAAGAAAGTTCCAATGCCTCATCACATACAGGGGCAAGGCAAGAGGGGCTCCCCTCACCTGCATCGTTGGCAGAAGTCATGCGTTCTACTCGACTACTACTCCTTGAACAAGTTGGAGAATCCCTACTTGTGCGTTCTTAAGTGTTATTGTAATTTTTCGCTATATTATTTCAAGTATATAATTTGGTGTTCCAATTTTGACAACTTGTGCTATTAGTTTGATTTTTCTTTAGTTCTCATAAGTGACTAATTTTATTGTTTGAAAGCAGAAGAGTGTAGTTACTGTGATCCTATAATAGCTAAAAGCTTTCAGCTGTTTGATTTATCATGTTAAAGAAAAGACATTGCGATTTTTCATGTTACATCTTGGCAGCAATTTGCAAGCCAACTGGAGAATCAAGTGAATGTGACTGATCCATCAGCAAGGTTCAGTGCCCAATCTAGTGCGTCAAGAACTGGAGCTTTGTTTCACAACCTTGGCGCCTTTTTACTTGAACTTGGTCGTACAACCATGACATTGCAACTGGGTCAAACACCGGTAGTGTTCTGGAATTCTAATTTCCTTGTTTTGTCATCTTGTCCATTTAGATGTTGCTGACCTATAAAATTTGCTTGGACTCTGATGCATCTCTCATGCAGTCTGACGCGGTGGTTAATGCTGGACCTGCAGTTTTCATATCCCCGACTGGCCCTAATCCGATAATGGTTCAGGCAATTTTCTAAACACTTAATTCATACCTCACTTTTGAAAATAGTTCTATTTGTACTGATTGAAGCTGAATCATACTTGGCCAGCCGCTTCCTTTTCAATCAGGAATGAGCTTTGGTGCCATCCCCATGGGAGCTGTGCAGCCTGGTTCTGGTCTTGTTAATGGACTTGGTACTGGTTTTGTTCCAAGGCGTATTGATATACAAATACGAAGAGGTACCTTTTATAATTTATTCCCTGGCTATTTCCATTCATGTTCTGTTTAATTTTGTTTGATGTAAAATATATGTTGATTTTAAGCACTATTCATTTTACCCATAAGGTTCATCAGCAACAACGCCCAATGTCACTCGGGAGGAACATGGGGATACTCAGCAGCCTTCAGGGCAAAGAAACCCAGCAAGCTCTGGTGGTGAAAATCCTACTAATCAAGCTACTTCAAGGGTCTCAGATGGTCCAGCTTTTGCTGGAGATTCAACTGTACGCATAGTGCCAATTAGGACCATGGTTGCAGCAGTACCTGCACCTCTCAGTCGCCTACCATCTGATTCTACTGGTAATTCGATAGGGTTATACTATCCATTACTTGGAAGGCTTCAACATGTAGCTTCTGGACATGTGAGTGGTGAACGAGGAACTCTAGCTTCTGGAGATCGTCCTCCTGCCGGTCTCCATGCTGATCAGCAATCTTCGGAGCAAAACATTGGAGGTCCTGCAAGAGAGGGTAATATTACCTTCTGGCGGTTCCAGGGGAAGAGAATTTGTTTTCTGGCTCCGCCAGTGAATATACCATGCAACATAGTAGTTGAATCATACTTTTAGTACATAAAATTCACAAGTATGGAAGGCTGAATTGTTTTAAGATATTGGAGTGAAGAGGGTGAATAGAGGGCCCTGCTCCTTGGTTTGGGTTGCATTGGGGTTGGGTGGATGATGGGAAGATCCTAGTTTATAATCTTCTTGTAAGAAGAGAAGGAAGGAAAGAGAGATCAAAAGAGAGAGAGAGAAAAAATAATATAATAAGAATAGTTGATATTAATATGCTATACTAGTTTATGAAGTACAGCTAAGGTAAGTTGCCACATAGACCATACAATCATATTTACAGGGTTTATTCTTTCACATGTTACGTCTAAAAGTAAGATTACATTTTATTGTTTGTCCAACCAAAAGTCATGATGTGCACGAGTCATTGAATTTAATCTTTATTCATTTGCTTTACTAATTTGTGCTGAAAGAAGAAACAAAAGTTCCTTAGATATTTTCTTCTTTTTTTGTTTTAGAAACTGCATGTGTCTTAATTTGTTATGATATGTGGCTTGTGAAGTAGCTATAGAAAAGGTTGTTTTTTAACAAATAATAATGTGTAGCTCATCTGAGGTCTTACTCCCAAGAGTTGAATTAGGCAGTAGCTCATCCAAACACTGGATTTGAGTTTGTTTATCTCTTCTAATGCAGTTAACCAGGGCGATCAAGTTGCTATCATAAGTTGAATAATTCATTAGTGCCCGTTTCCTGCAGGATCAACCCCCAATTTAAGGCAGGAGCCATCTATTGCACGGAGTGTCAGTGTCAACATTTTATCAGCTGGAGGAACCCAAAACAACCAAGAATCTGAGAGACAGATCCCAAGCGGCATTTTACAGTTTATAAGGAACCTCTTTCCTGGTGGTGAAATTCACGTAGAAGATGGCAGTGCAGAGGGATTGACTACAGGTTCTGTATCAGATCAGGCAAGGACATCGAGTGGTGTTGTGGGTGCACAAGAAGCCGAACTGAGGGTTACCGATGAAGGACTATTTTTGTCTAATTTGCTTCATCAAATCATGCCATTCATATCTCAAGCATCAGGGGGAGAGCCAGGTCTTGTACCTACAGCGGTGGAAAATTCTTCTGAGCACAGAATGGCCCAAGATTCTTCCACCAGGGTATGCATGCTACACCAGTTATCATTGTCATGGCATTTCACGCCTCATGTTTTAACAGGTTTTGGATTTCTAGTTTCATTAAGTCAGTGCTCTCTTTCTTCTCCTTTTTTTCTTGGGTCAAAGCTCTCTTTCTTCTTAATGGCCAAACAAAGCATGGGCTGCTACGCCTAAAGTTGTAAATCTTGATGTTATGCTGAAATGAAAGTTTAATTAATTGATAAAGAACATGAAGAGAAGTATTTGTTTTTTGCAGGCTGAGAACTCCAATGTTGGGACATCCCGTCGGCGGAGTGATTGCGAACCAAATCCTCCTAGTTCAAAACGTCAAAAGGTGGTGATGATGAAAGTCTTAATCCATTTTCTTTTCTTTCTTGTACCCTTTTTTCTTTGTTGTTTGTTTTTACTGATGTTTATAAGTAGTATGGCTTTTTTCAATGCAGATGGAGTGAGTTATGATTAGAGGGTTTAAGCACTGGCATTGGTATCCATGGTCTGGAAAAAGTGAAGAGTTTTCTTGAGTAAAGTCGTTGAAATATAAATCTTTGTTTTTCACCTCAAAGCGAGAGACTCTGTAAAATTTATCGAGTTCCTGTTGAGACATAGTTTTGATGATCCCTATAATATTAGTGTTTATTACATTCCTTGAATTACATAAAGCCTGAATTTCACATGGAACACGTGATCAATCTTATCGGATAATTGGTAGAGGAGCAGGGTGAAGTTTGGAGTCATACCTTTGCTGTGACGGAAAATGGGAGCCCTTGCTGTTGTCAGAATTTGTTTAGCAGCATTGAAATGTACTTTATAATTGTTTTGCTTCACTGGATATTTTCCATATATGTACAGAAGAGAAGCTTTAAATAATATTTCGTGAAATGAAAAGGTTAAAGGTCTATCAAAGCTGAGGAGAGAGTTCTCCACAAAAGGCCGATGCCTTCTTATTTCTACTAAGTGTTTGGATTTTCCAATTTAACTCATTGACACATGAAAATATGATAAATTGGGAATGAATAAACTTCGTTTAGATGAGTGTAAATAAAGCTTTAAACATATTAACTTTTACAAATGTTAATCATGGTAAAATATGTGAGGACGCGTTAGTTTAATTTAGAATAGTTTAGATTATTGTTCGTATATAAAAATAATAATTACACCAAAAATTGAATGAAAAACAATAAAAAGCCTTTTGGGAAGTATTGAGGAAGAAAACAGAAAAACCAAAGGCCCCGTGGGGTTGGAGGCGCATATAAAATCCGGCCCAACTTGGCCCAAACAAAGGGCCGCCCATATTGGGCCAAACTCACCCGAATGGCGCCCTTATAAGTTATAGAGGTTTTAGAAACAAGACGCATGTGGCGCAAACTAGGGTTAGCGTTTGTTTTGTTGCACCGAACGTTAATTCGCCTCCTCTGAAAGACCATCCCTCAACTCCTTGAGAGCTATCAATCAAACATGGCCGAACAGGTCGGTTCTCTATCTCTATCTCTATCTTGGTTGCTTTTTATTCTATCCTAGAACTTTGGTCTTTGGTTCATTTTAACGGTGCTCTCTTTTTTGTTTTTATAATACATTTGGTTTCAGACTGAGAAGGCATTTCTGAAGCAGCCCAAAGTGTTCATCAGGTAGCTAGTCGAAGAAACTTCATTTTAAAAAAAATATTTATCTTCCATGAAGTTTTGATTGTGTTTAGTTTTTCTGCACCATTATGCTTTTACTTTTGGGTTTTATGTTATTCATTTTTTCTATTTGTGATGTAATTAATTAGCTCGAAGAAATCTGGGAAGGGGAAGAGACCTGGAAAGGGTGGAAACCGTTTCTGGAAGAGCGTTGGGCTTGGTTTCAAGACCCCCAGGGAAGCCATTGAAGGTCTCTCTCTCTCTCTCTCTCTCTCTCTCTCTCTATATATATATATATATATATATATATATATATATACTTATTTATATATGGGCAGGGGACCGTTCAAGCTATGCAATGTGATGAAAATGAACTAGGGTTTTAGTTTGACTGATTGATTTGTAATTATGCATATGCATGTGGATAGTGATAGGCCTTCAATTTGTGGGTTAATTGGGAAGTGGCCTTTGAGTATTGCTGCATTGCCGTTTCTAAGTTTGATTTGCATTCTTTAAGATATGTGCTTTCATGAGCGTATATAACTACCTTTTGATTAGAAAAATTATGTAAACTTAGAGACAGTTGTGACAGTTGTGTGTGGATGACTTCTATTAGAGAAATTCATTGCTTATTTTTTCTGATCTCTGAAGTTTGGATTATATTTCTTACTTCAAATTGAGCCTACTCCGATTGTCTCTTTTTGGCCCTAATGTTCTACATGTTATGGTATTTGCTGATACACGTGCTCTACATTTTATTTTTGTTTCTTACAGGGACTTATATTGATAAGAAATGCCCATTCACTGGAAATGTTTCTATCAGGGGCCGTATCTTGGCTGGCACTTGCCACAGTGCTAAGATGAACAAAACAATCATCGTTCGACGGAATTATCTACATTACATCAAGAAATACCAAAGGCATGATTCTTGTATTCATTTGTTGTCTTTCTATATAATTTCTGCTGTCATTTTGGGGAAAAAAAGGGCATCATGTTTTTTGTTGTTCTGAAATCTTTTTCTTTTTGGTTGGTGGCTTAAGGTATGAGAAGAGACACTCAAACATACCTGCGCATGTGTCTCCATGCTTCCGTGTGAAAGAAGGGGATCATGTTACAATTGGACAGTGCAGGTCATATACCTTACAAGCTCTTCTTCTCTTCACTACCTCTTTATGAATATAATTTGGCCGGTGGGCGGCATTCTCATTTCTGTTTGTTGTTGATTTTGTTTTACGAATGTTCAGGCCATTGTCCAAGACTAAGAGGTTCAACGTCTTGAAGGTGACCCCTGCTGGATCTTCTGGTGCTGGCAAGAAGGCTTTCACTGGAATTTGATTTGGTATATGATTTTTGTGGTAGGCTTGTGCTGAAGGCATTTTTGGTTTTGGCAAACTGATTATGTTATAGACTTGAGGAGATATAGTAGCTTCCCCCTGTTCCCACCCACCTTCTTTTCCCCATCGATTTTTGATGTAGTGGTTAAATTTTGTGGTTTTGAAGATCCGCATGGTATCAAAATAGGCATTTTTCAATTCTGTTTCTCAATCTAGGATACTAATAATTTGCGTCATCTATAGTGTCCTTTGAGTTGAAATGACTAGTGCACCTTGCTAGAAAATGCTAATGTTATGAGTTATTTTTTGGATGGTCACGAGTTCTTATTGCATATGTTCTGTCATGGAGTCCGATGAACATTGCAATTATGTCATTGTAGTTGCAGCTGTTACCATAACCACCGGGTCTGCCGTGTGCGTGCTTGTGCTGCACCACCCCGGCTACTGAAACGATGACTAATTTTGTTTTGTCTAATGGTGCGGGTTGAGTACATACCAAAGTTGAATAAAATGGTATGGGCAGCAAAGTGGGTATGAAATTCTTGTGTACGATATAGCCAACCCAGCTACCACACTAATCCAACCCAAGAAATAATAAGGCCCATATCTCTCTACCCAAGTTAATGGCTTTGCAGGATGGGCAACACCACCGCAAGCTGCACTAATAATATCCGGTGGACAAGGTTATGCCACGTCAGGGTGCACCCACTGGTGAGCGCCAGGACACGTATTGGTCTTAGTTGGCGTGGAGTAAGCAAGCAGCCTACTAGGAAGATTCCTTTTGAAAAGTATAAAAAAGTTTCCTGAAGAAGAAGAGCTCCTCCTTTCTTTGGCTTTGCTTGATTGACTTTCTCGTGGAAAAAGTGCTTGAGTATGACACCAATAAAGCATCTGGAAACCTAACCCATTTTTTTAAAATAATAAAGCTTTTTTAGGCAAACTGAAAATAATTGCTAATGGGTTCCTACACAGTTCCTCCCATGGAACCCAGGTTTGAAACCCTAAGGAGTTTCTTTCCTCGAAATTACAACTCTAGTGCAGTGAGCTGTGAAAATAATTTATTTTTAAAATGAAAAAAAGATGGTGTTAGTGGGCAAGTTGCAGAGAAGTGGATGATATTGTAGACCTCCGTTGAAAGAGGCAAAGGGCAAGCAAAACATAATATCAGCTGCCTTGGAGACAAAGAACACCAAGAAGATATTGTCATAGTGAAAAGTGGAAAGCAAAATGAAAAATAAATCCCATTTAATTCACTTTCAAACTTTTTGGAGCAATTATTTGCCCCATTTAAACAAAAACAAACTTCCTAAGTAAGCCCTATAACTTATTAATTAGGCTTAAGACAAATTATGGTCTTGCAGATAATGTCTCTTATGCTTTATTTATGAAACAAAACCTAGCATATATCTTGGAAAACTATCCAAACCCCATCTTTAGCTTTTTATTATTATTAATTCTGGCAAAACCTTTCTTGAATTTGTTTACTTCTTAAATAAGCATGCCTATATAATATTAGTGCACTTAAAAAAAGAAATTCCAGTGTTGTGATTGTGAATGGATGTGAAACGAAAGGCAGATGTGTCCATCAAAAAAAAGAAAAGAAAAAGAAAGGCATATGATGGTGGATCGGATATGCGCAACGCATCCAGTCCAATAATATCTTGTCAAAAAGGGTTTATGAAGCCTCGAATTTTATTGGTGGGTAAGACTTGAGACCACGTGAATTAAATATTAGTGATTAAGAAATATGTTATAAAATGGGACACCTTTTTGTTTGTTTTAGATGAGATATTTATTAATCATTAATTCCTGTGATTTTAGTCAAATTAAATTTACATATTCGTTAATACAATTTTGAATTGCCAAAAATTATCTGAATATTGAAATACACTTTTTTATTTAGCAAATGAAAGCACTTGGAATTATTATTTTTGGGTCTGCATTTCAATATTGAAAATGGAGGAAAAGTTAGAATAATATCAAAGAACCCAACAAACAAACTGATTTGCAGCCACGCTTTCACAGAAAAATCTGGAATTCTCAGTCTCTCGCTCTCTCTCTCTCTCTCTCTCTCTCTCTCTCTCTCTCTCTCTCTCTCTCAGAATACTACTACAATAAACAGAGGCCCTCATTCCACTCAAATATTTTCAGAATCTTCTCACCTCAAATTTATATTTCTTTTTCTCTGCATCTTCTACTACTTTCCGATTCCCTCAGCAACTCGCTAAGAAACTGAGCACTAAGAAGAGCACAGCCATTATCCTTTTCATCATAAGCATGTGCTTGATAGACGCAGAACAGCTTGGTCAAGAAATGGGGAATATGGAGAATAATAACATCAATACCGACAACAATAACAAGCAGTGGCCTTTGCAATGTGAAATCTTGCACAACCAGACGGAGAATTTGGACAAGGAAACTCCTTTGATCAGCTCCAGTCTTCAGAAAACCATGTTAAACTCATTTCAAGTACAAATTCTTCTTCTTTGACTGCTTAGCTTTATTGGGTTTGTCTCAATTTTTTAACTTTTTAGGATCATTCGGTTGAAATTGAGTTCTGGGTCTTTGTTTTCTTATGTGATTGATGATTGACAAAACTTTCTTTTGCCGGTCTTTCTTTGTTATTTTTCTTTTTTCTTTTATGATTTTTCTGTAATTGGATTTTGTGTGTAGTTGGTCGTGGTCCGGTTGTTGCTCTTTGTGTTTTTCTCAATCATTTGGCCTATCGTGATTACAAATTCATTTTTGTAGCTCTGCACTATTCAATAATTTTACTTAGACTACAAAATTTTACTGTTGTCATTAGTTTATACTGCATCATGCCCGAAAGTTTTCTGCTTGAATTCCTATTTTCTTAATCATGCTCTGCTAATTTTCAGTTCATTTTCGTAAACAGTTGTTTTGGAAATTGTTTTTCCTATTTAGTAAGCTAAGCTGTAATTCTTTGTTTTGCTTTCACTTGTCGGAAGGTGATTCATTTACAAAAATTATGTACTTCCTTATCGTGCTCTGTACAGCCGGATGGTGAAGACTAACGTTCTTGCTTTTCAAGGGTTTGTTTTGATTGGATTGTGTTGTAGTGGATCTCTTCTTTTATTATCTGCTCCTTGAGCTCCTTGTCTGGAATTACATTTTATGTTACTCTTTATGTGTTGACTGATTTTGATATTTCACAACATTATACAGTTTTTCATATCCCACAATTTTGTGGGAAACCCGATGATGTTGATGTTTCGATGCAATGTAAACTTTTGTGATTGATTTGAGTTTCATTTTCTGGTTGGAGAACATTTTTCCAAGGAGAGTGTTGATATTATACTTGGAAAAAAATTTCCTAATTTACTTTCTTGTGTTTCCGAAATCTGTTCCCTTGACCTGTTTACTTGCAATCCGTCACATTCTGATTCAAGTTCCATCCTGTTGTTGGTCTTTTAGCTTGAAAGCATATGTGAGGATACAGTGGTTGTAGACAGAAAACAGAGCCTGCTGAACTTTTCCCCTTCCCTTCGGTCAGGAGAGTGGTCTGATATTGGGCGTCGAACCCGTATGGAGGATACTCATATATGCATTGGTGACTTAGCTAAAAAGTTTGGTTATAATGTACTCAGTGAGGGAACTATCTCCTTCTATGGTGTAAGTTTTCTCACCTTTTTCCGTTCTATAACAGTTCAAACCATCCCCAATACTTCTCAAGGTTTTCATTGTAAACCATGGTTACAATGAGAGCGATAATATGAAGAAAGGCTTTTTGGACAATTTCTAAATAGTTAAATCAAAATTTTGCAACTTTAAGGGTACTTGCAACAGTTTAATGAAAGCTCATGCATAACAATTCAGACTCTTTATTTTATCAGATTTTGATGATGTAAATGGCAAATTTTTTATATAAAAAAAACAGGTATTTGATGGCCATGATGGAAAGGATGCAGCACAATTTGTTCGTGACAATTTGCCAAGAGTAGTTGTTGAGGATGCTGACTTTCCATTAGAACTTGAAAAGGTGATAACAAGGTCATTTATGGAGACGGATGCTGCATTTGCAAAAACGTGCTCCCTTGAGTCTTCCCGTGCTTCTGGAACAACTGCACTCACTGCAATGATATTTGGGAGGTAAGGGGACTCTTTCTTCCGGTGTAGGTTGACTGTCATCTGTAATAAGGGTGTTGACTTACAACAGTAATATCTTAATAATCATTACTGCAAGTCTTGGCCATCAGATTAAAGAATAAGAGAAAATCTAATCAGCTAATTTGTGCGGGTGTCATGCTGAAGAATGAATTGTGTCTGTTGCATTAGCAAAACAATAAATGAAAATAGTAAAGAAAACTGATGTTGTGTGATCAAATCTTGGTCACAGCTCGGGATTAGTGAGATTGAAGACTGAATTGATCATAATGGCTCAGAATGACCACACCCTAAATCTCCCCATTTGATTTAATTTAATTATCTTACATCTATGCACTTTTGGCTATTCTCATGCCCCGTTCTTGAGACTGCTTAGTTTGTTTTTATCAGACCTTTTGTGTGACAACTAGTCTGCTTCAGCTTATAATTATCCTTTTGGACAGGTCTTTGCTTGTGGCAAATGCCGGAGATTGCCGGGCTGTATTGTCACGATGTGGAGTGGCTGTAGAAATGTCAAAAGATCATAGGCCCTGCTGCACAAAAGAAAGAATGCGGATTGAATCCTTGGGTGGATATATTGATGATGGTTATCTAAATGGTCTGTTAAGTGTCACCCGTGCATTAGGTGATTGGCATCTTGAAGGAATGAAGGGTGGCGGTGAAAGGGGAGGACCCTTAAGTGCTGAACCAGAACTTAAATTAATGACTCTGACCAAGGATGATGAGTTTTTGATCATTGGTAGTGATGGAATATGGGATGTGTTCACCAGCCAAAATGCTGTTGATTTTGCTCGAAGGAGACTCCAAGAGCACAATGATGTGAAGTTGTGCTGCAAGGAAATAGTAGAGGAGGCAATAAAGCGTGGAGCAATCGATAATTTGACACTGGTTATGGTGAGTTTCCACTTGGAGCCTCCTCCACATGTGGTGGTAGAGAGGTCTAGAGTCAGACGAAGCATTTCTGCTGAAGGACTTCAGGATCTCAAATGCTTCTTAGAAGGATAGAATTACTTGTTTATTAGTTGATGTTCCCTTGATAGGCAAAGGTTCAAACCGGTAGCAATAATACTTAGAAAATGGACGGGAGTTCGGCTTGTGTGTATATATTCATCCAGAAAGGGACTGCCACTTTGCTTCCTTCTATATCCGGTGCTCCAATCTGTTCCAGAGAAGATGGAAGGATAAAGAAGACATTCGTTTCTTCAGGCTTTGGAATAACCACTTGTACCCTATTGGCAGAGAATGGAGTTAAAGTCTTATTCGAGGAAAGGAATGTGTTGTATAACTGAGGTAGCCAGGCAGGTCTGATTTTGTGAAGAGGCTGTTCTGTTATTGTACCTTTGTTTTTCAAGGTATATGCAGAGTGTAGTGTACATTTATTTGTCAGAACGCCTTCCATGTCTTGTAATACTTATAATTGTTATACAAAGTCCAAGGTTTAAGCTTCACTTGGCTATAAGACTGAGCGTGCGTTCCTTCTCTCTTGATGATCGGAATTGTTGACCTTTGTGGAGTTTTCTGATCATCCTACTGGTTTTTGAATGTGTTATGTAACCAGAAAAGCCAGCGACGCATAAAATGCTTTTTATTTGACTGCTCAAAACATCATACATTTGTTTCTTCATGGGCTGCCTCTGCTGCATGCAACTTGAATTTCACATACTGGAACAGCTAATTACACGCGTCTTGATTAATTGTCGCTAATATGAGACCAATTTGATTCAATACAATGGGCAAAAAGAATTTGGGACTCGAGATGGAAGAAGGCAAGAGACGAGAAACATAGAACCAAACCGTCGAAGAATTTTTATTATTAATTAGCTGTATCTGTACGTAGGTAAGAAACCCAACAAGCTGGGAACAATGAATGAGCTACAAAACAATGAGATACAAACATACACAAATGACCGCACCAATAGCCCCTCTCTCTGAATGAAATCTATTTTTCTGGAATGACAAGAAAGACAAAAGAAAAAAAAAAGATATGCCTTGAGAAAATCTCAATCATTGTGTGCCTATGCTATACAAAGACCATTTTCCCTCATTCATATTTCCTTTGATCTCCGTTCTCGCAATGCGAATCAAAAACAAAGTTGCACAGAAAATAGCAAAAATTAGCATAAGAAATACATTGTTCCACCCTGTGGTGGAAATATACCCAGCTAAAAGTGGGCCAAGAGCCGCCCCAACAGAACCTGTACCATCTATAATTGCAGTTACAGTAGCTAATGCACGGGAATTTCCTCTGATCACTGTCTGGGTACCAAGATCAGCAGCAACGGCTGTAGTAATTAGTGAATATGGGCCATTCACCAGCAATCCAGAAAGAAACATCAAAAGAATGTTGGCAACCATAGATAGGCTTCCATAAACCCGGTAGAAAACAAGGGCTGGAACCGAAAGCAACAAAAATGCTATTGACGTTACAGCTCGAGCTTCAATCATATCAGATATCAATCCTGCTAAAATTCCACCGAAGACCCCTCCAATATCAAATATGGCTGAAAGATTCCCAGCAGTTTTGTGTGACAAATGCACACCAGCAACAGCTGCAAGGCGAAACAAAATTTACAATGAAAACGAGAAGATAATCCTCCTAGGGTAATTTTGGATTTTAAAGGCATACACATACAAACATAGGAGCTGTTACAGTTAACAGTATAGAACTGCAATATGTGTCCAATTTTAAATGCTCTGGATTGTTTGTGAATTGTGACGAAGGACAGCCATTTTCATGACAATCCATGATGGTGTATTTGAACATAAAAACTCAAACATGAAATCCAAAGAAGCAGTTCAACCATAATGGGATATCATAAGATGATCCCAACAATTCAATTTCAAAGTCATATATAAAAATCTAACTGGAGGAAGTACCTGTGTGCCTTATGTAAAAGGGCAACCAGTACAAGAAAGTGTAAGACACCAGCTTTGAAAAGAATAGGCAGAAAGCAAATGGTGCCACGCCCGGTAACCTCCATGCCTCCAAAAAGCCAATTGCAGCCAAAGAATCTGCACCTGTATCGACATCTGCATTTTCTGTTCCAAGAAGACCTGCTTCCTCTGATTCCACTTTTCCCTCCAAATTCTCTATGCCATTAATTTCCACATTCATCTGAATCTCCTTTACCGAAGACTCAAATCCCAAGTCTTCTGGACTCACGGGAAGAAACAAAAACACTAAAATGCCGACCAAAATGACCAAAACCCCAGGCACCACAAAGGACCAACCCCATCCAAATTCCAAAACCCCAGACGCCACAACTGAACCAATAATGTTTCCAACTGAGGTATGTGAACTCCAGACCCCCATGATCAATCCCCTCTTTTCTTTCTCAAACCAGTTTCCCACTACTGCTACCACACAAGGCCACCCAATTGACTGAACTAACCCACAAAGAACTTGAACAGCCATAAAGTACCCCAACAAATGAACATCAAACCAATATCCTAACCCAAAGAATATTGTTAAAATGCCACTACACATCATCCCAAACACGAGAAACAACCTCAAATCAATCCGATCACCGACATGCCCTGCAAAGTACATTCCAATCGAATACGCAGAAAGAAATGCGAGATCAAGCTCTCCTAGCCTGTGGGCACCATGGGGACCATTAAAGGGATCCCACCCTGTATCGGCTGAGCTGGAATTGGACTGAATTGTGGGTCCAAGCACGCTCTTGACAATGCTTGGGGGCTTTCTAGAGGCATGAAACGAAGCATAGGCAAGGAAGGTGATGATGAGGACTGAAAATTGGTGGAAAGCTAGAGTTTTGTGTGGGGGTTTGAGGGTAGGGAAGTAGTTGAGAGCTGGAGCTAGGCTTGAGGTTTTGGATTGCATTCTGTATTGAGCTCAATATTTTGCAATTAATACTACACACAAAAAGCCACACAGAATGCTCAGATATACAGTAACTATAATTACAGAGAAAGATGGTGGATCCAAAATGTTGGAGTTTTTAGTTGCACAGAGAATTCACCGACTGCAAAAAACAGAAGGAAAAATGTATAAAACCCTAATGTTTTACCAGATCTTTTCCTGTCAATCTCTGATTGAGGCGGAGGGTCGTAAGCAGAGGGGAAGAAGGTGACGACGAAGCTACAGTATTGGCTTCGTGTGATCCAATATCTAAGTCTTCCACCAGAGCTCAGATAACCTCTTTCATTTTCTCGTCTTCACCATCGCTGTTGAGATGCTGAGAGACTGGAGAGTTTCAGAGGGAGGGAGAGAGAAGTTTGGAGAGACGGAAAGAGAGGGGAAGAGAAGAGAGGTTGTGCTTTGACTTTCGAACACGTGTGAACCACACGTGCAAACGTAAAAAGTAAATAAAGTTGTAACTTGTAAGTTAATAACAAACACGAGATGGTTGTAATATTGTTATCAAATCTAGCGGGGCAGAAACGACATTATGTATTTTGGAATAATTGCGAATTGGCCATAGGGTCGTTTGTCGTATATGAAAATAATTGCCCATAGAGGACAATATTTGGTTTAATTATACTTTTAGCAGGTGCCGCGTAACGCAGAAATGGATCTCATTGGCATTTATAGCAGCAAGAGCATCCATCTGTGTGTGATGTCAACGTGGCAGTGGCACATTGAAATTGAAATTAACCAAAACATTCTCAGTTGAATTCTAAAGTGAACAAATAATTAGCAAGCAGCAGCAGCAGCAGCATGAACTCACAGGCTAGGTGTTGAATTGGGGCAGGTTCCAGGGATCGAAGACTGATAGGCAAAAAGCCTGTCCTTGGGTGTGGTACCTCAAGTCAAGTCTGTTTCAAACCCGAAAGATTGGATGACTGTTAAAAATGCCTGAATTATCCAATTGACACACACTTGTCAGCAATAGTCTTCACCCTCATGATAAAACGAAGAACCAACAGAATGAAATTGGAACTCTACATAAACAAAGTTACCTTAACAATATAAGCAGGGGTCCCAGGTTGAGGAACGTCAACGCCTGCGAGCTAGAAAAGTTTAGATTGCAGAAATACAGTAGTCGATTGGTGTTTGTATCTGAAACAACAACATCAGAAATCAATCAGAAAATCTAAGTAGAGCTCCCCACTCATAACATTATGGTAAGTAAGCAGTACACTGAGACAACAATATCGGGCAAAAGAACAAGAATTCATTTCAAATAACCTTGAACAATCGAATCCTTCACAGCATTCAGCAAGCTTTTCTCAACTTCAGTTGAAAGTGTATCGTCTAATAGAATGTTAGGTCCCTGCACTGCACATATACCCTTGTGTCAAACAAAATCATGCAAGGCATGGAATGTATAACTAGAATTCAATTCAAGTAAAGGAAGGAGAAAGGGTAAATGAATAAAGGAAACTTTGTATAGAAGATACATAAAGTTATGTTAGGATTAAAAAGGTACCAAGGATAATAAAAACTTTGTAAACATAATAATGCCCATATGGACCGTGCAGCTAGAACATCCCAAACTCATAACTAGTCTGGAAGAAATTGCCTATATCCTTCCGAGACCAATCAATGCTTACAACACCATTCTCAATGTCCTCTGCAAGTCCTCTCTCCAATGGCTCTGCAATCTACATATATGGACAACGGCTTTTAGGTGATCATAATTTGAAAAAGTATCACATAAAAGTTCTTATTTGAATCTTGATTGACAACAAATTGGTTCTTCATGCCACTCTTCATCTTCACCTCAAATATGTATCTTCTTTGCTATACCATTTTACCTTAATTTCCTCAAAATTTGTAATCTAAACGAGCCAATAAATCAAGGGTACTCTTAAACGAACCCTAAAATTAACTTAGTGCACTCTACTACCAAACTATTTATTGAATTACCAATTTATTCTAATATAAAATAACCAAAAAAGATATATTGATTGTGAAACAAATGTAATTTTAATAAGTACACCCTACCATTACCATTGTGTCAGTTTCCAAACCATTCTTTGCTTTTTGGGTAATAGAAGAAGCTTTGGTAACAATTTGCTTCATCTGAAAATTTAATCGACTGATGAATCAACGAACCATCGGCAAATCATACCAGTATCAACTTCAAAGCCTCCGGACTCAAAATAGAAAACAATACAACTTGGCTTCACTACGACTCATTCAAACCCAATAAAGAGTTAGCTAATTACACCATGTTCTTCACAAATTATTACAAATCAGAAAAATGAAAAAGAAGCTGTAGAAGGCCCTTTAATCAAAGGCTAGTTAAGCCGAAACTGCAAAGCTTTGATCAGCTGAAACTTGCACTGGTAATCTGATCATATCTGTCCAAATATACCCTGCTTCTCTCTAACGAATTTAGCAACCTTAAAAGAGTAACATAAAAATTTCTCTTACGATCACAGGAAATCCCCCATTGATATCTTTATATCACCAAGTCTGTGTGACACAGAAATGCAGCAGCTAGCTCTCGAATGAGTTTGGTGTTGTGTGATATGGTGTATTAAGGTATATCATGAGTATTTTTTATAGTTAAATAAGATATCCTTAATTAACTTTACATTTTCATTTCAATATTAAAGTATATTCAGTTAATTTTAGGATTCGTTTAACACCACCCTAAATCAAATATCCGTTTTAAATGTATATATGAAGAATAAAGATAAACATATCAATCGGTAGTATATAATAAACATAATCATATCATAATAAAGTGGTTCTCTTCATTTTATTGTTATATATTACATGCATCATACAGTACTACTAGTATGACATGAACCGCCCTTATCTTCTCCAGCTAGCTGAACTGAGCCACTGGAGATGGCCGGGGAATGGAAGGATCTCACTCAACATGATTACCAAAACTAACTAGAAATTAATAACAAGCACAACATCATCATTATTAACTAATTACGCTCATCATCAACTTAGTTATATCATCATATATAGACTACGTACTACTAGCTAGTACACCACTAGCGACCATGTCCCCCTGGACCGCCGCCGCCTCGTCCCCCTGGGCCACCGCCTCCTGGTCCTCCTGGGCCACCGCCGCCTGGTCCTCCTGGACCACCGCCTCCTGGGCCTCCTGGACCACCGCCACCTGGACCTCCCCAACCCCCGCCCGGTCCTCCTGGACCGCCGCCGCCTGGTCCTCCTGGACCGCCCCCGCCTGGTCCTCCTGGGCCACCGCCTCCTGGTCCTCCTGGGCCACCGCCGCCTGGTCCTCCCCAACCGCCGCCCAGTCCTCCTGGACCGCCACCTGGTCCTCCCGGTCCTCCTAGACCGCCGCCTGGAGGTCCATGGGAGCCTGGTCCACCTGGTCCTCCCGGACCGCCGCCTGGTCCGCCTGGTCCTCCTGGACCGCCGCCAGGTCCATGGCCATGATCATGGTGGCCGGGGCGGTGCATCTTCAATTGGTTGTTGCAGTTGCGGAGAGACTATCTTGATGTTGATTCTTACTTGTCGAGTTGGGAATGTTGATGTGGCGAATTGTTGAAGAAAGCAGTGTGATTTTATAATGCAATATTATTGTCGGCACAAAGCAATGTCCACATGCTAGATGCTTTTCATCATCGTAAATAGGTGCCACTGCCACATATAAAAGATATTTCCTAGTCTATTAATTATATATAATTCTATCTTATCCATCTAGCTACTATAAAATAACTAAAGAGGACAAAATAAATTTAGTTTTTTTGGGGAATGAATACAGAAATTATTACAAGAACATTTACTGTCCATCTGAAACATGTTACATGCGTATCACGCGAAATTTTTTTGTTTGGTTTTATCAAATTTCATTTTGTGTGGTCATGCTTCTTAATTAGGATACAACAACACCACCAACCAACCACAACATCACGTGTATTCCTTATCCAATAAAATCTTGTGTATACCTACTGCTTTCATATATAGGTCACACAAATTAGGACAATATATCTTTCATTTTCTTGGCAATATATAAATATATAAAGAGAAATTCTCATATGCGGATGTCCGGACGCTATTATTGTGTGGACGTCATGTATTTTTTAATATACTTCCTTACTTTGCTCTATATTTATAATAATGTCCGCATAATAATGACGTACAGACATTCGAATGAGAGAAGAATTACACTTTTAAGTGCAAGTGAATAAATAATGTTGTGCAGGGTAAAGTGCTGCAGTAGTTAATTAAGACATTCATTTATGAAGTAATTAAAAGATCATATTATAAAATAAGAATAATTATCATGATGTCCTCTGTGGATTGCCTTTTTAATTTGGTTTTTAGTTAATTAGTTGTTGTGCTATATTAATATTGAATATAGCTAGGGTCTGTTTGGTCCTGGGTGCAGGTCGGGCCTTTTGGCTTTGCAAGCATTTTTGGTCTGCTCTGCTTTGCAAGTTCTTTCCTTGTTCTTAACTTATTCAAAAACACAAGAGAAAAGAATTTGGTGTAAAAACTGTCGGTTACACCAAACAAAAGTGAAAGTAAAAACAACAAGACTAAAACGAATACAAGGGCAACATATCATAATAAAGTGGTGCTCTTCATTTTATTGTCATATGCATGCATCATACATTAGTATTACATAAACCACCCTCCTCTTCTCCAGCTAGCTGAAACTGAGCGACTGGAGATGGCCGGGGAAGGGAAGGATCTCACCCAACATGATTAGCAAAACTAACTAGAAAAACATTACTAATTCATAACAAACACAACATTATCATTATCAGCTAATTACGCTCATCATCAACTTAATTATATCATCATGTATAGACTACGTGCTACTAGCTAGTAGTACACCACAAGTCTTGTCGCCCTTCATCATTAACTTATCAGCGGCCACCGTGCCCCCCTGGACCACCACCTTTGCCTCCTGGACCGCCTCCGCCTTGTCCTCCTGGACCGCCTCCGCCCTGTCCTCCTGGACCTCCTCCGCCCTGTCCTCCTGGACCGCCACCGCCTTGGCCTCCTGGACCTCCGCCGCCTTGGCCTCCTGGACCGCCTTGGCCTTGGCCTTGGCCTCCTGGACCGCCTGGACCTCCGCCTCCTGGACCTCCGCCTGGAGTTCCATGGCCATGTTCATGAGGGTCGGCTCCTGGGCGGTGCATCTTCTTGAATTGGTTGTTGCAGTTGCAGAGAGACTCCTACTCTTGGTGTGTTGGTTCTTACTTGTTGAGTAGTTGAATGTTGATGTGGCGAATTGTTGAAGAAAGCAGTGGCTTTTATAGTGCAATATTTTGGGTAATGCTAGGCTTACCACATTTTTCATACCACATGTATACCACATCTCTAATAAAGGTGGAGCCTACCAATATAATGGGACCCATCTCTTTAAAAAAGTGGTACACATATGGTATGAAAAATGTGGTAAACCTAGCATTTTCCATTGTCGGCAGTACAAAGACAAAGCAATGTCCACATCATCACTAGCTAGATGATTTTCATCATCGTAAATAGGTGCCACATAAAAAAAGAAAGAAAGAAGATATTTCCTATTACTTATATATAATTCTATCCCATCCATCTAGCTACTTAAAAGAGGACAAAATAAATTTAGTATTTTTTGGGTTAGTAATTACAATAACATTTAGAGGGGTAAAACAAATAAATTTAGTTAGCTCAAACAATCTAGTAATTTTTCCTTTACAATAACATAAGGAAAAGAAAGGGCCATGCTGTGTTATTATTAATTACATCTTTTTCAAGATAAAACAAACAAATTGTTTGGTAATAATGTATTGATGACTCTTGTTAAAGATAAAAGTACAAGTCTGTAATTTTAAGGAAATTGGAAAAGGCGTCGGCAAAACCCGCTTGGAGTGGAAAACGACCTCCAACGGCCCCACTTTTATTTTAGAAAGAAAAGCTTCTGAATTAGGATAACATCATCATATGCGTATACCTACATCTTTAACTTTTCTATATAGGTCGCAAAAATTAGGATTATATATACTATGCATACATCTTTTTATTTCTTGGCACTATATATATACACATGTATATACACAAAGCTTCAGTTAAGAGATTTCTCAAATAGGCTTATTTGAGGGACACTTCGTAAGACATATCCTGCATTATATTTCAATTATCCTAATTAGCCTAACCATCTATTTTTTAAGTATTCATTCAAAGATCATTTATGCATAACATCACTTGAATTTGAATTTATTTGACCACTCAATTAAACAATAATGCTATTTTAGTACTTTCTTGAAGTACTGTGTTCGTTGATTTTATTGGACATAATTAGATATCTTAACAGTTTTTGTCTATTTACAATAACGTTTGTACAGTAATAACCTCCGAACGTCCGCATAGGAGAACAACATATATATTCATACTTCAAAAACTCAATGAACCTGGGGTGAGCAATTAGCACCACCGTGTTATGCACTTCTTTTGTTCACTTGCAGTAGTTAATTAAGACATATTCATTTATGAAGTCAAAGATCAAATTATAAAAGAAGAATAATTATCATGCTGTCCTCTGTGGATTGCCTTGTTAGTTTCGTCCTGGGTGCAGGTCAGGCCTTTTGGCTTTGCTAAGTGTTGAGGCCCAAAAAATCCAAGGCTGAGCCCAAATATATTTCTAGTCCAGCAAGACACCTAACTTGGGAAAATACCCAATTTGGGTACGCAAGAGTTCGTCATATACGCTTGCACACCTGCCACGCCAAGCAAATAAGCAACATGTCACGTTACAAGCTTAAGTGGACTCAAGCCACGCGAATGCCTGGGGCTTGCTGAGCGGGTTGTGGTATGGATGGTTACGAGTTTTCATGAGGCCCATTGATGAGCCGAGAAATGGAAGTTTTGGGCTGCTAGGGAGCCCCGAAACTCAAGCCCATTTCTTGAGCCCAAATATGTGGGTAAGCATAAAAGAGAGAAAAAAGCCCAATACTCTAGAAAAACCAGCCCAACTACTCTAGGAAAATTAGCCCATCATTTTGATAAAATAACCTATTACCTAAGAAGATTAGCCCATTCTCTTAATTGGCTAACCCATCACCTTAGGAAAGCCCAAGCAACCAAGTAGAAAATATCTGCAATCTCCAGCACATGGCTGGAGACAAAAGCCTTGACAAAAGCCAAAGCTGCCTATGTATGCATGCTACTGGGAATCTCCAGCACATGGCCAAAGACAATTCCCAACACAATCCATCCAAAAAACCAAAGGATACTTGAGCAAAACACCCTTCAAACCAGCGTGCATACCCATTTCCTTTCCCTCATCAGACTTGGCCATGGAATAAGGAAGGAAAGAAAGGAGGGAGATGGCTGGGAATAGGAATTCTCCACTGAGGCAGCCGCGGGAAGAGCATTGAGCTCTCAAAAATCCCTGATTTTGTGAGATTAGGCAGAGGGGATTTTTACCATGATAAGATAAGTCAAAGGAAGGGAGGAAAAAGGAAGGAAAAAGCTTGGCCAAAATGGATAGAAACCATTAGTGTTTCTCGAAAAAGAATGGCTTCCAGCGCCTATACAAAGGCCCATCTCCTACCCATCAAACCAACCACATCAAGAGAGTAAGCATCCTCTCTCATTCTTACAACCCATATCCAGAGAGCAAGCTTCATCTCTCACTTGCAAAACCCAACAAATTCATGCTCTATTCATCCTTTTTCCCCATTTTCCCTCTTCTGGCAGACTGTTCTAACACTTGACAGAGCCTCTGTCAAGCTGCCGGAAAAACACTCAAGCCACCAATTCCTCTCTCTTTCCCTTATTCTTAGCCAAACCTTTATGCAGACCCTTCTTCTCTTACCTTAACACCCCCTTTTTCTCCCAGGAACTCACAACTTTCTCTCTTTAAGTGCTAAACTCATGACTACTTTGCTCCCATGCCACAAGCTTCTCATGCCAAACTAAGAATTTATCTTTGACTGTTGGTTTCATTGGTGAAGAAGAACAAGGTGTTTCCCAAGGCTCAACTACCCTTTCGAAACACTCTTGGGGTCTGATTCTTGAACTCAGACTCAAGAGGCAATTTCATACATTCAGTTCTTTATAGCAGCACAAGCCCATCAGTAGCTGCCGAAACGAAAAAGCCCCTACACTAAGCATTTTTGGTAGGGATGGTAACGGGTCGGGTAGGACAATACCATCCCCATCATTGCTCTTCATCCCAGCCCCCGTCCTCAAAATCATTCCCATTTAATAGGTTTCGGGGAATCCCCATTCCCGTTGGGGGATTATTCCGCATACACACCCAGAATCCCCGATTTTTTTTGCATACAAAATATTTATCATACATTTTCACATTAAGTTTCATATTAATTATCATTCAACACATCCAAATTAACTATAAAGTTCAACTCAACTATTTAAAATCACATCAATATAAAATTCCAAAGAAGATTATGAAGAAATAGGAGAGGGAGGTTAACTTAGAGTTAAACATGAATATTATAATTATATATTTATTTATTTAAATATAAATATATATATTTTTGGGTCAGGTTCAAGGATGGGGACGCCAATACCATCCCCTCCCCATACCCGTCGGGAATTTTTCAAGTTCGGGAATCCCCGTACCCGATAACCGTTTGACTCTGAAATCTCCCCCATTAAAGTCAGAGACCCGACGAGTACCCGCCCGGGATTTTTACCATCCCTAATTTTTGGTCTGCTCTGCTTTGCAAGTTCTTTCTTGGGAAAAGAATTTGGGTGTAAAACAAAGTAAAAACTGTCAGTTATTACCAAACAAAAGTGAAAGGAAAACCCACAAGATCAGTCATCTCATTATTATTTTAGATGCATAATCAGCATCCTTTTTTTGGTACATAAACACACAGTGATAGTGATTTCTTAGCTGGCTAGAGCCGATAATGTCATTACAATGCATGATCATGAGATGAGATGAGAGCAAGCTAGTTAAACCTAGAAATTCCATATATAATTAATATTCTTACAACACCTACTTAACAAGCTATATATATAGCTAGCATGCATGCATATTAGATGAAGATTCATGGGTGGTGGTGGTGGTGGCCATGATCATGATGGGGATCATGTGGATGTGGTTTGTGTGGTTCAGGAGGGCCAGGGGGACGCGAAGGGGGTCCTGGCTGAGGAGGAGGAGGGCCATGGCCGCCTTGCGCCGGAGGAGGAGGTTGACCAGGAGGACCTGGATGACCATGCCGGTGCCCCTGCGGTGGTGGTGGATGGTCTGGCATATTTCTCGATCTCTATAAAACTGATTAAGATTAAGAATTGGATTTGGATTTTATAGTGAGTAAAGTGCTTTTGCTCTTTCTTTATGCACACACAAGTAGAAGTAGGTAGTGGCTATAAATGAAATAAAAAGCTAAAGCTGAGCTAGGGCAGCATGGTGCTTCTTCTGTAGAGGGCAAACGTGTCATTCATCTTCATCAGCTACTAGTCTCATGCATCATCCTTTTCCTAGCTACAATTCAATTCCTACCAACTTCAGATCGATCAGTCATAACCCAAACTACTTTTCTACTTTATTTCTTCCACCCAATTTTTGATTTACAAATTACATGGCTATAATCGATCATGTCATGTATCCACAGACTCCCCTGCCAGATTCAGACGTATATAAATTCCAACTTCCAACTGCCAACCTCCAACCAACCACGTAACCCTCCCTTCGACCAAAAACAAACCACGTACTACCCCCATCTCTCACAATCTGTACTATGCTTCAATTATTATTGTGCACATGGCATGCCATGGCTCGGCTTTAAAAATTCCTTTTTCTTTTTTTAATTTTCAATGTCTTGGGGCCAAAACTCGACGAGTAAGGCCCAAAAACTTGATGGATCAAGCTTGGCCCAGTATACAATTCCAACGAGCTCGGGAGCCCAATCATACTATGAAGTTGACTTCAGCCCAAAAACCTATGACTCGTTTGGTGGATCCTTAATATTTTCAGACTCAAATATTTCATGTTATGTTTTCAGCCAATTTTTCCACATTTACTTGTACTAAAAAACAAGTAAGCGTAACTCATCTGAGGCGAAGAGGAACATATTTACTAGTTATATCATCGGCAATTGCTGTAATCTTCCTCAAGTGTTAAAAGAGTGTTTTCTAACCACACTAGATAAGTTTAGTTTTGTTGGCACTAAAACTTGAACAGATAGAGATGAGTGCAACTTACAAGTGATGTGGACGATCTTTAGAGATCGATTGAGTGCTAGATGGTGATCCTTCCTGTCCTTGGATGCAGATCCTGAATAGAAGGAAGCCAAGACTCGTAAGGTCTATGGAACCAGTGTGGAACCAGCCTAAGACCCTCCGATGCCGAAGTAAGTTTGTTTTCTAAGAGTTTTTGCTGTTGACAATATATTAGTATAAAAGTCAAGCTGAAAAGTCTTATCCCTATATTGTAGTGAAGGGACCTATTTATAGAGGGCATTTTGTATGCTCTTGGTACTTAATTTCGATGTGGGACTCGTGGGAGGGCCCTATGAGGTTGACACGAGTCCTTAGATATTTCGGGCGGGTGCTTCGAGGTTGATTCTGCAGAATCGGTAGGTGATACCGATTGTAGACAATGCTGGGTCTGTAACAACCGTTTGCTGCTTTGAGGCAATATCATCGGTAGCCGATGCTGATTGTTCGGAGCCTTGGGCACTTGGGGAGTTTCTCTAATCCACGTGTCATTGGATGAGTGGAGGGTCAGATATTGTACAAACAAGTTTGTTTTACAACATTTTTCAGTTAGTTATCTTTTTGGTTTTTGCGTTACTTGGTTCAAATTTTGGAATTTAAAAATATCATGAATATTTATGCAATATTTTTTTATTATAAAAAGACCAGTAAAATGATCTGTTTAAAATTTTGGTCGTGAAATAAGACACACAAAAATGTTGTCTTTGATATTACAGTCGTTTCAAGATTAAAAGTCTTTTTTCCAGCAAAAGAAATATTAAAAAAGTCTTTACCGCAATGATACGGAAGTCCACAAAATAATTGAATTTGAAATAAAGAAAGAAAGCTTTCTCTGAGTCTCTCTCTCTCTATCTCAGCTGGTGTGCTTCAATTATCATCAACGACATCCTCCTCCTCCACTTCTTAACTCTCAAGCGTTCTCTCTCTAATCTCTAAAATGGGTTCGAGTAGTAGTCGACTGGGGTCCCGCCCATCACGGGCCCGAGTCAATCGCACCACCAATCGTTCCATACTCTCCTCTTTCGTCTGCGGTGGCTCCTCCTCACGTTCTACTTACGAGGTACCTTCTTCTTATTCTTCTTCATCGTCGTCCGCTAAATTTGATGTCTTTAATTCAATTTCCAATACCCATTTTTGGATTTCTCGTCATTTCGACCTTTTTGAATGCAAAATTCGATTTTTATTGGTTTTTCGATGATTTGGGATTTCATCATCTGGTGCAAAATATAGATACCTATATCATAATCATGAAACAAACCAGTGCAAGTTTAAAAGCCTTTTAAGCATTTTTCTTTAAAATAAGTTGTTTTGGGGTTTTATTATCCTCAAATTCAATTTGCAATCGAAGAAAAATGATATGCGATTTGGCCAGCTGATGCAGAAGGTTGGCCTCGTGCTCGGTAATATCGTAATTATTCTTTGACTTATCATTTACCTGTAAACGCAAATATTGTCCCCATTATCGTTGTGATGCTCTTGTTGAAAAATGGGGATTTAGTTCATCGGGTCATTTAATTGAGGGTTCCGAGTTTTTCTACCTGAATCCTTAAACATTTCATGATTCAGTTAGTAGATATAAGCTATATTTCTAATTATTTTGTGGCGTTAGTTTTGTACTTGGTAGTTATAGATTATGGAAAGAGACTGATTTGTTTAGTTGTTTTTCCGGCAGATGGAAGATCATCCAGCAGAGTGTCTTGTGAAATATGCAGAGCAACGTAATCTGGATATTAATCAAGTTCGGAACTCCACCGAGGGAACTTCGTTGGTCTCCAGTACAGGGGCACGGTTCACCTGCCCCATTATTGAAATTGGATCATCATCTGAGAGCTCTGTTGCAGCCAGTCAGAATACTTATTTTGAAGATGGTTTAAGCAGTGTTCATACAAGTAACCAGGGGAAGTGCTTGTCCAAAAGCAAAGAACTGATATCTCCTCATCAGGTAAGCGCCGATTATAGTCATGATGAATCTTGTAGGGATAATAGTACTACAGCTAGTACTTCGTTTAAAGAACAACAATCTTCAGACCCAGTCTCTGTGAATTGTTCCGCTAATATGGATGCAGTCAATGGCATTGGTAATTCAGCAGACAAGAATGTATCTCAGACCTGTCCTGAGGTTATGCGTCCAAGTAGTTCCTCTCCACAGGGGATTCGGAATTCTCGCTCTACTGAAGTGTCTGTTGAGAATCATGTGGCTGAAGTAATGGCTGCCCATAGTTCTAATGCTGATACGGAATCTGCTCGTGTTTCTGAAACACCATCGTCTTTTCACTCACTTGGAAATGATTCCCTTCGAGAGGCAATACCTTCTGGTTTAGGATTCCTTGTGTCCAATAGGGAACAAGGCGAGGAAGATGGAAGTATACTTCATGTTGATGTCATGAGTATTTCTTCCAACCTTTTGTCTAGAAGCAATGCTGATGCAAGTAATCGTGAGGCCAGAAGGAATGGCAGACGACTATTCTGGGATGCATTTTCAAGACGCAGTTCCAGAAGGTTTATTGATTCTCCAACAATTCTTTTATCTACTGATGATACTGAGGATCTAGGATTTCATGACAGATGGCTACTTGGTTTGAGTGGTGATTTTTTTGATGATGGGATTGGAGCTGATTCTGGTTACCAGGGCAATAGAATTCCCAACTCGAGTGAACGACGACGGCATTCTAGATCCGAGGTGATCTTTTAGACATTAAAAGTTTTTTATGTGGCTTAACTTGGATATGAAATTAGGGCTTTTTGGACTCTTTGGTTCCATTCATTCAGGAGATTTTTGGCTCCTTTGGGTATCAACGGTATATGCATGTTCATTTATTTGTTTACTCACTTGTCGTTCATTAACGGTACTTTAATATTTCCTTCATTAAATGTTTATCCAAATGTTTTTATGGGGCAGAAGAATCTATGAATTGTAACAGCTCTTATTTTTTCTGGGTTCTCTCAATGACTTTTATTGATTTGCATCGGCATGACTCTTCTTTGTAGGTCTGGGAAAGACTTCGTGTTGGCCTTGATGACAATGGTCAGCGTAATACCTCTTGTCCTACAGGAATCCACCCTCGTGGCATGTGCTCATGTGGCTCATTCTTGACCGAAGAGTCTAGTACTCGGGCAAGTATATCAAGAATTGTCATGCTTGCTGAAGCTCTATTTGAGGTCATTTTCTCTGTTTTAGTTTTCTTTCCTTGTCATGATTGTGTCTTCTCATATTGTCCTAAAATTACTTGGGTCTTGACCTATACTAATTCAAACAGTTTAAGATCCATGAGTTCCATGTTATGGTATTCTTGTCTTGTATGTGCTTTTGTTTTTAGAGCTAAAATCCTCTGGTGGCCCCCGGAATCTTGTTTGGTAGATCGGATTTGTAAAAAGAACCATTGGTGGTTATACTGTGAGTGAGGAGGGTATTTATAAAATAAGTTCTTGCTTTTTGTTTTGTTCGCTTTTTACCTGGGGCAGCTGTTAATTATCCCCGCATTACCTAATTATGTAATTTTCTCCTGTTTTGGGGCTAAAACTTAATTAAATTAGGTCTGAGTTTGGTATATTATTCATTTTGAGGCCTCTTGGATGGCTTTTAGCTGCATGCAATCATTCACTATCACTATCTAAACATAATTTTGTTGTAATGTATGACGTGCAGGTTTTGGATGAAATTCATCGCCAACCTGTGTCACTTTCACTATCTATGGTCTCAGTCCCTGCCCCAGCATCTGTTGTCGACTCTTTTCCTCTTAAGAGTCACACAAAGGTTGACACATTAAAGTCTGGGGATGATGTTGCACAGTAAGTTTTATTTAATTTATGCCTATTTTTCTCTTGGTTGTGGGGTTTGGTGTTGCTGAGTGTTTTCTGATTTGTGGGATTCAGTTTTTCACGGCCTTTGTTCATTTCATCAACAGTGAGTATGATGCATATGTTTGATCATGGTGAGTTAATAATTGATAGGTGTTACATATGCCTTGCTGAGTATGAGGAAGGGGACAAAATTCGAGTTCTTCCTTGCCATCATGAGTATCACATGTCATGTGTTGATAAGTGGCTCAAAGAGATACACGGGTATTGTCATTGCCCCCCACCACTTTCTAATGATTGTCCTTCATTTCCCTTGTTTCATACTGAAAGTCTTTCTGTTCTCTCCCTACTGCCTCTTTCTTCCCTCTTACAGCGTTTGTCCACTTTGCCGAGGAGATGTTCGTGAGGGTGTCGTCACTGACTGTTCCGTCTCTAACTCGGAGATATCTTCTGTTTGATATAATTGTACATAGTGATGTAAATAGTTATGATGGTTCTTCGCTTTTACAATGACATGTTATCTGTCCTCCAACACTAACTTGTATCTGAATTTTCCACGATCCACAATATTGTAGCATCTTTTTCTCATGACGCGGCTTTGTTGTACTTGTATAGAGATGCAGAAAATGAGATAAATTGTATGAATGTGCATCTATCAAACACATCTTTGGTATTTGTATCAAGGCCCTTTAGCATGCAGCAAAGAGTTAAATTAGTAGATAAAATAGAGTTGGATTGCTGATATATATCTAATTTAGAAAAAGGTAAACCCCAGGAGCAAATCAAATTCCGAACAACAGGAGGATGTTACATTCCCTACATTTACAAGTCAAACATAGAGTTTGAATTACTTGGAGAACAGAGATCTTCTCTCAAAGTTCATACACATTCAGCAATTTGACAATCAAAATAAATACACCAATAAACTGATAATACCAATACTCTTATAAAAGGGATTAAACCCAAAATATATGTCTGTCCTCATCAATAGCCATGCCCTGGGATCCAAAAGGGATTCTGGTGGTCTTGGGTAAAAGCTGGTTTAGATCTCAGCTTCCTTCCATCACTAGGAGTGTGATCATCACAGAAAGGATTGGTTTCATGGAACTTTGAAGTATTGTGTGGATGATCTCCGGGAGCAAAGAGATTCGGGTGACAATTCTCCTCGTCGTCTTGGAATGTCGTCCATCGAGCTGAGTTCATGCCATGTTTCTCTCTGGCAGCATTTCTCAAGCTCTCCATCTCCCCAACATGGTCCTTGAATTCTTTTTTCACCACATCCAAAACAACATCTCCATACCGATCACACCATGACCTTAAACATCGAAAATAAAAGAGTAAATAAATAAATAAGAAGTGTAAGTGTGATGGTTTTAGCTGATTATATGCTCAAACACTGAAGGATTACAGCATAAAAAGAGAGAGGGTTTGCTCACTTGGGAAAGAACTTCTTCAGGTCTGCCTTGTCCACGGGAAGCTTGGTGGAAATCGCTTCAATTTGGTCATTCCTGATTATATTTGTGAAAGAAAGATTGCTTTTCAATACAATGCACATACTAAATAGTCACCAAATGCCAGATAATAGAAGAGGCTTACGAAAATTTAAGATTTGGATTTGAAGTGCAAAGCTCTGTCTGAATTCTTGACAGCTCCTTTTTTATCTTCTCCCCTAAAACCTTCATATTAAGAACAAAGTGACCAAGTTCAGTTTCAGCTCAAGCTTCAAATATTATCCCAAAGAATAAGAAATTGAAATAACGATTTGCTACCTTATCAATGAAGAAATCAGAAGGAGAACCATCTGAAAGCAGCTTCCTTTTTATAAGCTTAGTGTCCGGCCCTTCACCCATGGGGCTTGAGACAAGCTTCAAGTGAACCTCACTATCCGATCTTTCATTAAGAGGCAAAGGAGTTGTCTCATCCTCCGAGTCACTTCTCTTCCATTTCTTGAATCCATCAAAACCCCATTGCTTTTTGGCTGATTTGGAAGGTGTTTGTTCATTTTCATGACCCTGATCACCACCTCCACCTCCAACACCATGTCCCTCTCTCTGAAACAGATTCTTAAAGGGTTTCCTCCTTGTTCTATCTGAGCTGCCACTTTCTTTCACCGGCTCCTGTGGCAAGCTTTCTGGCATGAGAATCGACCTTGCCTCATTTTCTTTGTAATGATATCCTAATTCATGCTTCGAAGAGCTAGAGGAAGAGACTTTCGACGACTCGGGCAAATCGAATATGCTTCTTTCTTCTCTGCTTTTCCCCTGTTTGTACGGTGATACAAAGCCCAAAACTGAAGCTGCTCCTTTAATTTGCTTCATTGCAGAGCCATGCTTCGATTTGTTCTTCGAATTCGACTTATCTTTGTCTTTGTTTAGCAAGCATTTCTCATCCTTTAAGTCAATGACAGACCACTGCTCTTGATCTGTATTCTCCTTTGGGTCCTTTGGTGGTAGCCCTGCAACAATTACATCTCTGGCCTCAATCTCAGCTCCCTGTACTGCTAATCGTTGCAGCAATGGCCTCTTCGAAGAATGGTACTCATCTTCAGATATGCATTTTGCATACAAGAGTTCCTAAAGATTTAAAGCTCCATTTGGTTACTTAGAAAACACAATGAAAGAAAGGAAAATGAAGAAGAAGAAGAAAAAAAAGGGAAGACTGGTTTACCTGCAAGAATAGCAACTTATCTCTCAATATAGCCGGTTGTTCACGCTCAGTGGGAGAGGCAATTAGGGTGTCAAGCAAATGCGAGCGGAAAGCTGAGACCTCAGTCTCAGCCAAAATGCCTTCTTTATGAAGACCCATCAAATTTAACATCTGGTGGAAAGAGTCTTGCTGCCATTTGAGATTGTCTGATTGCAGCTTTGAAAGCTTGTGCTCTGCAGCCGGCAAACGCCGTTTCTTGAAGCTGAAAGGAAGAATGGTCTTGCATAAGTTGGTCACCGAGTCATGGAGAGTAGAGTAGTATGTGGGTGCGTATGAATACACCATTCTTGAAATTCTGGGATCTTGATTTGAATTGCCAAATGGGTTGAAGCGAGATCGAATGTTTCTGCAAATTGCCAGAGCTGTGATTTTGATTTTGGCTTGTGGGTGTTGTTTTTTGTATAGTGAAACACACTGTGAAGCTGATGGTGGGTTAGAGGTCGATTTCAGATTTTGAATTTGGGGAGACGGGAAACGGTCACTAGGAACTAGCCGTTGCGGAGAGCCTAAAAAGGTAAAATCACATGGTGGCAAAATAATGAAACGTCGTCGGTTTTGCTACGTTTCCCTTGGCAATGAATTTTAAATTTTGATGTATCTCTTTGAACATTGTGTAAATAATAGACTGTTTTCTTCCCCTACAAAAGGTGCCTTGACATTCTTAGGCTTAGCCTTTGGTAGGGGAGATATGTGCAAACTCACCTTCTTTTATTCCTAAAAATTTGAAAAATAGACATTTTAATTCTTCAAATTTAGAAACTAACTTGTTTTGAACTTGACATGACAAGAATTAGGTCGAAGTGTTATTTGAGATCTCGAAATTTTGTACCATCATCTCAACCTCCATATTAAGTCACATATCAACTCAATTTTCGATTATGGCATTATCTTGAGATAATCTAAAATATGGTAGTTTTCTGAACTTTTTAAGGCTGGCTGTGTAAAATGAGTTATTTTTTAAACAAAACTTGTATTATATGGCTCTTTAAAAACCAGACAGGTAAACTAGGTATCCTTTTTTCTTGCTACCAAAGGCTATGTCTGAGCCACATCAAATGTGAAAACTTTTTTCAAACGTTTTGGACTCTTGTATTACTCACACTCCACTCCAATCAAAAGAAAAAAAGAATGAACAAATAATCAAAGCCTATCTTAAAAATCAACTAATCATCTCTCCATTAATAATCAAGACAAAAGATTAGGATCTAATCTAATCTGTAGTGAACTCCAGCTAGCCAGTGAAAGGAACAAAAAAAGGAAAGGTGGGTTTGGGAAGAAAAGAAGAAAAGTTTAGCCAAATTTGGATGGAATCCTAGTTAGCAATGCCAGGTTGTTTACTATCCCAATCTTGAAAATGACATTCCATCTTCAAAGTATCATATAATGTTGCAATTGTTTATAACAATCTCATCTACCATTCCCATAATTTACAGCCAAGATATATCATTTGATTAGTACGACCACAAATAATTTCCACTAAAAAAAAAAAAAGGTCGACCAAGACAAGACAGCAAAGATTGTCCCATAAAATAATGAACCTGTTCTTGGCCCACTGCCCACATGATAAGTGAGTGGTGCATCTTCTCATCAGGTATTCAATTTTAGGGTGGGGGAAAACAATGGATTGACAGTGATCTCTTGTGCAATTTGATTCATCCACTTGCTTGTTTCACAAATTAAAGCCTAGTCAAACAAAATAACTTTTGTCTATTTTCCATCCTTCAAGGATGAAGGATGGAAGATGACAAGAAGCTCTCTCCCTCCCTTTCTCATGCAAATGGAGGAATTATATGGGCCTAACAAAATGTTGCAGCTTCTAATTAACTTTAAGTTTTTAACATGATTGGGGGAATCAAAGACTTCAACCAAAGAAAAACAAAGATATAGTAGATTAGATACAAGCTAATTGCTCAGACCAACTCTATAACCATAACTGGAAAAGCTTTATCTAGATTACAATTTCCATTTTTACCAATAGTACAAAAGAGATTTTTACTGGGAGACAATCCCCATTCTGCAACAGGGGCAATGGGCATTGTTCTGTAGCCATGGAACCATACAGCCAGAATGGAACCTGTGTGCACAGGGCAGGTGCACCAGGGTCTCACCTGGCCTGAATCTTTCCAGGCAGACAGCACACTCATCTTGGTCTGAGGCCTTCCAGCTCAACTTGGCCCAGCTGAACCTCTTTGACCCGCTCTTCTTTGTTCCAAACACTTGTTTCTGCAATTCTCCGAGAAGAATCATAGATCTTCCACCATCCACACATATCTCTTCTTCTCTATGAACACTATGCCTGAATTCAGCATACAACAAAACATGTAAAACACATAGATAAGATAATCAACAACACATGTTATGTTAGCTAGCTAGCAAGAACATATATATTGGCAATTTGTTCTTAATTACCTTTTATTGGGTTCTGATTTTCTTTGTGTTCTGAGTCTTTCATCTAATCTCCCTTTGGCTTCTCGGGCTTCCACTCCCAGTTTCTCATCCATGTATGATTGGTTCAATATGCTTCTTTGCTTTAAAACAATCAAGAAAAGTTAAGAAATATATATAGTTGGTTTGTAACATAATTTGTTATATTGTGTGGCAGAGGGCATAAGGCAGATAATTACCAGGGAAGAGGTGGAGGTATGGTGAGTTTCATGGTTGCCGGCATACAAACAAAAAGAGGAGCGCCTGGTCCAGCCATGTGTGCCCACGCCCGGTGACTCGCCGCTTTGATGGACTCGTCTCCTTCGAGCGCATTCCACACCAGGAAGCATCCCAGCCATTGCAGCTAGCTAGCTAGCTAGCTACCTAGGCAGCTCAAAATTAAAACAAAAGAAAGCAAGTGCTTATATTTGTCTTACAAATGATCCATGTCTATGTCTTCCAATATGATCCTGTAATATGATTTAAGGAAGAGGAGATTATAAGACAGAAGAGCAATAATACAAGCAAAGCTTTAAGAAGAAGAATAGAGTAGTGAATGATGAGAATAATCAGAGTGAAATGAAGATGGCGGTGGCAGACAAGACAAGAGTGGGTCCATACCATTGATGGCTGCATAAACAATCTGCATCAATCCTCTTCTGCTCTCTCTTGCTCTCTCAATTATAAATGTGAGTTAGATCTTAAAAAAGTAAGTAAAAAGATTATGAGAGAGAAAGAAGGTCAGAGAGAGAGAAAGTGTGTGAGAATTGAGAAAGGGAATGGAAAGGGTGAGGAAGCTGCAGTGCAACTTAATGGCAAATCATACAAACTGTTTTTTAATTTTTTTGGTCCAAAAGCATACGATGTGTCCAAGACTCCACGCCAAGCGGGGTCAAATGAGGTTCTGCCGCTGACTCAGAGGGTGACCCACCACGTGACCAACCAAACCAAACCACCTCTCCTCTCCTCTTCTCTTCTCTTCTCTTCTCTCAATTAGGAGAAAGACTTCCTGAAACGAAACGGGGATAACACTATTTTACATTACTAAGATTACACTAATTTAATATGAGTTGGGTAAATTGTACATTACAAAGATTCCTATATCATGTGAGCTACCAAGTGGTAACATTATTACCAGGATTTTAAGGATCCTACCAACTCATATTAGAAAGAATGTAATGAATGACGGGTTATAACGAGGGGTCCTTACTAGGTTTCAGATTAATTATTGGACTGCTGGATTGAACCCTCAACACACTCCCATAACATAGACCTGTTGTGGATAGTCTGTGAGCCCACATTCCAATTTTAAGACCATCACTCCCCAATTACACTACAGCCCAGCCCATATCTCATGCAAATGGACTTTGAATATTTCACTAGGAGATTATGGGCCCATCCTCATTCTCTCCAAAATCCAAGGAGAACCAAAGAAGGAAAGAAAAGTAAAATTAAAGCACCTGAAAAAGCGACAACCTCTGAATATTGAATTGAATTCCGATTCTGAGGTCCAATCGGATTAAAAGACCGAAAACCCCAAGAGCATCCCAAGAAATCCGGGGCCTCACGTCCCCACGATTCCCTGAAAACCCCGAAACCCCCGTGTCCTCATCCGTCATTTCGATCCCACGAGGCTCCGCCTCCCAACCCTACACAAGATCTCTTTCCCTCCCTCTCAACAAGTTTCATGCAAAAGCAGCCTCAAACTCAAACTGGGAAAAATGATGGAGCCCCTGAACGAGCATGAGCCCTGCTCCCCATCCTCCCTCAAGCAAAAACTCCGCTCCTCCCTCTGTATCATTCCGTGCTTCCCCAAAACGACGCCGCACCACCACTCCATCACCGCCCCCACCACCCCCCACGCCCACTCCGCCAACGTCAGCCTCGTCCGCAACTCCTCCTTCTCCTCCTCCAGCAAGTCCCGCTCTAGCCATCACCACCACCACCACCACCACAATCACCACCCTCACCATCACGGCCATCACAACAGCCATTACGAGTTCGCGGAATTGAAGGACAAGTGCAAGAGCTTGATCGGGCGTATGGGACGGAGCCACACTGCGCGGAGGCACTCGGCCTCAGCCGACTTCAAATACGACGCCCTCAGCTACGCCCTCAATTTTGATCACGAGGAGGCGAACATCGAGGACTATCCCTTCAGGAGCTTCTCGGCCCGGTTGCCGCCCTCGCCGCCCCGAACCTCGCAGGACTCCGCCGCTTCTCCGTCTGCCTCTAAGGAAATAACTGCTTGTAGTTAATCATCATCTCTCGCGCGGGCCTCAGGTTCATTAATTCATTTTATTCATCAATTGTTTATCAATAATTAATTAGGTTCATTAAATGTAATTATTCATCATGTATATATATTTACGTGAACAGACACAAATTTTGGTCTGTTCATTAAATGTAATTATTGCTACGGTTACGGTAATTTTGCATGGTTTTAGTTCTTTTGAGAAGGACAAAGTTATAATTTGATCATCTTGAGATTAATTTCAAATAATAATTAAATTCGTAGAATCTTGTTAAGTCATCAATTAGTCGATTTACAAAAGTTCCGAGGTATAGCATGCATTGCAAGAGTATGGGCCACCCCGACCAGAGCAAGATCATCATATATTTATTGTAAGCCTGGGCCTTGAAATTTAATGAGCATGGCCAGAACTGGTCCAAAATGGCTACTGCCCATACTGAAATTATTAAGATGATGGCCTGCATGGTTGCACAAAACCAGACTCTCCCTGATGGGTATACATTTATTATTGTCTATTCCCAACTGCAGCCAGCTTTTATAATAAGAGGGTTCATATCCAAATATAACTTTGTAATTAATCGTAAGACTCTCAAATGGAACATTTCAGTGAGACGAGGTACTGCGATTGGGATCATGTCATGACCCATGACCTTCCTTCCCAAATTGCTAATTAACCTAGTAAAATACAACTTACAAGTGAAACAAAAACAAGCATCGTCTTTATTTTAAAAAAAACTGAAGCCAATTGGGAATTGGCCATGTTAGAAAGAAAAGCAATGCAAAAGAAAGTTGAGATATCCCAGTTATTTCGCATCTCACACACACCAGCAAGCAGGCATCATTGCTTACTGCAGGAAGGACACTTAACCCCACCACCACACCAGCAAGAGCAACACATAATATTAGTTATAACTGGTGTAGGCTTATCTACTATATATCTACATCCATCAATCAATGGGTATAGTCCAGTCAACCTGAACCTCCTTGTACTTTCCTTTCACTTGACTTTCGATACCAGAAAGATATAGCGCATGATGTGGACGTACGTACTGTATTTATAATTTAAAAAAATAATAACCGACCTTAATTAGTTTGATCTTTCAGTGTGAATATTTATATTTAATCATGCTTTAAGTTTGTTTACCAACAAGGTGGTGATTGTTATAGTAAACAATAAAAGAGACTCATGACATGAATCAGATGGTAATCTAATGATGATGTTATGCACACAACACGAATGATGTCTGTAAGTTATGAAACACAAACTAGTAGCTCAAAACGGTTAACTTACTAAAACCTTTGCCCAACAATAAGATAAGAAAAAGTAAACGTTGGATTTTTATTTTGTTATCACCTTTCTTGACTTTGAGTCAATCAATCAAACACCCTTTCTTCCAAACCGCGTACGTATTGACGTTTTGGTTTACCTTTTTATGCTTTGTTTTCTTTTCAAACAACAAAATATCAAGCGAAGTATATATTGGACCGACCTCACCCAAGAAAGTAAAAAGAGCACCTCATGGTGGTATAAATTTATCAAACTTTTTGCCTCATATTCCCTCCCGCCATGAACTGTGGGGCCACTAAGAACACGTCACAATTGAACAAGTAATCGAATTATTCTCTTGGGATTTAGAAATTAGACCAGAACAAAAAGATGAAGCCAAAACGATATCGGATATAATAATCCAAGAAAGAAATTAGACAAGTGTCGGCTCATTATACTTCATGGCGAAGTTTCCCTATTCCAACTAGAACCAACTTATTTCATACTCCAAGAACATGGGGAGGGTACCCACCACAACTTGGTTCCCTTCCTCTAAGGATTCATGGCAACAACTACTTACAATTACCCCTCAAGAAGAATTCTCTATGAAGAATATAAGTAAAATTACTCAAGAAAATAAAAGGGTACATGCATACCTCTAAGCTTCGTTCATCTTTCGTGTAACAATGGAAATTGGCAGAATTGGAGATGTTATGCTTCAACATAGACTCGTAAGCAATTGTATTTTACCTTTTCCAATTTCTAACGGCACTACTCCCTTGTTTACTATCTATATTATTATTATTAAGATTATTTCATACAAAGTAATACAAGAAAGGAAAAATCGAACCTATAACCTCAGAGGATATATTGGTAAAAGATAATAATGCCATCAATATAATTAACTCTTCAGATTGATGACGATCGGGCCATCAACAATAAAGATCAACCATCTGTGTGGAGTTATGATCTGATATCATGCCATAATTGCAGTAAAAGAAAATTAAACCACAATTGAATTTCGGTTTATAAATAATTTGATTGTAAAAAATGGCATTAAATAATAGGTGTAGTGTGGAGTTTAATTTAATGTGGATTTGAAGAAAGTTTCTACTTTTGTTTTTGTCTTATCTCACTTGCCCGTTAACTGGATATTGATATGATCCTCTCCTTTAGGAAATATATATCACAAACAACACTACCTTAACCTTAGAAAAGTCCCATTCTCTGCAAACTTGTCACCATCTCACAGAATCAAATCCTCCCTCCCAAGTTTCCAACAAACACACACGCATGATGATGTACTTTTTTGACTCGTGATATTGCATGAAGGCATCCACGTGCGCCCTCCCCCTCCACATCACCTCCTCTCTTCTCCAAGACTCCAACCCAAAACAATAAACTTTTCTTAAGCCCACTGCCATTCTCTACACAAAACACACTTTCTGTTTCATTCATTTTTCCTGAGAAAAATAATATCCATCCGGAAAATATTCAAAGATGAACAAATACAATAAAAGACCAGATTTTTAGAGAATGAAAGTGTCGAGGAAGAAGATTCAACAAAACCCTGAATCGAGGTGCTGTTTGTGACGTTTGCCACTGAGCTTTGATTTCCTTGGAGTTTGGAACTGCACTCCACCGACTCAGGCTTTCTCTGTCTCTTTCCTCTTCTGCATCTTATCTCTTCCACTCTCTCTCAAACGCCGTTCCAATCTGGTACTTATCTCTCCGTCTCTGTCTCTGTCTTTTCTCAATTTTCTTTTCATTGTTTTGCCCTGTTTTCGTTAGAAAGTTGTGAAATATTATTCTAGTTTGGTGCAATCTGGCTGGGGTTTATACCAGATTATTAAAGAAATTCAATACTTGAATTAGAAAATCCTGGAGAAAAGACCGTAGCTTTATTGTAATCCAGAAGAAAAGGCCTTAGCTTGATCGTATTTGATTCTACGTTCTCTTATTTACGATTGATTTGCAGACCCTTAATTGAAATCTTTATTGTTGTAGATATGGCGTTTGATCAAAATTCGTTTCCCAAAGAGTTAAGACCGTTAAACGTAGCTCGAACTGCGGCTGATGAGCCCCGCATTGCGCTCGCTACTACAACTGGACGAAACCCTGATGGACTTTTCCCCAACCTGGCTCTTGAAGTTAATAGCCCTAGTTCGATACCTGTCTTTTACCCATCATCTGTCGCGGAGGCTGGGCTTGTTGGCGTAGGGTATGGAAATGCCATGTCTGGGGTGCCCACATGGCGCCCTCGCATCCCTGTGCCGGTGGGGCATCCAGGGATGAACCCTGCCGTTGCTGTTGGAATTGGTTACAGTCCTAATTTGGGCGGTCGGCTTGGCGGCAATGCTGTTGATCTTGTAAGCTCTTCTACTACAACAACTGCTTCTGGGCCTTCTGTCTGTAATTTTAATATGTCTAATTGGGTTGGGGGCAATGGTTTGGATCATGGTGTTAATGATATGGCAGTTAGATTTGGTTATAATCCCAATTTGGGAAATAAGGACAGTGGTAATGTTGCTAATCAAACTGGGAATGATTTGACATCTGGGTATGGTAATAATGCCAATTTGGGCAATCGGGTTGGTGGCAATGGAACTGATCAAGCAAGCGACGATGGTGGAGATGATTCTGTGTCAGGGAAGAAAGTCAAGCTTCTGTGCAGCTTTTGGGGAAAGATTTTGCCCAGACCAAGTGATGGAATGTTGAGATACGTTGGAGGGCAGACAAGGATTATTAGTGTTCGGAGAGATGTGAGCTTCAGTGAGCTAGTGCAGAAGATGTTGGATACATATGGGCAATCTGTGGTTATTAAATATCAGCTCCCTGATGAGGATCTCGATGCACTGGTGTCAGTTTCATGTGCTGATGATCTTGACAATATGAAGGATGAGTATGGGAAGTTGGTTGAGCGATCTCCAGATGGGTCAGCAAAACTGAGGGTGTTTTTGTTTTCTGCTTCAGAAGTTGATCCATCTAGTGTTGTACAATTCGGGGATTTACATAATAGTGAGCAAAGATATGTTGATGCTGTCAATGGGATTATGGATGGGGTCGGTGGTGGTATCATGAGGAAGGAGAGTATGACAAGTGCTACTTCAACACAGAATTCTGATTTTAGTGGAACTGATATTGTTGATAGCTCAATTCCTGGTCAGGGTGACACTACTGGACCTCCATCAGCAGGCAAATTATCGCCTAAAGGGGATTCAGCTACTTCTCATGATACTAGTACAAGATTGGTGATTGTGGATCCTAACCCTGCAGTTTATTCTGAAGTTTCTACAGTTCCATTGGGCATTCCTGTGGTTAAGTCTGCGCCTCCCCAAACATCACCTTCTCAGCCTGAGTGTGAGTTAGAAAGGTCTGTTCCTGTTACAGTATCACAGCAGCAAGTGGGGTTGCAGCAACCTGGAATTGGCATTCCATCCACTGCTCCTTATCTGCAAACTTATGTTGGTCATCGCCAAGAAGTTATGAACCGAGCAGATCATCTCCAGCTTCCTCCTCAGATGGGTTTCCCAAATGCTCACCTATTGGGGACTGCTAGTCCTGTATATACCCAACAGCAATTCTGTGATAGTGTTGCTGGCATCACCCAACATCACTTCATTCCTGCAGTGCACATGACAATGACTCCCTCATCTTCTCATGTTAATATAAGACCAAATGTGCTTCAGCCATTGATGCAACCCCAGCAGACTCGGTTAGATCATTATGTAGATGAGAGCACCTTTGGTCCCAGGGTAGTCCAGTTTCCTACTGAGCAAAGCTATAATTCCTATCAGGTTCAGGTCTCATCACCAGTGGTAGGAGGTGCTTATGGCTGGCATCAGGTTCCACCACCAGAGCATGTGATTTTTCATGATGGTTTGGTATCCCACCAACAGGTAATGTATCCTGAGAAATCCCAAAGGTTGGAGGACTGTTATATGTGTCAGAGAGCATTGCCTCATGCACATTCTGATACTTTGGTACAGGTTCATAGAGACAGTGGTGGAAGCCCAGTATCTGATTCAAATTCAACTTTTCATAGTCCCCGCCTGGAGGACAATTTGCGGGCTCAACCAATGAACATGGTTATGGTAAGTGGAGCATTAGCAGAATGTAATTTTGGGCAAGGAGTTGAGGCTCGACTCAGGGTCCAAGGTCAAGTAGATCCTCTTGTTGGAACATCTCATTCAGAGGTGACTGGGATCTCGCAGATTTCTGAGGGAACTCGTGAAAATGAGAGAATGAATCTTCCACAAGTTGATCTTCCAATGATTTCAGCTCCCCATGGTGTTATCAGGAGAGGAGGTGACATACAGTCACCAAATAGTGCATTCATGGTCGCTATTCCTCAGCGTTGTCAAGATGATGCTGTTCAACAACATTCTGCGCCATTCCAGTACCAGGTTAAACAGGAAAATTTAGTTAATGATCCTTTTAATCAAGATGTACCTCTTGTTGGAGGCACACCTGTACAAACTTCAGAATGCCTGGTTCATGAATCTCCAACTGCATACCCCAACAAATTTCCTGGAGTTATTCCAAAAGAAGACAATGTAGACACTTGCATTGCATATGATCATCCAGGACAAATTGACGGGAGAATGGAGACCCTCAGGATAAGCCCCACTGAGGTTTATGTTAATAATGAGCATGGGAAGTCCCCCATTGATACGCCTAGAGTGGAAGACAGCTTTGACCATAAAGCACCACAAGTTGGGGGTAGGGAGGTGACTCTAGATAACACTGTTGGCAGGAGTCACTTTAAACCAACCGAAGTAGTGGCTTCTTCCCCTGCCGAAGTCTCACATGGGTATAATTCGCAGCCTGTAGAATTCTTTGAGGCGGCACAGCCATCTATGTGGGGAAATCCTGAATCTTACCCACAATCAAGAGTTGGATTCCATCCTCAGGATGCTTATGAATTTAACTATGGCAACCCTGTTGTTTCTACCCATATAACTAATGGAATTCAACCTCCTGCTGAATGGAAGGATGAGAACTTAAGATTGCAGTCCAAGATGGTACCTAATGATGTGGACGGTGTGACCTCAAATGATGCTGTTCCCCAGGAATCCTCAAACTCACTGTTCAGCAATCAGGATCCTTGGACTTTGCACCACGATACTCATTTGCCTCCTAAACCAACCAAAATACAATTGAGAAAAGAACCATTTACAGAAATGCGAATGGATGATGGGGGTCAGCAGTCACTGGGCAATTTGAACAGGGATCTTAGTTCAGAGCCTGCCCAGTCTTCCAAAGGTTAGTTAAATGTTGATTTATTTTTACTTTAGTATTAAGTTAATTACTTAATTAGAATGTTGTTTTGTTTCTTTGTCATAGGATCAGCCGAGGAACAAATAAAGCAAGAACTTCAAGCTGTTGCTGAGGGAGTAGCTGCCTGTGTTTTTCAGTCATCTTCGCCGTCAAATCCTGACTTACATGATAAAGATGAGTATGCTTATCAATCCGATCAAGATGAAGATGTTCAAAACAATACTGCAGGCATGCAAAACAGAGCAAAAGTTGAGGTATTTAAGAAGCCATCTATGTGCATGTTTGAGCATTTTCATTGGTTGTGTGTGTACTAGTTTCTCTCTCTCTCTCTCTCACACACACACACACGCACACACTTTCAAACATTTGTTGGACTCTCCTAATTTCCATTTTCTATTTCAGGATGTCAAGACCAAATTCGGAGATAAGGCAAATCTTGGTTTTCCAGTATCAGATAGCCGAGGCCGATTGCAGGTGAAAATTTGGTTTTCTATTTTTCCTTATTCTGAAATTGTGATGTTAACTTGTACCATTGACCCGTTTCTACTCTTTTGGTAGATTATAAAGAACAGTGACCTTGAAGAGCTGAGAGAATTGGGTTCTGGAACTTTTGGTACTGTTTACCATGGGAAATGGAGGGGCACTGATGTTGCAATTAAAAGAATAAATGATAGGTGTTTTGCTGGGAAGCCTTCAGAACAAGAGCGCATGGTTTGTCTTTTGCACTAGATTCCAAAAGCTATTAATTTTTGTTTATTAATACCTCACTTACATAATCAGAGAGATTTTGTATTCAATCAGAGAGAAGATTTCTGGAATGAGGCCATCAAACTTGCTGATTTGCACCACCCCAATGTGGTAGCTTTCTATGGCGTTGTGCTTGATGGGCCGGGAGGTTCTGTGGCAACAGTGACAGAGTATATGGTTAATGGCTCTCTCAGAAATGCCTTGCAAAAGAATGAGAAGTAATGTGTTTGTTTGGCTTTTTTTTTTTCCTTGCATTAATTTGATGAAATTAGAATGAATGCAGTAGTTGACTAGTTGGTATGTAATTTCCAATTGGATAAAAGGTGACGCAGAATTTATTTTAGCAGGAGTCTGGACAAGCGCAAGCGTCTCTTGATTGCAATGGATGTGGCATTTGGGATGGAGTACCTGCATGAAAAGAATATAGTACACTTTGATTTGAAAAGTGACAACTTACTTGTCAATCTTCGAGATCCACACCGCCCAATATGCAAGGTAAGTGATTGGAATGTTGGTCATTCTCATTGTGGTCCGTTCTGTGGTTGATGTGATCTTTCTTTTCGTATAATAAGCCACAATCTTTTTAAAATGCAGTATCATTTTCGAGAGCATGCATTTGTTGTTGAAAACTAAAGGAAAATTAATGCTTCTTGTGAGCTGAACAAGAGCAAAAATAGAGCACTTTTCCGCCTTTAAACTTTAAATAGAATTACTCTTTGAATTATCGTACCAAGTTTCGGCTATGTTTTTTTTCTTCTCTCTTTTTGTTGTAGAACTTAATTAGATGATAAAGCTTTGTCTGGATGGGAATGAGTCGAGCTTGGCCTACTTCACTTGATTTCTCATATGTTATAATGTGCCTCTTTTTGTTGATATGCTTTTATTTTCAGCAGTATCACTGTATTGGCGATATGCAGTTCAAAACATTGATCCAGTGTGACATGCTCTGTATTTGGTTGAACTGTTTATAAGATTGAGTTTACCATCTGCTTCTGATGCCAGGTTGGTGACTTGGGCCTATCTAAAGTGAAATGTCATACACTGATCTCCGGTGGTGTGCGGGGAACACTTCCATGGATGGCACCAGAACTGTTGAATGGTGGCAGTAGCCTTGTTTCTGAGAAGGTTTGTATTTTCTTTTTTAATTTCTTCTAGATCATCTCAAATGATTGTGAATCTCTCTTAAACCTGTTTTTATTGTTTAGTTATTTACCCATGGTTTTTTTGGGTACACACTAGGTAGACGTGTTTTCTTTTGGTATTGTGTTGTGGGAGCTCCTCACTGGAGACGAACCATATGCAGATTTGCACTACGGTGCTATCATAGGTGATCTTCTACTGCTTAATTAACTTGTCACTTGTAAAACATGCTCAGTCCTTTTAAGATTTTACTCGGATTTAGAGATGCCGATAGCCAGTTCTTCATAATATAATGCAGGAGGTATTGTGAGCAATACATTGCGGCCACCAGTCCCAGACTCTTGTGATCCAGAATGGAAATCACTGATGGAGAGATGCTGGTCTTCGGAGCCAACTGAGAGGCTGAACTTCACTGAAATTGCAAACGAATTACGTGCTATGACCGCAAAGATTCCTCCTAAAGGACAAAGCCAACCGCAGCAACCCCCCTCTACACAGCCTCAGATTCAAAAATGATATATCAGTAAAGTTGCATCATCATAGATGTCTCTCCCATCATCCCATGGGCCTTTATTTGGGTGTGTGTTTGAGGCTGTTGGAAGATAACTAATGTGTCTTGTTTTAATGTGATAGGGGAAGAAGCCGTTTCATTGCTCTACAGAAATATTTACATCTTATAGAAGTGTCAACTCAGTTAGGTTTGCCTTTGAATCAAGTGTTTTCTATCACGTTTTGACACGTCAATACAAGCACGAGGATTGGATTGGTTTGTATGCATTTTTTGCGTTGGCTTCATCATTTTGGATTGGATTGGATTAGGTAGGAAGCAACTTTCAATATTTCCCATAGTCTACTGTTGCGTACCATAACAGACATAGTCTGCTGTTGCGTACCATAACAGACAAAGGAGCGAAGTTGGTTGGTTTCATGGGTTATGCTTAACAAGGTACATGAACAAACATTTGGACATGATCGTTTCGTTCCTTGAGATAAGAACCAGAACCAGGAAATAAATTTCTTATGGAATCTATTAATCAACTGTTCAAATAAGAAACAGGTCGTCCTACAGTAAGACGTGTGCGTATGTTGTGTTTTTATTTTATTTTTTGTGGGTATTAATTAATGAAAGCCGAAGCCCAAAAATTCCGGACGCGTTTCGATCGCTACGTTTGGGCTTTCCTTGTCAAATATTGTTTCCCATTACGACACCACGTAGCAACTGAGCCGGTCACACCACTAGTCAAACCTTATTGCATCCCATACCACAACAATTCCTTGTTTTGTTTTATTTCGGAATTCTATTTCTTCACTAGCAAGGTTTAAGCGCGATGAGCAACAAGTTTTAGCACCAAGTTCTTTTCTTTCTTTGATATTTCCTCATTTTTGTTTCCCTTTTGGAACTCTCCTCTATCGCTTCCCCTATTATTTAAGACCTTTCCATTCCGAGTCTTTCACCCTAGATTACATTCTCTCTTTCTCTCTGCTTAATGATTATGGCGATGGCTAGTAACAATGAACACAAACCAACCTTGATCATGAACCACACTTCGATCTACGAGTATGAACGTGATGAAGGAGAAGACTTGGATGACTATCATCAAGACCAGGATGCTTCTTCTTCTTCTCCTCCTTGCGGTGTTGGTGGTTGTTTTGGCCTCTTTGGGTTCACATCATGTACATGGCGGCAAAACCACAACAACGATTATGAACGTAAATACTTGCTGCAGCAAGGTGGATGGCACAAGGAGACGACATGTTGGTGGAGGAAGAAATTGAACAAGGCTAAGGAGTCTACTCAAGTATTGGACGGCTCCAAGTGGAAGACCTTCATCAGAAAGATTGCTGGATATTGCAAGACTATGAAGCGAAAACAAAACAACAGGTTGTCCAAGAAACAAAAGAAAAAGAATACTAGGTTTCAGTATGATCTTCATAGTTATGCTCTCAATTTTGATGGGGGTGTTGCTAGAGAAGGAAATGATGCTGCTCTTGATTTCGCAGTAAGGTTTGCCGCTCCTTTGTCCAATGAGCATGGTTCCATTGGCAGGCCGGTTCATGAAACCACCCTTGAATCAGCTTTTATTGAATCCAAACGTTAGATTGGGTGTCGTTTGTGTTCTCTTGTTTCCTTCTTTGATAAGTTAATTGTGCGCTGTTATGAATCATACCAAAATCAAGTCTGTTTTTTTGTTGTACTTTTGCCTTAAAATTTCAATTTCACATTAAGGCTTTTGGAAAACTACACTGCAAAATTCTAAAACTCACAAGGAAGCAAGGCGCTTGTGATAAACAAACTTCACCACCCAGAATTCGTAATGGAAAGCGGCACACAACTAGTGTTGTTTGCCGCGATTCACTCAAAACTACTGATACCAAATTTCTACAGGATGTAACACATCAAAACTACTGATATCAAATTTCTACAGGATGTAACACATCAAAACATCCATAAACTGCTATAGACAACTGTCTTTGTAGTAGCCATTCTCATCCATAGAAATTAGAAATTATATAGAAAGCAAACGTTTAATTTAGAAACGCTTAGTATACAAAAATTCTATATCTAGCTAGATCCGCATAAACGTGGTACAAAAAGGCTACCTGGTTCGAGTTTTTCGTGTTACATATGCGTAAAGTTTTATGAGATGGTACATCAGACATCAGGATGCCCTTCATTTTCTGGTCTAACCTTTTACTGTATCAGAAATACGAAGTTCCTTGCGGCCTGTTTCGGTGTGGCCAAATATTTGCTCTCTCACTGATGCTAGACTTTCTTTTTTCTTTTTTCCATAAGTTGAGGACTTGTTAAGTGTCACACACATTTACTTCAATCGTTGGCTGCTGACGTCACCTGCATTACTTTTTTTCCAAATTACAAATGAAAAAAAAAAAATTTATATAAAGTTCATGAAAGCAAAACTTATGCGAACAAAACGACCATATATGTTAAGGAAATACAATCCTACCTCTTGCGTTTGCTCTTCAAAACAGAAGTTGAGGAAATGTTACTGTGCCAATTCCTTTTTCTTTGATTTATGAACCAGTTATTGATCTGTTTCAATTGCAAGCCTGTTTCCTGCACCAACCTGGCTTTGTCTTCCTCCTATTCCAAGCGAAAGACGGTTTTAATAGCCATTTTTAAAAGAAATAATTTGCTAAACAGAAAGCTACAAGGGGATTTATCAAAGTTGAAACTCACCGTAGGGTAAGGCCACTTGGAATGTGATTGCCACCAAGATTTTAGGACAGAAGTGGTGTCACCTGGCAGTTTACCTGCTCTTCTCTTGCGTAGAATTTCCTCCCTAATGTCTACAATCTTTTCCTTGTAACCCTGAGAAGCAGATGTTATTAGCTACATTTCTATATCCCATCTGGCAAATATATTATTATACATGCTTTGCAAGTCTTGTAGTTCATATACCTGTTTCAGTTCATGCTTCAATTCTTGCCTTACACGCTCCATTAAGGACCTCTCACTCTCAGTCGGAACGAGAGGACCGAATCCCATGGTGTCAGGCCCGTCCAGGCTTCCATCATACGAGTTGATGTCACTGTCGACCTGGTCATCGTCGTCGGACATTGTAGCACCGGTGCCTTCACCCGTGGACACACCTGTGAATGCATCTCGAGCTGTTCAGTTATAAACCATTCGTAAACTTAAGCCAGTTATCTGCTGTACATGTAGAAATATAAAAAGAAATAGAAATGACCTGTTAAGCTTTGTAGAGATTGATCGAGCTCCCAACAAGCCATCACTGCTTCCATGGCATGAACTCGGACATGTTGCTGCAATTGTTCTTTGAAGGAGCATAGCAGTAGAACATAGTTTGTCTACAGTAGCAGAATGAACAAAGACAACAAGGGAAGGTGAGAAAGAGAAAAATATAAAAAACAATTTAATCTTAGCAGACTAAACCATTTACATCAACAAGACTCGATACTTATTTGCAGAACAGATTCTAATTCCGTGGCATGTCACTAATCAAAACTAGTAAGTGGGGGAAATATGACACAAATTAATTAAAGAGTAAAAGATTCTCCAAAGCACTTGTAAAGTTGAATAATTGGAGAATTGAACAACAGGATTCTTCGTTGCCACTGAAACTAATTACATGACACTCTGATTATTATTTTGATCAACCAAATTTGCACTTTCCCACTAAAATATCGAGACCCGAAATAAATAAAGTTTTAGACTTTCAACAACAACACAAGAAAAAAAACATCATAGGAAATGAAAAATTCAGTGTTGAAAGAGATTTAATTTAAACAAACTAACCATGAATAAATCAAGTTCTTTCTCATCCATGACTTGGACATCCCCATTGGCTCGAAGCGCAGAGTACTTATCCACCACGCGCTGCGACTGCACGAGCTGCTCGTCGATCCTCGGCAGCTGATCGACGGGGGTGGCGATCCTCAAGCACGAGACGTGAGCCGATACAAGCTGCTCGTACAGAGGGTGGCCCACTAAGTCCGCTTTGAACCTCGCGCTCTCGCACTCCAGTTCGTCTTCTTCCTCCTCTTCGCCGTCGTAGCCGCTTATCTCTCTCCGGTTCCGGCCGCTGCAGTTGCTGCTCTTCCCCGACGGTGATATGACGACGTCGTCGTTTCGCGCGTCGTGGAGGAAGCTGTTCTGTTGTCGAAACGCGGCGTTGTTGAGCCACGTCGGAGCTCCGGAGAGCGGCGGCTGGTCCGAGGCGAAGGAGTGGAACGCCATTTCTGGAGGGTTTTGCTGCTGCTGGTGATGATGATGATGATGAAACGCCATTATTTTGGTCTTTGCAATTAAATTGTAAAAAAAACGCAGAGAGAGCTTTAAGTTTCAGTACATAGAAGAAAACGTGGTTCGGAAAAAAGCAGTTTTTGGAGCTGAAAGAGAGAGAGAGAGAGAGAGAGAGAGAGAGGTAGGAAAAAAAAAAAAATTTGTGTTGTTTTGAGTTGGAGAGAAAGTGGTGCTGTTAAAAGTTTGAAACTTGAATGCTTGATTAAGCAATTAAAGGAGTGCAGAAGCTCTTTTTTTGGGAGAAGACGACTTTGTTGAGTGATGGATGGGTGACGCAAGGACCGAGGAGGATGTTTTGACGGTGAGATAGAGTACCACGTGGCGAAGTAATTGGGAGTTGCAGTTGCCAGTAAATAAGACAAACATTGATGGATTTATTGATGATTGTAAATTGTAATGTGTTGTAGACTTGCAGTAGTCGTAGCAAGTAGCCATTTGATGTATAGAAAGCATCCAACGGTGAAGATTTGATGGAAAAAACTTATAGAAATGTTTTGGACCGTTTGGTGGCATTTTGGTCATTGTGATTGTTAATTGCTCCATACTTTACCCCTTGGGATATCTGACGTACCAATATTTTGGAGGCATATAATATATATATAAGTTAGATTTTGTAGTGTTGCAAGAAGTTTCTTACATGATTTTGAGACAAGTTTCCACCACCCCCTTCATATGTAGGAAGGACAGCACAGCAGTCGACAATGAAATCGTTTTATATAAAATAATATTATTTTAAAATGGTTGAGAGAGAGGAAGGAAAAGTAGGGAGGAGGAGGAAGCAACTTTTCTCCTTTATTTTTTAATTTTGTCAGAAGCTACTTTTCTCCTTTAACCCTTGGGTTACGCTCTCAAACAAGATAGCTTTACAGGACAAAGACAAAATAGCAAGACACCGCTCAATAAAATATTCATAACAAATCTATCTATTTACCTGCTCTGCTCTGCTCTGCTCTGCTCTCATGTAAACTCATATATATGATGTTTAATAACCGCACATCATTTAATCCTTCTCGTGAGAAATCATCGTGATTAATACATAATGATCAAAGCTCTTTCATTAACTGTCTTAATATTTATTTTGATGTATGGATGAATGCAAGGAAAGGAACACAGTTTGCATTGGTTGACAGATGTGGCGGAAGTCGTTAGATTTTCCTTCCTTCTTTCTTTCTTTCTCTCTTTCTCTCTTATATGGGCACTGGTGATTACAGCGGAGACAGTTTACCAAACTCGGAATGACGTTTCCTTTTGTGTTCCTCGTCAGACAGTCGTCAGTTGTCCCTACCGAAGCACAGCGACCTCAGACCCGTACAAGCACACGTGTCCGCAGTAGGTTTCATGGACCACTTGGGAATACACGCCACTGTCAGAGAATCCTGTTCGTACAGCTGTAAAAAAGCAGGGGGAAGATGGGGACCACCTGCCCGTTGCAAATGCGAATAGAGTCACTCATGAGAGACGACTCCACAGTCGTAGATTGGAGAGGAGAGAGGAGAGAGGAGAGAGAGGCGCTGGCGGCTGAAGTCACTCACAAACAGCAAATGAGCAGGCCCTTCACGCTCGCCTGTACGTGGTCCCCACCCTATACCTATATGGAGAGAGGCTACTATTATCTATGACATGTTCTACTACGTAAATGCCCGGAAGAAAAGAAAAGGAAAGAAAAGGGGGTTCCTCTTCGTCGTTTTATGCTTTGGGTCTGCAACTGTGGGTCCCAATGTCAATGTGGCGCTGATCCAAGTTCTCTGTATAATGGTAATATATACTGTAGTTGGTTTCCTGAAATTGACTCGTGCTAGTTTCAAACTAGTATTTATTATCTAATTTGGTTAATGAGCTCTGAGGATTAAACTTTTGGTTAATGAAACAAATTTGTGGAAATGTTAAAAGTGTAATGAGAAGTTGATTTGATTTCGATTCTTTGGGCAATGACCCGATGAAGGGGGAGAAAAGGTCACATCTCCTGGTTGTATGTTTTGTTTTGTAACTTTTCTTTTGGGGAAGAAAAGAAACAAGGGCTCCGCTCATGCCCATGCTCATGCCCATGCCCATGCCCATGCTCATGCCCATGCCCATGCCCATGCCCATGCCCATGCCCATGCCCATGCCCATGCCCATGCATGCACAAGTCAGCAGTGGTACTACAGTCTACAGACTTAGAGATGGATGGATGGATGGGATGCATCCAAAGGTTAAATGAATCAGTGGCCCCACCCCCCTAATGGTAATCTTGGATCTTATCCCTGCACTGCACTGCATCATCAACTACATACATACATAGCACAACACTCCACTCTCTTTCTTTTCCACTTTTTCTAAATTCTTTGCCAGCCAAGTATCTATCTCTCAACAGGAACAGAACAGAGCTAGGCCCAGACAAAGTTCAAGGAAAAGCCCAACTTACATTTCATCCTTCCTCTATCACTCACTCTGCTGCAACTGAGCAAAGTTAGGTCCATAAAAACTGAAACATATCAAATTCTGAGTCCAATTCTTATTCTGGTGGGTGGACAAATATTCACTGCTACTCTATGAATATGAAATGAGGAGGAGTTCATGGTCCAACTCCAAGGTTTTTCTATCTTAATTGCACTTATCTTCTCCTTAAACAAACCAACACCTTAACATAACTGGTATTATCAAATCAATTGAGCTCAGATCACAACCTATGTTCTCGCTTATCCTCTCACCAAGAATTCTATAGTGAGAGCTTTATATATGGCCCTTAGGTGATGACCTCTCTCTTAACCGTTAGATCAAATTGGTTAGCCGTTGAATCAAATTGATTAGCCTGATTCAACGGTTAACAGATAAGACCTTAACTAAGGGTCATATATATAAGTCCCTCACTATAGAATGACTATCCTCCACATGATTTGTGAGTTTTCCCTTGAGTTGATCTATCATCTAACCTTGAGATTGTGCCACAAAATGTAAATATAGATTAGAGTATCACACACTCATGCTCTCTGTAAGCTGTACAGCTTGCATTATATGCATCAAAAGAGGTCTGTAAATCCTTAAATTGGTTTCACTGGGATCAGATTGAACATCATTTTCTGCCACTAAAAGATGCAAGTCCAGTAATATAACACAATTTTCATGCATCAAATGCATGAAGCATGTAATGTGCTCATTCCAAAATCTTTGCAGAAGAAGATTTACATACAATTACAAGGCTCTCAACAAAATCATTGAATCGGCGCACAATAATAACAGATATATATATATATATGTATGTATATATATGATGCAATTAAGGAAGACTAGGAGGAGAAAGGGAAGGCTTTGCCACTTTAAGCTCACCACAGTCACTGATATACACTGTTTTCAGAGGCTTGTTCCACAAAGCCCGAGCATTCATCGCTCTCTCATCCCCAAGAAATTCTGCAAAATCGTTGAATTGCTGTATTTTCTCAGATGGTCTGTATGTAGGTATAGCAGCAATGGCCGTCACAACATCCAAACCTTCATAACCAAAACCAAAACACAAATTTAACTAACCAAGCTCAAATTTTGAAAATAATAAAAATCAAATCTTGCAGAAAGAGTAAACCTTCGAGCACTGAGCCGAAGACGATGTTCTTGAAATCGAGGTCGGGGCATGGGCCGGGCCCAGAGGTGATCAAGAACTCGACGTTTCGGTAATCCGGGTCGAGCTTGATGTCGTCTTCGTCGTCGTTCTCGGAGAGGTTGAGGGAGAGGAGGCCGGGGCGGGAATGGGTCAGAGCAAAGGCCTTGGAATCGACGGTCTCGGTATTTCGGGCGAGACCCGTGGGGCGGCGGACGTCGCCGGGCTTGTCGCCTTGGTGGCCGGCGAGGAAGAATTGGCCGGGGAAAAGCTTGTGGACGAGAGTGCCCTTGTAGGCGGAGGAGGTGCACATGGACTTGAAGTTGGAGACGGTGAGGGGGACGTGGTGGCCGTACAGGCCGAGGACGAGCCGGCCCAGCGGGAGCGAGTCGGGGCAGAGTTCGGGTTTTGAGTCGGGTGAGGATAAGGGGCGGAAGTAGGTGGGACAGAGGCTGAAGTCCATGAAGACGCGGTCGGTAATGGTGGTGTCGGGTGGCGGAAGAGATGCTGCAGCGGACGATGGTGGTGGCTGGAGGGTGAGGGAGAGTGGTGCGTAGAGGAGGAGGGAGCGTCGGGTCAAGTGTGTAATGGACTTCGGGTTCGGGTTCGGGGGGTGGTGGTGGTTGGAGAGAATGGGTGGCAGACCGGATGGTGTAGTCACAGAGTAGCCCATTAGGCTCCGGTTGGTTGGGTTGGATTGGATTGGGCATGCTTTTGATTTGGGGCTTTGGAGGAGACAGAGAGACAGAGAGACAGAGAGACAGATAGCCAGCCACGGAGGGGGATGGTGGGGCCTACTTTTGGATAATTAAATAAGGTCGTAAAATTATGGTTTATTTATTTATTATTTATTATGTTGAAGTACATTGTAAATTTTCTTTTCGCAAGTAGGAAGCTTTGGCTGGCATGGGTTCTTTGAGTTCAATAAAAAGGTACAACTCTGAATCTCTCCCCTAATTTTGGCACTTGAATCAATCCGCATGTTGTTTTGAAATGATAGTATTATTTGTTTGATCATCTGTGAAGATAATTTGCCTGTTAGTCACTGTTTATGTAATCTGTGTGTGTGAAGATAGGGCAGTTGTGTTTTCATTTCTGCTATCATGCTATGGGATGGGATGGCCTGATTAAATTTGGGGTAACTGTTCTGTTTCGGCTCTGCAAGGAAATTTGAAAAGTAAATTTGGTTTCGTAATCTTCATATTTACCATTTGGTTAATTTTGAGTAAGCTTAGTAGCAACCTGGTCCAGAGCATTGCTCTATACTTGCTGAAATGTAGTGAATGATGCAGAATTCTAGCCTTTTAGGTCACCTTTTCTTATTTTCGCCCACAAACTAAAACACAGGAGAAAAAAAGAAAGAGAAAAAGTTGCTGGGCTTCCTGCTTCCTCCCAAGTATTCTGCTGGCTGGGTATATCACAAAGTAGGAGTTGCTCTGCTTCCTTACCAAATTGAAAAGAAAGAGATCCTTCTTCCAATGCCCAAACTTGAAGGTGTTTTGATGTTGTAGTACATATGTTAGAGTGGGCGGTGTGGGCTATATCACCATATAATCTGTATGTACGAAATGACGCTGCTAGAGGATTTCCTACCATTTGTCAAAATGGTGCCATTTATGAAGAAGAAAAGTCAATCTGGATGGGATGGGATGGCATGGCTGTGTCTCTGTCAAAAACTTGAGGTAAATAGAAAAGGTGTATACCAAAGAGGAATCATATCCTATAAAAAAGAGAAAAAAGAGGAAGCATATCAGTCTTTCCATCTTGAGGGACATATTAATAGAGGAAGAAAAGTTTGTTGAGATGTGTTTGTGTGTGTATATATACATAGAGAGAGAGAGACAGACACAGAGAGGTGCATGTTTCCTTGATCCCCTATACAAATCTGTCATTGTTCTTTGTTTTCAAGTTTGTGCTTATGTGTGTGCTTAAATGATCTATTCCTTCAAATTTTCTTTTGCCCAATAGTATTGCATTGGATATGATGAATACAATGCAAAGAATAGGCAGTGCAGATATAGAGATGAACAATGCAAAGAAATAAAAATAAGCACTCACCAACTAATACCAAAAGGTTGCCGTGTGTCAGGCCAGCCTTTCGCCGGCAGACTACCCCCGTTGGTTGCTTAACTGTCAAAGCTTCCTTAGTGCTAGGAGATTCCCTTTGTACTGAAACAGGGAGCTAAATGTATGATTCTTTCTCAAGCCTATGTATGTGTTCATATGATGAAGCATATATTGAGTGTTGAACTAATGATTTATTCGTAGGAGAATCAAGAATGAGTTCAGTTAATTTGAATAGGATTCCCGTGAAACATGTGCAGAGGCCTGGGATATTTATTTTGGCTTTCTTGTTTCTCCTTTTATCTTGTGTAGAAGATAATTAAAATGGGTACTTTAACATTCATCTTGCTCCTACATTCTGGCAGGTAGAAATGAGAAAGAATGACATGCTTTGCTGCCAACCATTGCATTAGTGGCCAACTCATCCATACATTGCATATTAGCATATAAAAAGTGGCAATTTTGTCAGTTCCTGTGGCTGCTGCTTTTGCTAATATAACCATCAACAGATTAATACAGATATCTAATGATAAAAAACACTTAACTCAAAAGCTGCAAAGATAGTCAGCAGCAGCAGCAACAAAGGCAGACATAAAAAGCTTTCTAGCTGCATCCGTGGATTCAATTCAACTTAAAAGCTCCAAAGTTTGAGCTAGCTTTTGGAGTTTGGATAAAAACAAAGTTCCTTCATGCGCCTCAGAATCCACTATCTGCAGATTAATGGCAACAGAAGCTGATATTCCAGAAGCTATATCTGTCACGGTAGGGTATTCTAGAATCTTGATCACTCTAACTCAAATAGCTTACTCTGTTTTTCTATAATCTTATGATCTTTGTATGATATAATTATATCTTATAATTATGCGTTATAGTATAATTGTTCTCGTTGATGAAATATCAATCACAATCATATGTCAAGAACAATTCAGGAGAAGTTCAAGAAAATCTTTTGATTTTGAAAACAAATAAATCCAATTCAAGAGATCCACCAGACAGTCAAGAACAATAAAAAAAAAAATCAACCATTAAATTCTGCTTAAATGAAATAAAATAAATCCGCTTCAAGAGAATCCTTACCGGACTTGCATTGTGACATGGAATCTGGGATGGCAGGACCAAGCGGCAGCTTTAGACTGGAAGATGACTGAGATTGCACAACTGGAGAGAAACAAGTGCTCATCATGTCAAAGGAACCCCTATTTGTTGCACTGGGACATGACTGAGGAGTTGGACAAGTTACATTGTTCCCGTACAAGAGCTGTTGCTCCTCGCGAATTGTCAAAACTTCATTATCATTCTTTGCAACGTGTTATACTGCCAATTCTGCTTCCAAAAAACCTTTGCTTGTATCCTCAGACTCCATATAAGCATAAGTATCATCGAACTCCAACACAATCCTATTCAAATCAAACAAGTCAACAGAACCTAAATTTGTGTCTCTAATTCCACTGCAATTATGTACTTCTTCCGTTATGGGCAACTGTTGCAGTGGAAGTAGAGACACAAATTTGGGTTCTGTTGACTTGTTTGATTTGAATAGTTTGATGATACTTATGCTTATGGATACAATCATAGGTTTTTTTTTTGGAAGAAGCTGCGCTGCTGCGCGAGGAAGAAGAGAAGAGCGAACGCATGTTTAGAGGAATAAACCTTTTTTCTTTTTTTTTCTTTTTTTTTTTGAGAGAGCAAATCCATTTTTTAAGGAGCAAACTGTGCTGTGCGTTTTTAATTGTTCTCAAAATGCATATAATTTGGTTACACGCATTTAATAAAACCATGATAGATGCAATATCAGTTTGTGTTATTTATATTATTTTAAGAGTGGTGCTAAACGAACCCTAAAATTAACTGAGTACACCTATCATCTAAGTACACCCTAATATTTTCATCAAAATATAAACTTAACTATGTACACCCTATTTAAGTACCAAAAATACCCATAGTAAACCCTAATACACTCTATCACACAACTCTAATACTCTGTATAACTCTTCAACATCACACATATCTATAATTAATTTCCCAATAAGCACCCATGTTCATGTTATAATTCTGAATATCATAATAAATATTTCTCCGGGGGATATCTACTATGACCTACCATTTTTAAGGACACAAAATTATGGATTTTTAAATCCCAGCAATATCTTGCTGTGTCTAAAGAAATTCTATGTAAAACCACTATAAAAGAACAGTTGGTAGTTCCATATGGCACTCGCCGCTAGTCCAAGAAAGTTACAAATTTACTAGGACTAGTTACTTCACATTTTGATGTTGCTTGGCTTCATCCACAATGTGTTTCAGACCGGAGACTTGCTCAATGTTGTGGTCATTCTTTTGGAATTTTTCATTCTCTTTTATTCCAGCCATCCTACTTGCAAATATGCAATTGCGCCTCTGTCAGTGCTCACTGGGTTGTTTGCTGTATGAAAACTTCTCTACGTTTGATTAATGTTGAATATGGTGAGTAGGGTGTACTTATTAAAATTATATATTTTTTTCACAATTTAATATATCCTTTTTGGTCATTTTATATTAGGATAAATTAGTAATTCAATAAGTAGTTTGGTAGTATGGTGTACTCAATTAATTTTAGGGTTCATTTAGCAGCACTCTATTTTAATCGCCCGTATTTAACTAAATCCTAGTAAAGATAGGAAAACAATTAACTTAATAATTTAATATGGCTAAAACTTAGCCCTTTTTGGCTAGGATGGACGCTGTACGCATCGGAAAGAAGAGGTGGGGAGTTTTGGCGTATCGACGAATATGGCATACCCCTATCTGTATCCTTGCAACATAGGCTGCCATGGCCCTCAAGAGAAGAGCTTTCAATATCAAGATGGATGAGTGATATTCTTTCCTGTTCCTAAATTATAATCTGTTTGGTTCGTATTATGGCTCACCAACTTGGTGTAGTCTGTAAAGTCTGTTGACTGTAGCTGTATAGATGTAGCTAGTAATATCAGCTAGGATCCTGCATCATCTATGTGTCTATTTGTGTGTGTAGAGTACGTGCTTTGTGAAACATATACCTCCCCACCATCCCCCAATCCTCCTTTGTCTTTGTCAGTGTAGGAGTTGAACCTCTAACCCCACGCCTGGCCTGTCTACATTTAAAAGAGAGATCGTAATAGGTGAAACAGAGGAGACTGAGTTCCTTGTTCCGTTTGATGAATGGTTCTTAAAGGAGGATGAGGAAGATAAAGGCGGAGCTTGTGGAGATATAACAGATATTCAGAAGTACGTCTGAGATGAGAGACACTTTCTACGCAACAAAAGGGCATTTGAGCCCAACATATATTGGTATCTTTTGTGTGCAATTTGTGTCATAAAGAGTAAATGAAAGTGGGACATGATGTTTACAAGAAGAAAGAGAAGGGGTGGGGAGAGGAGGAGAGAGAGAAACAGCTAAATCGCAGTTTCCTGACCTTTTTCTTTTTGCTCTCCTGTTTCAAGCTCTCTAAACTTTGTCCTCTACATGACATGGCGCATTCGGGTCTTCTTTGTTCCACATAGTGATGAGCCACTTAGAAGACGGAGGCTTTTTCTTGGGGAATGAAATATTCCTTTGTTGAGGAGGGCAAGCATTGGAGCAAATACTCTTCAACTTGTGCAGTGCACAACTGCAATTGCGATGGTATGGCCTATGCTCAATCTCCATATCATGCATTGATATACTTACTTCAATGACACTTCGAAGCATCATGGCAGCTATTCCAGTGGCCATTTCTCCTACCTCTCTTTTTCTCCTAAGCTTTCTTTGTAAAGGTTTGAGTGCGGGTGTGTATGTGTGAATTAAATTTCTTAAATTTTTTGCTTGCTTTCTGCTACATACGTTTTTTTGAAAGTGCTTTCTGTTACATATTTATATAGAGCAAAGATGGTATATCTTCACGGAAGTGTTGGAGTAACCAAGAAGAGAATTTTTGTTAGTTTCGTTACCTCATTGAGCTCAGGAGAAGTTTGCTATGGTAAATTCTTGCAAAAGCATTATTCTTTTTAGCTTTTGTTTTCACGTGGCCTTGTCAAAGTAGTTATGCAACAAGGCAATTGTTTTTTCTTTAGAAAATCAGCTTCTCAATGTGGGGCCTTAAGTTTTGCCCATACACACACATGGGAATGGGAGAGAGAAGGCCAGGACAAATAAATTATCTTGCTTTAGCGATCGTTGGAACTGTGGGATTTTAACATAGTTTTCTCCATAATAACGTCTTCTAACTAATCTCGTTACCAATTCTGTTGTTTGCTATGAATCACCATCTCGGTTTCTAGCAAGGTGTCACTGTCCTCTCTCGCTCTCTCTCTCTCTCTGTTACCTAATACCGGTAGAATAATAGTCATCTTAGGACATAAAATATAGTGTTGAACTTTGGCTTTTTTACAACAAGAATCATGGCGTTGCTTGATACGAGTATAAGGGCCCACTAGTACTTTCTAATTTGACCCTTTTCATCAGATGTTAACAATGATGGGCTCAATGGCTCTCTTACATATTCTTTTGTGTCATGCTTTGTTAGTACCAAGGCCATGTTGACAATGTTAGTTAAGTTAGGCAAGTCATAGTTAGGCAAGTCATAGTTAGGCATGTTTCCTTGTCTACCACCTTTCCTTGTTTTAGGGATTACTTTTCTTGAGCAATGTAATCCTTGTCTTAAGGGGAATGTTTCATGGAATGTTTTAGGATTATTACATGTATATATGCTTTGATGTGTAATAGAATGAAAGTAAGTTGAAATCAGAAAATATGCATAGCTTCCAAATTCTCTACACTCTCCACTATCTCTTCTCAACCTTCAATATCTCCTCCTAATTTGACATGGTATCAGAGCAGCGATCTTGCTGACTCTAGTCTCGAATTGTTGCTGCTATCATGGGGGAAAACGATTTCTTTCCCACTGAAAGTAGTACCACCGATCCGGCTACTCCTTATCAACCTACCTTCACAGAATTTGCTGCTCAAATGGCTGAGTTGATGAAGACACAATCATCGACATCAACTACGACCCCGACTCCGACGATTTCCTATGAAACCTCTTCTGCACAAATTGGCATTAAATTGGATGGCTCCAACTATGCCTTATGGTCTCAAGTTATTGAGATGTATGTTGCTGGCAAAGACAAGCTGGGATATCTCACTGGTGAATTCCCAGCTCCTTCTCCGACAGACTCTACATTCAACCGATGGCGGACAGAAAATGCCATTGTGAAAGGGTGGCTAATCAACTCCATGGAGCCAAGGTTGATTGGCAACTTCATTAGATTCCCGACGGCCAAAGGAGTATGGGATGCAATAGCCACAACTTACTTTGATGGCACTGACACCTCCCAGGTGTATGATCTTAAGAGGAGAATCTCCCGTATGCGACAAGGGGGAGGCTCGATTGAAACTTACTACAATGATCTCCAAGGCTTATGGCGAGAAATCGATTTTCGTCGTCCAAATGAGATGAAGTGTGAGTTGGATATCAAGAAATACTATGATATCATCCAAGAAGATCGAGTTTATATCTTCTTGGATGGTTTGGATGATCGACTTGACAAAGCCCGAAGTGATGTGCTCCAAATGAGCCCATTACCTACAGTGGAGCAAGCCTATGCTCATGTTCGAAGAGAAGATATCCGACAAGCTGTGATGTTAGGAGCTCCAACACCAACCGGAGTAGGGCTGGCAGCAAAAGGAACATACCGACCCTCTCGCCCAAGTCCAACCACTCCACTCCAGCCACAGACCGCTGCCAACAAGACTACTCCACCTTCTCGACCCAAGGCTCCCATAGATGGAAATGGTTGCACTCACTGTGGGAATCCAAAGCACACTCGAGAAACCTGTTTTAAATTACATGGCTATCCAGAGTGGTGGGAGGGTCTTAAGGCTCGTAAATTTGCCACGAGTCGTGTTGCCCTTGTCACCACGGATCCTCCGATAACGTTAATTCCTCATGAGGAGTCTACCTCAGCACCAGAAAAGAACGGGTCATCTTTCAGTGACTCAGGTAACTGTGGATATGTATTTCATACTTCATATACAAGTGACTCCACAGGTTGGATTATTGATTCAGGAGCCACAGATCATATGACGTTTGATCCAACCGATTTTCTAAGTACAACCACACCACAACGAACAAGTATTGCCAACGCAAATGGTGTTACCTCTCCTGTAATCGGTGCTGGAACTATTGGCCTCTCTCCATCCCTTTCTCTTCAAAATACTTTACTTGTTCCATCATTGTCTAATAAATTGATGTCTGTTGGCCAAGCTACTGAGCAACTAAATTGTTGTGTACTCATGTATCCCAACTTCTGTTTATTTCAGGATATTCTCACCAAGGAGATCATTGGTCGTGGTACTAAGAGAAGGGGGTTGTACTATGTGGATGATTTCAGTATGGGAAAGGCACATAGTGTGAAGCACTCATCAACTTGGAAGGATCGACAACTTTGGCTATGGCACCGACGTTTGGGGCATCCGTCTTTTGGCTATATGAGACATCTATTTCCATATTTGTTTTCAGTTTCATGTACTACTGATTTCCAATGTGATACGTGTATCTTAGCCAAGAGTCACAGAGCCTCTTATCCATTAAGTACAAATAAAAGTGTTACTCCATTTGCTTTGATACATTCTGATGTTTGGGGTCCTTCGCCTATCTCTACAACTTCGGGCTTCCGATGGTTTATCATTTTTGTGGATGATTGTACCCGCATGACTTGGCTCTTCATGATGAAAAATAAAACTGATGTATTCCCTATATTTCAGTCATTTCACAAGCAAATTGAAACTCAATTCTCTACCAAGATTCAAGTCCTTCGTTCTGACAATGGAGGTGAATATATCAACCATGATTTTCAGAACTACTTCCAAATGCATGGCATCATCCATGAAACCACTTGTCCTCAAACTCCCCAACAGAATGGTGTTGCGGAACGAAAAAACCGACACCTCCTTGAAACAGCACGAGCCCTTTTGATTGGAGCTCATGTTCCTCGCCACCATTGGGATGATGCTATAGTTACCGCAGTCTATCTCATCAACCGAATGCCATCCAAAGTTTTAGACTTCCGGACTCCATTACAAGCACTTGCCCAACAAGGGCCCTTGCCCTCCGTTCAGATGCTTCCGCCCCGAGTCTTTGGTTGTGTGGCATTCGTCCACCTCCATAAGAATCAACGTGGCAAACTTGATCCATGTGCTCTTAGATGTTTTTTCGTAGGCTATGCCGCTCATCAGAAAGGATATCGGTGTTATCACCCCTCCAGCCGTCGTATGTATGTCACTTTGGATGTCACCTTTATGGAGTCTGAGATGTTCTTTCATGATCCGATGAACAAGGAGGCTTTGGAAATTCAAGGACCTGAAGATTAGAGCAAAACAAACCAAAGCAATGAAGTTGCGTTTCAGAATCGGAGCCAAGCGACCGGTCGCCAAGAACCCAGCGACCGGTCGCCATCAAGTACTGAAGCAGAAATTTCAACTCTGCCAAAAGCGACCGGTCGCCATCAAGTCCTGAAGCAGACATTTCAACTCTGCCAAACACGACCGGTCGCCAGGAGCCCAGCGACCGGTCGCCATCAAGTCCTGAAGCTGAAAATTCAACTCTGCCAAACGCGACCGGTCGCCAGGAGCCCAGCGACCGGTCGCCATCAAGTCCTGAAGCTGAAATTTCAACTCTGCCAAAAGCGACCGGTCGCCAGGAACTCAGCGACCGGTCGCCAGCCCGCCGAGAACATGATATTTCTTCCTATTTTGCCAACGAGACTGATGAAGACCCCCCTCACATCTCAGTACCCTCTGATCAATCTCCTGAGAATACTCCTGAGGTAAGTGATTCTATTACATCTACTGCTTTAGTTGATGAAATTGTTCGATATCAATTACCTGTTCGACAGAATCATGGAAAACCACAAATTCGGTATTCGCCGGATAATGGCAAGGCATCCAAGTATCCCATTGCAAATTATGTTTCTGCTGAAAAGTTATCTGCACCCCTCCAAGGCTTTGTACACCAGTTATCCGCAATTCATATTCCAACCAAAGTGAGTGAGGCCTTGAAGGATCCAAAATGGTTTCAAGCAATGACGGAAGAGATGCATGCTCTGGAGAAAAATCACACATGGACACTGGAGACTTTACCTCAAGGTAAGAGGACTGTCGGATGCAGATGGGTTTATACTTTGAAATATAAGGCTGATGGGTCAATTGAACGTTACAAAGCACGGCTTGTGGCAAAGGGATACACACAAACATATGGTATTGACTACGACGAAACCTTTGCCCCTGTTGCAAAGCTTAACACCGTTCGAGTGCTATTGTCTATTGCAGCAAATCTTGATTGGTCTCTCCACCAATTTGATGTCAAGAATGCCTTTCTCCATGGAGAACTCACAGAAGAAGTCTACATGGATATCCCACCAGGATATGTTACATCCACTCATGCTAATGTGGTATGTAGATTACGAAAGGCATTATATGGATTGAAGCAGTCTCCCCGGGCATGGTTTGGGCGTTTTACATTGGCAATGAGGAATTATGGTTTTAAGCAGAGTAATTCTGATCATACTCTGTTCTTAAAGCACAAGGGAGGAAAGGTAACTGCTCTAATCATTTATGTCGATGATATGATTATTACTGGAAATGATACGCAAGAAATTTCTCGACTCCAAACATGTTTGGCAAAGGAGTTTGAAATGAAGAACCTTGGTGGCCTCAAGTACTTCTTGGGGATTGAAGTTGCTCGATCAAAGCAAGGCATATTTCTCTCACAAAGGAAGTATGTTCTAGATTTATTGGCCGAAACAGGAATGTTAGATTGCAAACCTGTGGACACTCCAATTGTTCAGAATCACCACCTTGGGGAATATCCCAATCAAGCACCCACTAACAAGGAACGATATCAAAGATTAGTGGGACGATTGATCTACCTGTCCCATACCCGACCTGACATCGCGTATGCTGTAAGTGTTGCTAGCCAGTTTATGCATTGTCCAAGTGAAGATCATATGGATGCGGTTTTTCGGATTTTGAAATATTTGAAGTCAGCACCAGGAAAAGGACTTCTGTTCACCAAAAATGGTCATCTGAATATCAATGGCTATACAGATGCAGATTGGGCAGGAAATGTTACTGATAGACGATCAACATCAGGGTACTTCACATTTGTGGGAGGTAACTTGGTTACTTGGAGGAGCAAGAAACAGAATGTCGTTGCTTTGTCTAGTGCAGAAGCCGAATTCAGAGGAATGACCAAAGGAATTTGCGAACTCCTTTGGTTGAGGAAATTGCTTACAGAAATTGGATATGCACCTACATTAGGAATGCATCTACAGTGTGATAACAAGGCTGCAATATCCATTGCACACAATCCAGTTCAACATGATCGCACTAAACATGTTGAAGTGGATCGACACTTCATTAGACAGAAACTTGACAACAAAGAAATCCAACTTCCGTTTGTCAAGTTCGAAGATCAACTGGCCGATATATTGACAAAAGCAGTTTCTAGCAGAGTATTCCACAATTCACTGATCAAGTTGGGCATTGGTGACATCTATGCACCAACTTGAGGGGGAGTGTTGACAATGTTAGTTAAGTTAGGCAAGTCATAGTTAGGCAAGTCATAGTTAGGCATGTTTCCTTGTCTACCACCTTTCCTTGTTTTAGGGATTACTTTTCTTGAGCAATGTAATCCTTGTCTTAAGGGGAATGTTTCATGGAATGTTTCATGGAATGTTTTAGGGTTATTACATGTATATATGCTTTGATGTGTAATAGAATGAAAGTAAGTTGAAATCAGAAAATATGCATAGCTTCCAAATTCTCTACACTCTCCACTATCTCTTCTCAACCTTCAATATCTCCTCCTAATTTGACAGGCCATACCAGAGAACTCATTGGTAATAACTAATAACCACTTCAATACCATAAATTTGTTGGTAAAAGAAATCTAATACCAGTGTGAATACTTGTTTTACTGCTTTCATCAGTTTCATGGTCATTTCTATATGCAGGCTTTGTTATCTTGATGACCTTGTACGTAAAGTTGCTTCCGTTTATTTTGAGAAACAATGTGCTGATATTTGCAATGCATTCTGTGCGTCGAGACTCCATGTGTCGTGTTGGTTTGTACAATGAATTTTAAAATGGTTGGCTTTATTTTTTGTGATATGTTGGTAACACAATGCAACTGTCTTGTTTTGTATGTACTTATATATAAGTGAACTTCTCACAAGCTCCAATTATATATAGTTCTCATGTATGTACTTAGATCTGTATCTGAAGTAATGTAAGTAGTTAAAACCTATTTTAAAATTGAACCAAAAATTGGAATTTTATACTTTAAATCGCATATAAAGCAGGACTGTCATGTATATGTATCTTGTATTTTCCACAGACTTAGGTTGGTGATGTTGTCAGTTGCTTTAGGGTTCAAAACTCCCAAATTTCCATTTTCACTTCACTATTGATTTGCAAGGTGCATGGTGTGGCTGCATTGCATCTATATGCGCTCTGTCTATAATTTTCTCTGTCAAGCAATGCAAGATGAGAGACTCCATGTTAAGAAGGGTGTTGTTAGCTTGATGCCCCATTCTCTTTCACTTGTCTTCACTTCACTCCCTTTTTACTGTAAGTCTGGCCAACTGTTGTGTTTTTCCTTTGAGGCCATTCTTTCTAGATTCGATATAACACACTCTTGGTATGATTAGGGCTCATACATAGGGTGTTGTTACTCTTGCAATTGTGTGAGTTGGCTTTATGTTAAAAATATGCAGAAAACTCAACACCCACCAGCTTGGTTCGGCCTTGGCTTTATGTCTCCTCCATATTAAGAACAGAAACAATTCCGTTCTACTCTTATTATCACAAGTGCTTTCATGCATTAGGCCAATGCCAGTCAAAAATCCGATGATTCATATGAAATTTAAGGGCTGGTAAGGACAAATTAATATCAAATGATTGTTGAGTAAAATTTAAAAAAAAAAATTGTTTTTATTTTATTAATTTTTTATCATCTTTCATGCCCATTTTACATGTTTTCTTATCTCTTCACCCCTCACCACAAAAAGAAGAAGAAGAAACTCTGAAAAATCGACCTAGGCGGCTCCTAGGTGCTCCTAGGCACTAGGCAGGAGAACACCGCCGCGAGTTCGCTCTAAACGTTAGGGGTAGGTGTTAGGATCGGTTAGTGCTAGAATGAAATTGCAGAAAAATAAAGAAGGTGTACCAACATTTCAATTTACAACCCTGCAATTTTAACTGACTCCAATTCCCTTCTGTTTGTGTTCATAATTAACTAAAAATTAGTTGCATTACATGACCTTTAGATTTAACTTTTATGGTATAATTTTTCTCAAGACTATAACCAAAGAACCAATTTTGTCAGTTCTCAATTGATTGTGCAGTGGCTATATGCCTCTTGAGCGTGCCATGGGCTGAATGTTTTCTTAAAAATCTAATGGCTACAACTTCAGGGTCTTGCAATTGGAGATTTCTTTTAAATAAAATTTAAAAACCGAGTATAGCCGCGCGGCTATACGCGGCTATACGATTTCTTTTTAAAAAATTTGAAAAAACCGAGTATAGCCGAACGGCTATACTATGCCTTTAAAAAATTTAGAAAACCCGAGTATGGCCGGCCGGCTATACTATTTCTTTTAAAAAAATTTGAAAAAACCAATAGCAGCGCGGCTATATTATTTCTTAAAAAAAATAGAAAATTAGAGTATAGCCGTCCGGCTATAACATTTGTTTAATAAAATTGAAAAAACCGAGTATAGCCGTTCGGCTAGACTATTTCTTTAAAAAAAATTAGAAAAACCGAGTATAGCCAACCGGCTATGCTATTTCTTTAAAAAAAAAATTTAGAAAACCGAGTATAGCAGTTCGGCTGTACTATTTCGTTTAAAATTTTTTTTAAAAAACCGAGTATAGCCGCACGGCTATACCATTTCTTTAAAAAAAATTAAAAACTCGAGTTTAGCCAACCGGCTATACTATTTCTTTTAAAAAATTAGAAAACCGAGTATAGCAATGGGGAAGAGGCAGAGCTATCAAGATATCAATGGAAATAAACAAATAGTTTAATTCAGGTCTACATATAAAATGTGTGTAAAGCAACTTTCTAAATGCAAGTTCTCAAACAATCAGAAGCAGTTTGACCATTTCATTATATCATAAAGTAAAAATTAGGGAGAAGCTGAATACAGTCTTTCAATGCAAAAGTTTTCTACAATGAAGATGCATTCGTAAGTTCTTAAACTTCATCTTGAAACCTAGTGAGGAGATATCAAAACGAACTTAAGTAGCCTTGAGAAATCATTGTGTCAAATACAAGTCTTTCCACCCAACTTGCTTTTGAACAAGCCATAGAAAGATCTGAATTTATGAGGAGACCCAATTTCAGGAAGGGAAACAGGACGTAGTTCACTTACATTTTATCAGCATGCTATAAAGCTCCACAAATTTTTCCCGAAGTATCTCGTTCATTTGGTCCACATCACATGCATGAGTCCAGAAGGAATCATGCACCCCTGCAAGCATATTTTAACACATATGTGAGACTTCAAACATACTTCAAACATACTTCAAAAGAGACTTTGTTTTTATGAATCTATGCCCTCTAATCCTCTAAGTACAGAGCACTTCAGCAGGGTGTAGGTTCCAATATCTTCTGACAGAAGTTCAAAAGTTTAGGAAAAATTGTCTTCTTCCAATTTTTTTTGGGGGTCAGTGTCTTATCCTAATATTTGAAAACCATTACACTGAACTTTTGGTTTTGAGCATGTATTTTACATCAATGACTAACAGTATATTTCAAGCCCAGTCTAATGCAAAGTTACAGACTAGACTACTGAGACAAACTTGCAAAACGTAGGCCAGCGTCCCTGCAGGCAAGAGCTATCATCATCATGTGTGAACCCGTCAAGAGAGTGTACAAAATGTAGAGGAATTAGAAAGATCGAACTTGACTACATTTCTAGTGATGATCTTATCTTTTGAAAAGCTTATTTAGTTATACAGAACTACATAGTAAAATAACTTACCTTAACAATGTAAACAATAAGAAAAGCCACCGAGACATACACAAGCATCGGTAACTCCTTCCCGTAAATGTGGTGTGATATAGGTACCTGGACAGAGTTGTTCACAAATTCAATAAGACACAATCTGAAACAACTTCAAAATAGCAGATAACCAAGAACTTGGAACTGACCTGCTCATCTTGCAATGAAACCATCTGCAACAAAGGAGATGTGCGCTTTAGAGTTTTCTTTTAGTTCATATTAGTGCATAATCTCTAAACTTGGTCTATATATACACTCACCGCCACGTTTGGACTCCAATTCCAACTGCTTTTCTGTTTCCTGAAAGTCATGTGAAACCTCAAATTCCTTGTTAGTACATTGGTAACAGACCCTACTCATTGATAGCCCAGGGGATCCGGATAGTTGTGTGAAAATCTTACCTTCTTCATCATTGTCTCTTTCTTCCATGTTTATATGCCTTTCATTAAACCTTTTGTTGCTGTACCAGCCAGAACTCAGAAGAATATCTGATAAGATTATTGGGAGTGTATATTCTGTAGAAAATGTAATATACTTCTAATAGTCATAGCATATGTACTCATATCATTTGACAGATTCAAATAATTAAGCCTATGTTGGTATAAGCGGTAGCAACTATCTCTAAATGTTACCAACTGCTCTTTGTTACCTAGTGATGGTCAATTTTTTCATTGTGAAGTGCACGGGATTGGGATGTATTAATGACATTACTGTTATATTTTGAATTCCAAATTCCAATGCCAGGAGGAGCAGTGCTTGATTGGGGTCGACGCTTCAAGATTATTCAGGGTGTTGCTAGAGGGCTTCTTTATCTCCACCATGATTCCTGTTTGAAGGTAATACATAGAGATTTGAAGGTCAGTAACATTCTCTTGGATAAGAACATGAACCCAAAACTTTCAGATTTTGGATTGGCACATATCGTTTAAGGCACGCAGAGTCTAGCAAATACTCACAAGGTTGTAGGAACAATGTAAGCATCATCTCTTTCTTTTCCAATTCTCGGAAATCTTCTTTAAAAGTTAAATCCTTGAACACACTGTCACTCATATCTGAATAAATGGCCTAGGCAGGCGCTAGGCGGGAGCTAGGCGGTCTAGGCGGCCTAGGCGAGCGCTAGGCGGGAGCTAGGCGGTCTAGGCGGGCGCTGGCGCCTAGAAGAAAGAAAAGGCCATTTTGGAACTCCAAGGTCTGGGACGAGATGACGATGGTGCTATGAAGCGAGAGAGAGAGAGAGAGATGACGATGAGATTGAAGAAGAAAAGAGGTTGCGTGTTATGTTTAGGGTTTAGAAAAGGGCCTATGCGAGAGAGAAGGGCCTGGGCTTCAGAAAATACAACACATTAAATGGATTTTGCATTATGAAATCTCGCTAAAGTAACCACTAATAAATAACAAATAACAAATAAATATTTTAATATTTAAAATCAAAAAAATATATTATACTATTTTTTTAATATATAATTTATATATCCTTTTATTTTTCATGATTTTGGTATATATAGCCAGTCAATGAATTGGTAATTGCGTAGGCAAGAACCTAAGGTATATATATAAACCCTAATATCCCCTCAACAAGATCCTTGATTAACTGACCTAGGAGAAAAGTATCCTAAACGTGAAGGGAATGGTAAAAGTGAAAGTTTATCGCTTTCATTCGACTCGTTGTTTACAGTTGCCTCATAATTGTCTTCTTGTTTTTTAGAATGAAGGACATAAGGAGAATTGTTGATGATCCTGCAAAAACATAACTCATGTGTAAAGTTATCCAAATAGGACCCTGAAATGAGACATGATTTCGAATACCCCTTGTAGGCTTCTTCTATAGGTCAACAAGATAAAGTCGTTCGTTAAAAGTTATCCAAATAGGTCCAAGTTTTTTCATGCAGCAAGCCATCCATCTACATCATAGGTTCGTTCTTCTTTGCAGATGCAGTAGTTCAATCTCAAGGATCTGTTCATTACTAAGGATTAATTTCAAAGTGCTTTTTGTTTTTTGTTTTTAATTTCATAGTGCTTTATCAGTGCACACAAACTCCAACAACATAATGAAGAAGAAAACTTAACAACTCAAGCTGCTTTCATTGGCCACGTCATGAATAAATTGAATAATTTCCCAGTTACAAATATATACATAACATTGGGAGAAATAAGTTTCAGAACTGAATTACATGAAATAATAAATAAATAAAAATGATTGAGCTATTTATTTCTCTTAACGAAAAACATAACTACAAGGACTTATGTGAGAGCAGAGCAGCATTTTCGTGAACGACCAGTCTCTTCCTCCGAGCCCTCTCCTCAGAGAGAATTTTCGCCATCCTACATGATCATGCAAATTAATGGACAAAACAAAAGTAATCAGTATGATAATTTATTGAATTTACACAACGTAATGAGAATAAAAGAGCAAATTTGTACCTCACGAGAGCCTCTTCATTTGTAACCTCAGGATGAACAGGCTCGAGTTTACCAGTACCAAAATTCAATCTTGAAACGGGTTTCTTCAACAATGCCTCTCCAACTTTTACAAGATCATTCAAGTTTTCTTCTGTGGCAATATCCACAGAAGCCAATGTTCCACTTAGTGTATCGTCCTGCATTCATTTCCAATTCCATGCTTAGTTTGTCTTGTACATAATTTAGGCGCATGTATTTTGATTCTGTGTACATATACATAACATAAAAACAAATAAACGACCACTTGACATTTATCTCAATTTTATTGTGTTACCTGAATTCGGAGGTAATTGCCATTAGACTGAAGAGCTTTAAAAAAGGAACGACTGAGGTACTCATTCACGTCACTATTTACTCTCATAAGAAGATCCACCAGTGGAGCCGAACGATCTTTTCCGATCAGCCAATCCAGAGCACCCCAACAAGCTGCTTTTTTGGCATCGTACTTCTTCTCAGATGTCATACCAGTCCCCAGTGATATAAGTAAGACCCGCTCATGGATGCCAGTGTTGCCCTCGTGCATATCTGTTTCCGCTTCGGTTATACCAACCATAGCCTACCCCCCCAAAAAAAAAAAAAGGTAAAAAATTAATTAATGATCATATATATGAATTATTCAAATGCAAATTAAGTATTTGAAATTGGGTCACATCAATATTACCGGGTTATTGGCAGCAATTCCACCATCAATGAGATTGAATTCTCTTGATTTGCCTGTTGAAGTTGTGGAATTAAATTGATGAGGTGGAAGGTAAGCTGGGGCTGCTGAAGTTCCAACACATATATCCGACATCAAAGCATCTAGGCTGGGATCCTTTTTCAACTGAAATCATGATCACCAACATATATACACAAAATCAAGAATTATTTACAAAAAGAGAAAAACCAAGAATTAAATTATATACACATATGTGTTCGAATTAGGAGATAATTAATAAACAAACCTTATGGCTGGAGAAAATAACTGCACATCCTTGCTTTATATCAGTAGTTGGGATAGCAACATTAGTCAACATGTCATGCAAATGTTTGTCTCCTAGTATTTCCTTCAACAGCTTACGTAAATACTTCCCATTATATTTGGGCCCTACTAAACATTTCAAATAATGTATGATTTTGCCGATGCGAGAGCTGCTGTACAAGGAATCAAAATTAATTATTGTTACTCGTTATGCATATAAAAGGTACGTAGTACAAGACTCTCTGTCAACAATTAACTATACATACCTGGGTTGGGGGAAGATCTTAGGGCAGTGTTGGCGATAAAAAGGGACGATATCATTAGCAGCATATAAGGGACGATTATTTTTATTTGGGGTACTAAGCATGGACGCCATAAGGCCACCTGTGCTCGTCCCTACAACCCAATCAAGATAATCTACAAGCCTTACATGATCACCATCTATCTTCTGCATATAGCAAACAAGTAAAGCAAAAATTAGTCGTATTAGATTACAGAAAAAAAAAGTATGATAAACACACTAATATCAAATTGTGAGTAATGAAATAAACATGATAGTTAGGTATAGCACTAAGTAATGACATGACTAGTTTAATCATATTATAATATGCGTATTTATTTATCTACACTATACACTCCATAACATATGAATGCCATATGTTGTGTTAGAAAACGTCACCACAACGTATAAGATCGATCTTACCACATTATTACAGTAGGTTTCAGATAATATTTGGTGTAGGATGTCATTGTGGCACTATACATGGTGGAATTTGATCGCCATTATTTATCTTCCCTGTACTTAAAGTTAAGCAACCATCTATAAGCTAGGATTTCTGCGCCAATGCGCCCCGAGGCAATGCAATGGAGCCGAAATGTTTGAAAATTACTGAGTGATGATGAACATGTCGGCAGAGACATTAACAAACTAAGGATCTTATCAATGTGGACTTTACTGCTATACGTGCACATTCGATAGAAGTGACCACTAATAAATTAACTGCAAAATAACGCAATATATATGTACATAGCGGCATGCATGCAGTGGTAATGTGGTATGATGAAATTTTGGAGCACTTGGTGACAAAATGCAGACCGGGCTCATATTTTAATGAAAGAAATATTGTTTGGTGAACAAAATTTGATATTATAAATTGCTCATAATAGAGTTTTAGTTTTGATTTTTTACCTGAAGCGTAGACTCTAGGAATGCAAGCATAACTCCTGGAATAATCCCTCTTATTCCACCTCCATCAATAGAAAGAACAGTGGTGAGACCTCCGTTAGCGTGAGCATGAAGGGATGATTTTGATTTCTCCATGAGTGAGAGATTGAATGCACAAGACTTAACAACGAAAACTAAAGAGCGATTGATTTGAAGTTTCAAGAATCTCAAAAAGAAAGCTTTGCAAGTTATGGGATTATCCAATTGAGTTGTGGGACTTTATATAGAGATGTTTCCCTCTGTGAGCAGGTAATTTTAGTTTCCATTTTTATATTCAAAGTTTATTTACTTTCCTCTTTGTATAGTTCCTATTGTAATTAGGACTTCTTTCCTATATTGTTAGCATTTCCTACACAGACAAGTTTATATAAAAACACCTAACGTGTTAAAAGAGTCATGCTTATCCTTAACTAGTCTCAATGTTGCTCACTTTTACATTTTCTGTCAACATACAAACCCCAAAGTATTTTCAGTTCCGTTGAAGTTTAGGAGAAAAAGAGAGATGTCTTGAACTTGATGAAACCCATCTCCTTTAAAATAAGTCTTTCTGCTTTACTCAACTCCATCTTCAAGTCCGAACATTTCTGGAAAGAAAGAAGACAGAGATAAACCATAGAATGCTTTTGGCTCAAAATCATGATAATGGAAGGCAATGACTTTAGTATGATGTGGATTATATGAGCTCTAACCTTTGAATATGGATCCAAAGGCTCAAGAGGTAATGGGTAGGTTCTCCCTCCTACATTCCATCCTGTGGAAAACAATGATAACCTGCCAGGCTTTTTTAGGGCATTCCTCCAGTTTTGATGCAAGCCACAACAGCTAGCAGCAACTTTCTAGACGAAAGCATCACATTATTAATGCAGAAGTTGTGACATTAAAAGGCAAAAATTTAAAAGAAATCGTTCATTCTTCTCGATTTCGGGTCCCTTTTTTTATAAATAGTGTAGCCGAGCGGCTATACCCGGTTTTTGATTTTTTTTAAAATAGTATAGCCGCTCGGCTATCCTAATTCCGACACGTGGCGCCTATTGCTAGGCGGATCTCTTTTTATATATATAAATTGTATAGCCGAGCGGCTATACTCCTTTTTTTGTTTTTTTAAAAATAGTATAGCCGAACGGCTATACGTATTTTGACACGTAGGCGCCTAATCGCTACGCAGGGTTTTTTTAATATATAAATAGTATAGCCGTTCGGTTATACTCGTTTAAAAAAAAAATAGGATTATTCGCAGTAATGGTCCCTCAACTATACCCCAAGTTACACTTTGGTCACTTAACTCAAATATTAGTTGCAGAAGTCACTCAATTAGGTGTTTTGTTGCACCGTTAGTCTTACCGTCAAGTCTCTCTAACGGTAGGGACTAATGGCGCAATACAACACCTAATTGAGTGACCAAAATGTAACTCCGAGAATAGTTGAGGGATCATTGCTACAAATAATCTTAACTGAAAAGTCACATTTGCCCATCAATAATCTAAGAGATGCTTGCCACGTCATCATTTTAAACCGAAAAAGTAACAGACTTGACGGTAGGACTAACGGTGCAACAAAATACCTAATTGAGTGACCTCTGCAACTAATATTTGAGTTGAGTGACCAAAGTGTAACTTGGGGTATAGTTGAGGGACCATTGCTGCAAATAACCCAAAAAAATAATAAGTATAGCCGATCGGCCTTACTCGGTTTTATTAATGATTAAAAAATAGTATAGCCGCCCGGCTATACTTATTTTGACACGTGGCGGGTTTTTTTTAAATATAAATAGTATAGCCGAACGGCTAGACCCCTTTTTTATTGTTTTTAAAATAGTACAGCCGCGGCTATACTAATTCTATAAAAAATTTGGGAAAACCGAAAAAATGGTTCCACATTAGAGAACTTCTAAACATCTTTGAATTCTAAAATAGAGACAGATCATTAACAGTGAAGATGATCACCACCCTATCAGAATCACAGACTTGCTGACCATGGGAATTAAAATTTGTCCTTTCGCTTTTCACAAAAGGAACCTTTCAGGCTTCTGTTTCCCCGTTCAACTTGCTGCCCCTATCCAAATGAACTCTTAACAAAGCTTCTTGGTCAATTTGGGGGTATCCAAATGGACTCTTAACAAAGCTTCTTGGTCAAATGCAACTGTCTTGTTTTTGTGTCAATCAGAAGCTTCAAACTCACGCTAGCGCTGTTGGTGGTAGCCATTAAGGGGATATTAAGGACAGACCTTCACAAAAAAAGTATCCTAAATTCAAAATTATTCAGAAATGGCAATGGTGAACGGATCAAGAAGGTGGAGGGTCACCTTGGACTCTGCATCATTAGTCGACCACAAAGCAACTCTACATATACAAATCTGTCATTACCTATACATAGGGAATATAATCTACAGATGAGTGAATAAATATGTATTTATTTCCACTAGTTGGCATTCATTAACTAAACCAACAGCCAGATTTACAATTCGTTTTGTTTTGTATTTGCTTTTTCATATTACTTGTATTGTATCTTCAGACTTCACGAGTTTAGAGGCCAAAGACAGTGAAAAAGTCAACTAACAGGACTATGCTCCCTTCAGCAAACAGAATTTTGTGGCTTTTTTACATGGACTAGGAGTTTCACCTTATTTTTGGTAAGGGTAAAGGGTTGAAAACCCCCCTGGACTATTTGGCTTGTCGAAATGTCCACCCTGAAAATTTTTTTCAGCCAATTTAGCCTTCGTATTAAATTTAATCGCCAATTTCACCCCTGCCGTTAGGTTTTCCCCAATTCCATCCAAATGCCTGTCAAATATAAGGGTAAATTTGACATTTTACAAGGTAATGCATTAAGAAAATAAGGAAAATGTAATGTAATATATTTAAAGGTATAGCCGCCCGGCTATACTGGCAATTTCATTGTACAGAGGGCCCTTAGGCTGTGGCTCTTCATTGGAGACTGTGGAGACTGCAAGCTCCTTTCGGCCTTTCACTTGAGGGCCCTTCAGCTCCGGCTCTGTGGTGTGGCTCACTGGCGCCCATGAGCTCCAATTCTACAACTGCGACAGAGCCAAAGAGGCCCAAATGCATGGCTTTCAAACCCTGGTCCGCATCCCAACCCCCACCGGCGTTCTCGAAATCGGTTCTTCAGATTCGATCAGAGAAAACTGGAGCCTGGTCCAGCAGGCCAAGTCGTTATTCGGGTCGGACTTCATCTGCTCGGTAGCAGACCTGGAAACCAGATCCCCCATTGACTTCATAAACCGAAACTTCTCTTTCGCCGATATCGGAATCATCGCCGGCATAGAAGAAGAGGAGGACGACAAGAAGGAAGTGGCGCTGGACTTGACGATGATGAAGAGGAAGGGTGGAAACCCGGGAACGGGTCTGTACCCGGATCCAAACTCGAACCCGAAGCCAGACTACTCGGACTTCGACAATGGTCCCCAACGGTTCTACGCGCTGCGGGCGGTGGTCCCCAACGTGTCGAGAATGGACAAGGCGTCGCTGCTATCCGACGCCGTTTCTTATATCAACGAGCTGAAGACGAAGATGGACGAATTGGAGGGGATTGGGTTTGATCGGGAAGAAGGGAAACAGAGGTTCTAGAGAGAGAAAAAGAAAAGTTTTTGTTGGTTTTTTTATTTTTATTAATATTTTATTCAACTTGTGTTTTAAAAAGATTATTTTATTCTTTTTTGGACGGCCATTTGGATGGAATTGGGAAAACCTAACGGCGGGGGTGAAATTGGCGATTAAATTTAATACGAAGGCTAAATTGGCTGAAATTTTTTTCAGGGTGGACATCTCGACAAGCCAAATAGTCCAGGGGGGTTTTAGACCCTTTACCCTTTTGGTAATGTAAATTGACCAAGATCTGAAAGTGAACTTCGCACAAGCTCCAATTATAGTTCTCATGTATGTACTTAGATATGTATCTGAAGTAATGTAAGAGCATCCACAGTTGGGGGGTGTAAATTCGGGGGTGTAAAGCCACTTTTACATCCCCTTTACACCTCCGAGGGGTGTAAATATGTTTTTTGCTCCAGTAGGGGGGTGTAAATTCGGGGGTGTAGCCGTGGGTCCCAGCCTTTTATATTGACTTTTCTTCATTTTTGTTCTCTTTTCTCGGGTGGGTCCCGCCTGCAAGGGATGTAAAAATGGATGTAAATATACATTTTATTTTACATCCCCATAGTGGTGATGTATATTTACATACATTTACATCTCACCGTTGGAGACAATTCCGATGACTCGGGGTGTATATTTAACATACACCCCCATATACACCCCCCCACTGTGGATGCTCTAAGTAGTTAAAACCTATTTTAAAATGGACAATGCTTGGCTCCTGATATATCAAGAGCCGTTCCTCCTCCATACAAGATGTGGCTTTCTAAAAAAATGGCACCTGTCTTTTTTTATTTATTTATTTATTTTTATTTTTACAGACTCTCTTTCTCTCTCCTCTCCTCCCGTGTTCTCTCTTCTCTCTTCTCTCCATCTCTTTCTTCCACCATTTCCAAAATTTCCAAAACTCCCAAATAAATAACTCAATAAAATTAAAAAGGAGAGAAATCAATACATAGTGTTTGGGTGATGATGATGGAGGAGCAGCGATGGGAAGAGAAAGGGGCTGAAAATTTCTTCTAAAGAGTTGCAGGGGAAGAGACAGAGATGGGGAGAAGAGAGAAGAGAGAGCTGGGGGAGGAGAGGAGAGTGGGTGAGAAGAGAGAGAGGTAGAATCGGTGAAAAAAAAAAGAACAAAAAAGAAACATGGGAAGAGAAGAGAGAGCTGGGGAGAGTGGGTGAGACAAAAAAAAAAAAGAAACATGGGAAGAGACAGAGATGGGGAGATGAGAGAAGAAGAGAGAGCTTGGGGAGGAAAGGAGAGTGGGTGAGAAGAGAGAGGGAGGGTCAGTGAAAAAAAAAAAAAACACAGGTGTCATTTTTTTAGAAGGCCACATCTTGTATGAGGAGGAATGGCTCCTGATATGTCAGGAGCCAAGCATTGTCCTTTTAAAATTGAACCAAAAGTTGGAATTTTATACTTTAAAATTATACATTTAGTTCGCATATAAAGCAGGACTGTCATGTATATGTATCTTGTATTTTCCACAGATTTAGGTTGGTGATATTAATAGTTGCTTTAGGGTTCAAAACTCCCAATCTCCATTTTCACCTCATTATTGATTTGCAAGGTGCATGGTGTGGCTGCATTGCATCTATGTGCTCTGTGTCTATAATTTTTTCTCTCATGCAATGCAAGATGAGAGACTCCATGTCAAGAAGGGTGTTGTTAGCTTGACGCTCCATTCTCTTTCACTTGTCTTCACTTCACTCCCTTTTTACTGTAAGTCTGGCCAACTGATGTGTTTTTCCTTTGAAGCCGTTCTTTCTAGATTCAATATAACACACTATTGGTATGATTAGGGCTCATACATAGGGTGTTGTTACTCTTGAAACTGTGTGAGTTGGCTTTATGTTAAAAATATGCAGAAAACTCAACACCCACCAGCTTGGTTCTGCCTTGGCTTTATGTCTCCTCCATATTAAGAACAGAAACAATTCCGTTCTACTCTTATTATTAGGCCAATGCCAGTCAAAAATCCGATGATTCATATGACATTTAAGGGCTGGTAAGGACAAATTAATATCAAATGATTGTTGAGTAAAATTAAAAATAATTTTTTGTTTCTATTTTATTAATTTTTTTTTCATCTTTCATGCCCTTTTTACAATTTTTTCTTATCTCTTCACCCCTCACCACAAAAAAATAAGAAGAAACTCTGAAAAATCGCCCAGGCAGCGCCTAGGCGCTAGGCGGCTCCTAGGCGCAAGGCTGGAGAACACCGCCGCGAGTTCACCACTTGCGGCGACGGCTTCTTCTCTACTCGTCAGAGGTATCTTTGAATTTTTCTTCTTTTCTTTGTAGTTGCTGCTGGGCTCGCCTTATTTCAAGGGCGCACAAGAGGAGATGATGGAGGCAAAGAAAGATGAGAGACGATGGAGGCAGAGAGAGATGGGAGGTGATGGAGGAGGAGAGAGGAGAGAGGAGAGAGGAGAGATAAGTGAGGTTAGGGTTCGTCGAAAAAAAGGTGAAGATATAGGTTTAGTGAAACACAGCGTTTCACTTATGGGCCGCTATTTTAACTGGTATTTTCGGTTGTATTGAAGAAAGGTGACAATAATGTTTAATTACAGGAGGAATATGTACTCAGTAGAATTTACACTTGGATGAAGGTAGAAGAAATCAAGAAACTATCCCCACAAAGCACCAATATTTCATCAGAATCAATTTGATGTTTGAGTACTTGGGCTGGAGCAAGAATAAGATCATGAGAAACTTCACAATTAAAATTGCTTCTCACTTCCTAATAACTAACCTTTCAATTTCTTCAAACTCACCGGTAATCACCGTATAATCGAGCTAGCCTCTAAAAACCTCCGTCTATTGTCTATGTGAGAAGGCAGAATTATGAATCCCATTCACACTTCCTCTGTTTCCTGTGGACGTGGACATGTCGTCTACTAGAGGAGAAGAAAACTTGGAAGAAGCTGGTGCCTGCATGCACAAGGAACCGTCACTCCATGACTGTTTCTTGGGAAAGGAAATGCTCCTTTGACAAGCATTGGTGCAAACACCCCCCTCCGACCTGTGCAGAGCGCAACTGCAGTTCTTATGGTAAGGCCTTCGCTCAATTTCAGAGTCCCGCATTGAGAGGCTTCCTTCAAACACACACTGAAACATCATCCCAGCAACTCCTGCACTAGTCATTCTATTCTTTTCTCTTCTCCGAATCTCTTAACTATTTTATGTTAAGGCTGGCTGTGAGCAAAGAGTAGCCAAGTGTTTGTGTATGGCTGTATGTTGAAACTTTTGCATGCTTTCTAAAACATTTATATACAAGTTATGATAAATGGGGTGTGGGGGAAATCAAGAAAAATGTTTGTGCTATTATTGTTCCCATGTAGTTTAGTATGGTATTCTTGCCAAAGTGGAAAAAGAGCAAGACAAGAGTTTTTTTCTAGGGCAGTTCAGCTTTGAACTCGACTTGGCTTTATCTTTTGCGGCTCGGCTTTGGTATCTAATAAGTATTGGTCGGATTTATTGTTGGCTTGGCTTAGCATAGATTGATACACAGAGGCGTTATTTAGCTAACAAGTCAGAAAGGCTGCTCATTTTATTATATTATTGTGCAGGGTTGGTGGCTAAATCTATGCAACAAACTAACAAAGGTCTGAGTCAAGCATAACTTTTCGTTATACAAGTAAACGACCCACTAATCACTCACGGGGAATTCTAATATGGTTGTGTGCTTTCATTATTATATTAAATTGCACCATTTAGTGTTGAGATGGTGGATCTCTTGTTTGTCAAGTTTCCATCGATAGTCCTTGCACTGCATATTTCACATCAAGTTCTAGGAACTACAGCAACTGGCGCGTAAGGGTTCCTCGACTTGGATTTTGTCTGTTTGGCATGGTATTGAAGCTACTGTTGGATTTTGGAGACTGTTAACGTTTTTAACTTGTTTGATAGGGTTTTTATAGTTATGTTGTTAGTTTTATTTATATTTTTCTCTTCTGAAACCTTCTATGTGATTCAGTCCTTTGAGGAAAGAGACAGATTGCGTTCAACTTAGAAATCAGAGTAGAACGTTGCTTGGTCTTGGTTTGGCTTTGAAACTCATTCTATGTACGAAGTTGTGAATTAAGTTAACTACGTACCCCTTGTTTGCTTCACCAGAAACAAATCTTTGTAACTTATTAGATTGGAATCATGCCTTTGTTTAAACTGAAACTCCTTGTGCCAGTAGGATGACCTGGATATCTTTGTATGGCAGAGGGGTGTCGTCAAAAGGAAATGAAGGTGAATTTTGCCCGGTTCCATTCTCAGAAGAAGAAATTATGATGAGATGCTTTTTTTTTTCATTGAGACTTTATGTATCATCAGGTATTGGGATTATAATTTTTCATCGCAGCTATTCTGGTGGCCATTCCTCCCTCCTACTTCTCTTCTTTCCTAAGCTTTATGTGCAAGTGCAAGCGAGCATATGTGTGATTTACTTTTCTTTTAAATCCTGCTTGCTGTTTTTTACATTTACTTTTTTTGGAAGTGCTTTTGTTACATATTTGTATAGAACAAGGATGGTCCCGTTGAACTCAAGAGAGGTTTACTGTAGGCACGTTGAACTCAAGAGAAGTTTGCTATGGTGGTGGTTCTTGCAAAAAAAACATTGTTCTTTTTGGCTTTGTCTTCATGTGTTCTTGTCAAGGTAGTTAGGCAAGAAGCCAATTGTGTTTGAGAAATTCAGCTTCTCAATGTAGGGACTTAAGTTAAGAGAGTCAAGACAAATAGATTGGCTTTAGCAGTCGTTGTAATTGTGGAGTTTTAGCATAGTATTCTCCGTAATAACGTCTTTTAACCAATCTTGTTACCAATTATGTTGTGACTGTTTCTATGCAACATCATTTTGGTTTTAGTAGTGTCCTCTCTCTCTCTCTCTCTCTCTCTCTCTCTCTCTCTCTCTCTCTCTCTCTCTTGTTTTTGGTGAAGATCATTCTGTTACTTAATTCGAGTGGAATACCCCACTGCTCATTTTAGGAGAACATAGAAAATGGAGTATAACTTCGGCTTTTTCACAAGAAGAATCATGCTGTTGAGTAGAAGGCCCCTCTCGTCTCTTCAGGACATTTCTAATGGTTTTTTAAAATAAATTTTTCTGTTTTTTTTGGGCTTAAAAATGAGAAAAGAAAAAACACAGAGAAATACAGGGTCATGCTTTGGTAGCAGCAAGGCCGTACCAGAATTCTGATTAGTAGTAATAAACTTGTAGTTTTATGAGCTCGTGAGCAAGCAGCTTCTGTTTATTCTGAGAATCAATGTTATGATATGATATTTGTTTTCGAGACGCCAAATGTTATGTTGCTTTGTACAATGAAATTGAATATTTTTGTGCCTCTGTACTTTGAGATCAGTAAGTGCACCTCTCCCAAATTTCAGTTATAATTCTCACTTATCTGAATTAAGGTAAAAACTTTGAACCTGTTTGAAAGTTCAACTCAAGGTTGGAATATACTAAATTATGCATTTAGTTGGCATATGAAGCAAGCAGGGCTGTCGTGTATCTTGTATTTTGCACAGATTTAGGTTGTCCTCTCAGTTGCTTTATGGTTGACCACCACACCTACTTAAGGCTTTCACTTATCTTCACTCTCTTTGAGTAAGCAGTAATTAAGTTGTCATAAACTGGTTTGTAAAAATCCATGGCCTGCTCTACGTTTGGTATTGGCCAAAAATCAAAGATCTATTGACCTAACGAGACAGGCAACAGAGACGATGGCATGCCATTTGCATTTGTGAAAGAATTTTTAACATTGCATTATGTGTGATATGTGAAAGGATGTCAATGGTAACAATGTGTTTGGCTTACTGAGTGTTTCATGCAGGTAAATCCGAAATGTTTAAAATCTGCAGAAAGCTCAAACCCACCTACGTAGTGATGCTATCCAGTAGTAGATCCTTGTACGATTTCATTTGTGATTCAATCACTGTGCATTCTGGTTTATCAATCTGCCTTGCTATATAGTTAACTGGTTTGGTGAGAGATGGCCACAGTAGAACTGCATTGGAAGAACTTCTAGACAGGTATAGGAGTAGCCCACCACTTACAGATACAATGTATAACAATTACTTGTAGGTCCTACACTCACAAATTTGCTTTTAAATAATTTTTTGTCTTGTTTTGTTTAGTTCTAGTTATATTTCATATTCTCTCTCCCCTGCTTTATTTTTATTTTTTATAAACATTTTTTACCTATGTCTCTGTCTCTGTCTCTGTCTCTCCTTTTAATTAGAAAACATAAAACAAAGATAAAAACTTCATCGAACACTCTCCAGTTGATTGAATCTATGCATGAGAGAGAGAGAGAGGGGTACCTTGTATCAGAATGCTACAACATCAATTGCCACCATCGATCTTCTTTGTATCGTAGTTAGAAATTCTTGTCCATTAAACTAAAAATATTTGAAAGAAAGAAAAGGAAAGGAAACTGCTTTCTTCTCCTTGTTTTGACTATATTTTATATAGAATTATAAATCGCTTAAAAATTTAAATAACTCATGCCTGCATTTTGTCCATACATGATACATGCGTGTAGTTGAATTGCCTAAGCAATGCCATGCTTTATTTGTTGTTTCCCTATGTAAATCTAATTAACAATAATAATCTTCATCTTGAAATCTGTGTGAAATACAATGTAAGCTAGAATTTTTAAAAAGAACAAAACAAAACAAAATTTGCTTGATTCAAATGCTAATAATGTTGTAGAGGTTGTAGAGGCATAGACTGCCAAGCAGAAAGAATGTTAAAAGAGTAGAGTGTAGAATCAGGAAGAGAAGAACATGTGAACTTCGACAGTCCGTTGTATGTATGCAGTTTGAGTTGCATTGTATTAAAGAGAGAAATGTGACAACGTTTAATTACAGGAGGAATATAAACTCTGCAGAATTTACATTTGGATGAAAGAAGAAGAAGAAGAAACTAACCCACAAGCACCAATATTTCCTCAACATCTACTTGATGTTGAGTACTAGTTTTGGAGTAGTACTAATTATGGACAAGAATAAGATCATGAGAAACTTTAACAATTAAAATTGCTTCTCACTTCCTAATTAATTTCTTCCAACTCACCCGTAATCATCGAATGAAGCTAGTCTCTGAAAGGTGTCTATCTATCGTCTATGTGACAAGGCCGAACTATGAACCCCCAGCCACACTTCCTCTATTTCCAGTGCATGTGGAAGTGGATGCTGCCTGCATGCACAGGGAACCGTCGGTCCATGACAGTTTCTTTGGAAAGGAAATGTTCCTTTTTTGAGGACAAGCATTGGAGCAAACACCCCCCTTGGATTTGTGAAGCGCACAAGTGCAGTTTTTATGGTATGGCCTTCGCTCAACTTCCATGTCCTGCATTGATAGGCTTCCTTCAAACACACTCTGAAACATCATCCCAGAAACTCCTGCTGTAGTCATTCTCTTTTCTTCTCTGTTCCCTTGAATCTCTTGTATTAATTTGCGTAGAAGGCTGCGAGCAGCAGTGTGGGATGTGTAGCTAAGTGTGTTGTGTTTGAGTGTGTTGAAACTTGTGCATGCTTTCTAAAGCATTTATATAGAAGAGGGGATTAATGTATGATAAATTAGGTGTGGGGGAAATCAAGAAAATATCTTTGTGCTATTGCTCCCACGTACCCTTGTTGAACTCGAACAAGTTTAGCATGGGATTCTTGCCAAAGTAGGGAGGAGACTAAAACAAGGTAGAAAGAAAGACAAAAAGGAGAAGTGGTCGACTTGGCCTTTTCTTTTGTGGCTTGGCTTTGGTATCCAAGTCTTTGGTGGGGTTTCAGGTTGTTAGCATAGATTGATCCGCAAGACGTTACTTACCTAACTAGTTATTAGAAGCTCTGTTTATTTTATTGTTAAGCATGATTGGCGGTTAATTCTATGCCACTAAGTAACATAGGTCTGTGTCAAGCATCACTTTTCCGTTATTCAACCACTCAGAGTTGAGATGATGGATCTTTAGTTTTTCCTCCAATTTTGTTTGTGAAGTTTCCATCAATTGCTCTCGCATTGCATAACTGCTTACCCTTTTCATCAATTTAGCATAAACTTTTATGTTGCAAGTTTGGCATACAGTGTTGATCTATTACACAACACATTAAACTTGTGGGATCACTGATTGTCTAACATGGTATCAAACGATTCTTTGCAAGTGATCCTAAGTTCTACCCATGTTCTCCACTTCTTTGTTGGTTTGCAATGACGTATGGGGCTGCACTTATATGTTTGTCTCTTTCCAATTGTGCTTGTCTAATACTAAGAACTTTGAATTAGTTAGAGAATTTAGATTAAACTTTTGCATTTTGTACTACTAGCACATATAACTATACATGAAGCAACAGATTGCACCTATATTTTCCATT